>NC_134852.1:40398181-40710000 GCF_049852395.1 Peromyscus maniculatus bairdii
TATTTTAAAGGAAATAAGATGTCTCTTAGAGAAAAGGCATGGACTTCAGTTGTGCCTTGCTCATGGCTTACTACTCACTCATCCTACCCAGGGCCATGAGGCTTCTTGCTTCAGCCAATCCCCTTGCTTCCCCCCCTACTCAGTGGGAGGAGCTTATCTGCTACTGGAGTATCTGAGTTGCTTTTTATTACTGTGACAAAATACCTGAATGAATCAACTCACAGGAGGAAGGATCCCCTCTGGCTCATGTTTTCAGGGGTGTCAGACCATGGTCCAGTGCCTCATTGCTTTGAGGCTGTGGGGAGGTAGAGCATTATGGCAGAAGTGCATGATGGGGAATGCTGCTCACCTCATGGCAGCCAGAAACAAAGAGTGGGGGAAGAAGAAAGCTAGGTGAGATATACCCTTCAAAACCACACCCTCAGTGGCTGACTTCCTCCAGTCTTGCTTCTCCTCTTCCGAAGAAGCCATTCAGCTATGAAGTCAGCAATGAAGCTGTCAACCTTTCAACAGCGCCACTATCCAGAGACTAAACCTTCAATTCATGAACCTTTTTATGTCGTATCCAAATCTATCATAAGTGAGTGAAGCATACACTGTTCAGCCATGGGGTTGAATCATTCCTCTACCACAGCTTAATGTTGGCATCAGTAGTTTGAAACATTTTCCTCCCTTCATTGCCACCAATTCCCAAATTGCTCCTCTCATGTTCTTGGAGAAGGCATCCTAAGATGTAGAGCCTTGGACAGATCTCCACTGCAGAAGAAAGAACCACCACCTCAGTGCCACCAGGAGAACCCTTCTTGATCATCTCAATAGTTCCACACTTCCAGCCACGTAGATGGTTGATAGTCCTTGCCAGTACATGGGGTGAGCCTGTCAAATGACTAAACAATGCCACTGTTTCTCTTGGACTGACCCATCCCTTATGTCTGAACTGCATGTTGCCTCCTCCAGGGAGCCTGCCTCAATCACCAAGGTACAGAAAACCAGGCACTAGTATCTCTGTCACCCACATGGCGTAGAGCTTGTTGGGTAGCCCAGGTTAGTCTGGTAATTCTCCTGCATCAGGCTACTGAGTGCTGGGATTACAGGTGTATATGGCACCACACCCTCCTAAGTGTTACTTAAAAACCAAACAAAACAAAACAAAAACCACAATTCATTTTAGAATGGAGAAACTGAAATCCAAAGAGAAGTAACTTGCCTAAGGTCCAAGTTTACAAAGAAACCATGTAGTTAGTTGTGAGCTTCAGATTAACAGTGGTTAACTAGTCTAGGGCCAGCCTACCCCAAATAGCTCATGGGCTATGCTTACAAAAAGGTACCACTAACTATCTGAATTCCAAGTTTAATGGGAAGTCCTCTGTTTTTATTTGATACAAATAAAGGTCATCCTGAGCTCAGCTGTCCTGACTTGAACCTGGCATCTTGGCTTCTGTCCACACAGTGGACTACAGCCATCACCTATACCTCTCCTAGGACCAAAGAACAGGAAGGCATTTTTTCCCCACTGGTCACAGCTGGGGAAAACACAACCTAGGCTGCTTCCCAAGTGGGAGTGGGGAGGAGTTTCCTCCTGAATATTAACATTCACAATAACTTATTTCCATTGTTTTTTGTTGGTTCAGGCTAATTATACAGAATAATGAGTTTCTTTTGTCATTTTCTGCATTTCTTGGGTTGGAACCCAGGAGCTTTTACAGGCAGGTGGTCTCCCACTGAGTCACACCCCAGCCTCTCTCTCACTGGAATCTATCACTGAGCCATGCTCTCTGTGTTCATATGACATTTTCACACACACACACACACACACACACACACACACACACACACACACACATATAACACACTTTCTTGGGTGGCCAACTTAGTTGTTGGGTCCTTGCTAGCCTATTTATTTCAAAATGGGACCATGTCCCAAAGGATCCTTTCGTGGAATCACTTAATTATAGTGGTGAGTGATCAGGCCCTTTCTCCACAGTCAGATGGCTGTGGGCAGTGGGCCACCAGAAGCCCAACTACAGAGGGCATGAGGGTGCTCAGCAGCTGACCATGCTGGGGCTGCCTCTCTGTGTGGGGGCCAGTCCCCATTCCCACATCCAGTTTGCTTTGGTTTAGTAATTTATGGGGCTATAGAGTGTTAATAGGCACCCGAAATATTCTCAGTGCCCAGAAATGTGCTCTGCGTTTTGTAACCAGTTCACAGTGACCTTAGGATGTGGAACCTGTTTTTCCCTTTCATGGGTAAGATCTAGAGTTAGTGGCATGTCTACTATTGCACAGCTGTGGGGAGGTGGTAGAGGGTTATGGGCAGGGGCTTCCTGGTATCTGTGAATTTTTCAGGTTTCCTAGCTGCTGGAATGTGGTGGTATTGTGTTCCCCAAAATATTGTGTACCTTAATAAATTTATCTGGGGTCAGAGAACAGACAGCCACTAGATACAAAGGCTAGAAAATGGTGGCACTCACACCTTTAATCCTAGCATTCCAGAGATAGAAATCCCTCTGGATCTCTGTGAGTTCAAGGCCACATTGGAAACAGCCAAGCATGGTGACACGCCTTTAATCCCAGAAAGCCAGCCTTTAATCCTAGGGAGTGGTAGTAGAAAGTAGAAAGATATATAAGGCGTGAGGACCAGAAACTAGAGGCATTTGGCTGGTTAAGCTTTCAGGCTATGGAGCAACACAGTTCAGCTGAGATACATTCTGGATGAGGACTCAGAGGCCTCCAGTCTGAGGAGACAAGACCAGCTGAGGATCCGGCAAGGTGAGATAGTTGTGGCTTGTACTCTCTCTCTGATCTACCAGCATGGACCTCAATAACTGGCCTCGGGTTTGATTTTATTAATAAGAACTTTTAAGATTCCTGCTACATCTGGAACCTCTTCTTAATCCTCTCCAGGAGACAGGTTTTCACCTGCCCCCTTCCTTTCAGTGGATCAAGTTCCAGGTGAAGCAGACTCCCATATGCAGGCTACTCGTATGCACTCATTTCTCCTGCCCCCATGCCTTCAGGAAGAGCATTTTCATTGTCAGGTCCCTGGAGTATACCAACCTTCCCCTGCTGAGCCCAGAGGTCCCCATAGATGACTCCAAGGTATCTCTGCCTCTGTTGGATATTGCCTCTGTACTGCCCCCTTCTCACCATATCAACTCTCATCTGGACACAGTCTCATCCTCCACGCCCCTCACCCACCTGTCTTCCTGCTCCCAGGAGTTCCCTTCTGGCATCAGGTTAGAGACACACACCCCACCTTGTCCCAAGGACTCTAGAGCAAATTCAGTTTCTCCCAGGCTGTGCGTGGGTAGCTGTGGGTGTGTTTTCTTTCTGACACCCTTTTCTTCTGCCAAAGGGTGAGTCAGAGAGGAGAAACTGTGACTCAGCTGTGTGCCTCCCTGTTTCTGCATAGTGCCTGTGCTGTGAGAGTCAGTGTTTGTGAGGTGAATAGTTGAACACTCTCCTATGCCCTAGCTGCCCCCTGTGCAGCAGTGTCCAGATGCTCCATACACAGCCTCCACCTGGGGCTAAGAACCTGTTCTGGATCCCTAGGGAGCCAGGCTTAGTAACGTGACCTTCTAACTGACTATGACGCAGATACATCTCTCATGCACTTCAGACTCATTTCAACTTTTTCTTTCACTCATTTCTTCCTGAATCTGTTCTGTCATGCAACATGCATTTTTACAAGCTATTCCAAGTCCCTTCCATAGAAGGCAGTGCATTGATGTGTACAATATTTTGTGGATTTCGTCTATTTCCAAATATATATGCATATATTATACAAAGTATATATATATATAATTTGTGCACATATTTTTACATGTTATTTGGACCATATCAACTGTATTTGAATATATTTAAATGGTAGAATTGCTTTCTCAAACTAATTACTATATGTAATCAAAACACCATAACCAGAAGTCTGACAAGGGATCAATGCATCTCAGTGGTAGAATATCTGTCCAGAATCCACCAGTGAGGGGCTGCAGGTGTAGTTCAGTGGTACAATGCTTGCCCAGAATGTGCAAGGCTCTTGATCCCCAGCACTACAATAAATTAACATGCAAATATAAATGCAGTTATTAGAAACAGAACCAAATGAAGCTGGCAGTGCACAGCAGTTTACAGGATTCCAAGAAACACGGTTTGGGAACACTTGCTATAGGTTATCTGAGTCTATTTCCCAATGTGAAATGTGGACTTGAGGATGGATTCTGGAGTGTTCATGTTCCCATTACACTGACTGGAGAGTGGAGCTGGGGTGATGGATAAGTGAGTCTGGCCCTCCCTCAAACCTCTCACCCAGCTCATTTCCATTCAAGTTGTCTGGTGGTTTTTTCTCCTGTTCTGTATTCATGGCCCTCGAGTCAATGTCCAAGGTTTCCCCAAATCAGGCACAGAATGAGTGGACTCTCAATTGTTGCCCTGTTAAACAACAGAGGTCTGGGCTCCAGCCTCCCTATGTTTCTTCTCAGAGCCAGGCCTGACAAGCACCTAGTATGTGATATTGCTCCCAAGGCAGAGAAGAAGGTTAGCCCTGTGACCAGAACTATCAGCTTTATCAGTCCTGTTTTCCCATTTACAACCTCCCTCTGTCTTCTGTTTCAGGGATACTTGCATATTGTTTCTCACTGAGAACTTTCCTTTAGAAACATAATTTAGCCAAAATGGTTAATACATTTTAATTGCCCAGGGATAGTGCTTGGAGAATTCTATAATATGTGCTCATTAAATAAGATTAGTGTCAATGAACTGCCCAGGTTGTGTCATGCATTAAAATACGACTCTAGAATAAAACACTTCATGAAATACAGCCTTGTGTATTTTCTTGTTACATTAATCTTTAAATCAAATACAATTAGTTATTCATTCACTCACCTGGAGACTATATGTTTTAATGTCTGAGAAGACAAACCTATAATGTCTTTTGATGACCATCAACAAGTCTGCAGCCAGGCTCTGTTCCCCAGATAACCCAGTGTCCAGTCACAGGAGGGTATACCTCAACTGTCTCAGAAGGCTCTCAGAAAGCTGGAGGTAATCTGTGGACTAGCTGTACCCCAGCTTTGCCCATCATATTGTCCTATCCTGTTGTTCAGAGGTAGACAAAGAACATGGGCTAGCATGGCATTCTAATTATGCTACTGCCTAGGACCTTTCTTTCTATGGCATCTTTCCTGATAGATGTTCCAGAAATTCCTCACCGAGGCTTGTTGGCAGCTGCAATCTACCCATCCTGTAAGGTTCACCTGGTTCCTAACTCACCCATCTTCCCACTCATGTTTTATCCACAGATCCAATTGTCCTTTTGTCTATCCCCTTCCATCCAGCTACACACCCATTCCCTCATCTCTTCCCACCTACCCAGCAACTACTTTTTCCATCCACTTCAACTCACTCATCCATCTATGTGTCCACCCATGTCCCCTTCCTCTAAGACCATTACCCATTGTTACAGCTTGGATTTGAAATTCTTCTGCCCCAAAGGCTCATATATTGAAGGTTAGGCCCTCAATTGGTGGATTCATTCATTGAGAGGTGACTGGATCATGAGGGTCTGATCAGTGTGTTGCTCCATTGATGGATTCGTAATTTGATGAGATTATTGGGAGGGAATGGACATCTTTGGAGGTGGGGTCTGGTTGGAGTTAGGCCACTGGAAGGTTGTTTGGGGCAACTATATATCGTGTAGGCCTCGGTGACATGAAGTGAGCAGCTGTGCTCCAACATATGCTCCCACCACAGTTCTCTGTCCCACTTTGAATCTACAAGTAACTTTTGAAACCATGAGCCCCAAACTTTTCATTATTTAAACTGTTCTGTGTTGGGTACTTTTGTTGTCATGAGGAAAAAATAAAGGCCTCCTTATACTCATTTACAAATCTCTCTTCCACATTTTACTACCTACTTATTTTTCTTTCCAGTCCTGATACACTTACCCATTCATTCAACCATGTATCCATCTATCCATTCACCTACGCACCCACCCATGTATCTTCTCACCATTCACCTCATCATCCCTTCCCACACATACCATCCTCCTATCCATCATTCCATCCACTCACACTTCCTCATGATCATCCTGTCTCATATCCACCCATTTACACACCTTTCTATCAGCTCACCTACCAGATACTTGCTTTTCTACCTACCCACTCCACCTCTCATGCAGGCATCCATCTACCTATTCATCTAACTAGCCCACACACTGTCCTCTCTTGGCACTGTCTTCCTTCAGCTACATTGCCCATCTCTGTCTCCACACTGTGGCTAGAGCCATCATCTCCAAAGGATTCTGCCTTGTTCCACCCTGTTTGTTCTTCAGAGGAAAGCAAAAGCCCCTGAAGTCTTACATGTTTGTCTTATTTAACCAATGAACTCTTTCTGACTTCTTGCTTTCTTTGCAGAGCCCGACTAAATCTTTGTCAGACCTTTGAATTTCCTGGCTATGTGCTATCACAGGGCATTTGTACGTGTTAACCCCGCTTCCTGGAAGTCACTACCCTCTCTCTTTACATTGTCAAAAACAGTTTCTTTTCTTGGTGAGAGGCAGAGATTCATCCCATGGAATTGGTGTTTCCCTTGTCCCTCGAGTTTGGTGTCCCTCAAGTTATGCTTCTTGTCTTATTTGCAGTGATAACCAGTGCATATCCTGGCATGGGATTCAGTTATACCATACAACACTCCCAGCACACACCTTCCACTATGAAGCTACAATCCCAAGCCATGAAATAGCCCTTCTTCACCAGCAGGGACACCCTATGTCCAGGAATGGCTATATGCCGGGGGGGGGGGGGGGGGGGGGGGGGGGGGGGGGGAGAGGGGGTTCAGTCCTCCACCTACACTCCCTACAGTGGCCTGGTGCAGATCTCCTAGCGCCATTTTAAGTTCTTTTACATCCAACTGACTACAAGCAAATATTGAGACAGTTGTTAGAGGCTCAGTGCTCCTGGAGGTGGGTTATGGGCACAACACACCTCTAAGATCTCCCTTTGTAACTAATGTCGTAAGTAACACAAACCTAGAGTGCTGACAAGTTTGGTAATTTTCAAACATGTAAGCTCCAAAATAGGAAAGAAAAGCAAAGGTTTTTGTTTTTGTTTGTTTGTTTTGATTGGAGAAGGGTAAAATACTGGAATGCTCTGGGTTGTGTCTTCCTGTTCCTTCTCAATCCTCATATAAGGTCCCAGAGATGTCTATACAAGGATTCCTTTATCTCTCAGAATCAATTTCTCCCTCTCTCCCTCTCCTTCCCATTCCTGAGTCTCACTGTGTAGCCTTCTCTAGCTTTGAATTCTATATCCTTCTGCCTCAGCCTCCCCAGAGCTGGGATTATATGCATATGTACCACTATGCCTTGTAAGAGTTTCTCAATTCAAAAATTACCAATCAAAGCCAAACATAGTGGTTCACATCAGCAACAAGGAGGATGAGGCAGGAGAATGAGTTCAAGGCCTGTCCATACTCACAATGAGACCTTGGCTTATACAGTATCACAAGCCTTAAACAAGAAACAGAACCCCATTGCTCTGTACACCCCTTGTCTTCCATGTGTTAAGGCAGAGGCCGACGAGGAAAAGGGCTGGCTAGACCACACAACGATGGTGACAAAGCCCCAGCTGTCTCCCTCTCTAATTGATCTACTAGGCCAGTGCTGTGCCCACTGAAAGCCTCACCCTCTTAGAGCTCTGAGTGCCATGATGTCAATGCACCAAGACGTTGGGGAAAGGGAAGAGGTACTTGTCCTTCCTGTTTATGTCCAGGCTGCATATTCCACACTTACAGTAGCTGCTGACTCCAGTCATAATGGTTGGTTTTCTTGGGTAAGCCTAGAGTGAGTTTTAGGTGGCTGAAGAAACACCCAGGCTGAAAGGAGGGGAGTGTGGAAGACACTGGAGTAGAATGGGACGTAATGAGAATGAGAAACAGCAGAATTGGGGGTCTGACACTGCCCCCCCCACTTGTCCTTCCACTCTTTCTCTTCCTTTGAGCTCTAGAGGGTGCAGGGGACTGTACCGGACTACCCTCTAACTCCAGTGTGCTACCACTTCTTCTGCTTTTGTGGTTCTCTTAAGCTTTCCAGGGCTTGGTCGGGTACCTTCTTGCTGAGTCTCCAAAGAAAGTCAATTACAGGCTTCAAACACAACAGGCACTCCTGTGTATTTGAACAGATAATGCCTGAGGAGTAGAGGAATTGAACTTCCTTCCTCGTGAAGCCCTTCCAGGCTCTATCCTCAGTTACTCCTCCTTGGGTGTCTTTAGAGGTCAGCAGGGCAAGAGCCACCATCCCCAGTCTGCAGATGACAGACTAGGTAGCTTGCAGCAGTCAGCTCACTGCACTTCCATGGCTCTCTTTGGAACTGAGATCTCTTATCTCTGCATCTATGGGGGCCTCTACCTTTAATTGTCCCCCTGAAGACCAAGCCCTCCTCCTCCAACATTCCTAGCTACCAAAGGTCCTCCTCTGGGTCTTCCTCTAACATGGCACCTGTAAGAGTGGATTTTAACTTTGGGTGCATGGGTTAGTTTCTGTGTAGGACTCTCAGACCTCACTGGCTATATTCAAATTGTGCTCACAGGGTACACAGCTATCACTACATGTAAAAGACATCTGGTGGACATTGGTTGAATATGAATGAGTGAGTGAACTAGCTCCAGACCTGTTGAGTACAGGACAGTGGACATACAGAAGCAATACCTTCTATTGCTTTGGCTAGGGAAGGTACTCAGCTAGGCTCACACTTCAGAACAGTGAAAGGAAGTGCTATGCTGTGGAGCCCAGAGACTGTATCAGGGAACTTCGAGAAGTTCAAGTTTCAAATGAGGCCTTTAGTTACTAAGTCTTGGACACCATTCTCCCAACTACCAGCTATTCTGACCCACTTTTACGGTTATCTGAACATTAGACCACAGCTTTCCCCTCAGGTGGGGTGTCTCTCCTTTGACCCTGCCCAGTGCCTGTCATGAGGCATGGAGCAGATCAGGAACCACATCTCCAGCCCTACTATTACATTAGTTCCCCTCCCTGGGCTTACTAAAGATCTTTCCTTTGGGCTAAGTGGCCATTTGTACAAAATCAATTGTAATAAGTTTCTATAAAGAATTGACATTACAGCTAGGTGATGGTGGCACACATTTTTAATCCCAGCACTCAGGAGGTAGAGGCTGGTGGATCTCTGTGAGTTCCAGGCCAGTCTGGTCTACAGAGTGAGATCCAGAACATCCAAGGCTATTACATGGTGAAACCCTGTCACAGGGAAAAAAAATGACATTACAGCTACGGGTGATAGACCAGGAGTCAGTTGAAGGAGATGCTCTCTATCCAGTGCTGTCCAACACCAGGAATTAGACTGTGCTGGGTGTCTCTGCAGTGGCTATCTGTGCCACTCAGAGGCAGGTTGATGCTGGCCTGAAAGAAAACGGGACAGGCCTTGTGGTTCCTCATGCAATCCATTCACACTCTGCTCCCAGCACATCCTGGCTGTAGCATCTTTATTCCGCTTTCTCACTTGTCCCTGGGTGCAATGTGACTCCTTATTGGCAATCTCTGGACACAGATACCACATTGAGAAAGATGGGCAGAGTCCTGTACTAAAAACAGGATGCAGGAATACAGAGCAGACCTGATCCTATAAAGGTGGCTGGGAACCTGCCCATCACCAACACATCCACCACAAGGCATGGTGCTTCCCAACACAAAAGTGGTTATGAGATGTTCTCCTAGATGATGTCATGTAGTGGGTAGCCATTCCAGCTTTGACCTGGAAGTCCCAAGCCCTATTGAGGCTTCGGTAACTGTCACACCTACAAGGCAGGGCTGAGAGAGGAACCTGAAGACCCGAGATCCAGATGCGCGGGCACTCTTGGTTCCTGGACCCAGGACACTGAAGGTAGACCGAGCAGAGTTCTCCAGAGAACACCACTGGACTACACTATACCTTTCCCAGACCCTGCAAACTATACCTTCATTTGTAAGTTACCCCACAGAATAAACCTCCCTTTTAACTACGTGGAGTGGCCTTAATAATTTCACCAATAATGTCAGGCCTCTCCTATCCAGTAATTCAGATCTTCCCTCAAGGCTCTGTGGCTACCTAACACCATGAAGGGCCTTCTTTCTTCTGCTTCCATTTGCCATGGAGAGGCAGTCATCTCCTGCTGTACAACACAGTTGTTCCTCCAAGCTTGACTTCCTTGCTCTGTGGCCTTACTACCTCTTACCATCACAATAGTACCCCACAAATGGAAGCCTGGGCAGCAAAGCACACACAGCTACAGCACAAGTAAGGCTTCCCTAAGGAACCACTTTGGCATAGCCAGCCCTGCAGGGAACCTACTAGAATTGGGGTTCAGTTTTCTAGAGCATGAGAAACTGTGACAAAGCTGTTCTTGCTCACTAGGAGCTCAACTCATAGAAAATATCCCTAGACAGGCAGAGAAGACTACGTGGTACCCACCCCATTTCCTATCCACCCTTCAAAAAATGGCAGAGAGAAGGTACACAACAGCAACTTGAGCCATTTGCAAATGCTCCATACTTTCTGTACTGAAGGTCCATCAGCTTCCCCAATCTTCCTTCCGCCACCATAAGCTCCATGAAGGTTAACTGGTGTATAGGAAGGAGAATGAACTCATGAAGTAAATCTCACATTGAGTGCCTTGCTTTTTGGATGATCTAGACACTAAAAGACATTCTCACAAACTTTAGATGACAAGAGCCAACGTCTCCTAGTGTTTCCTAGATGCTGAGCTCTATGCTCTGTAAACATCCTATGATGGCTGATCATCACTGTTGACTTGAGTGCATTTGGAAGTTCCTGTGAGACTGGTGAGTCTAACTTCTGGGTGTGCCAGTGAAAGCACTTCCAAAAAGGAGTAATTAGGGGAAAGAGGCCCACCATGATTATGGGTGGCACTATACCATGGGCTGAAGTTCTCATTGGGATAAACAGAGAACCAGCAGAGCTGAGTACAAGAATCTCCCTTTTTCTCTGCTTCTCTACCCACCATAAAGTGCTATATTAGTTACTTTCTATTGTTGTAATAAAACACCATAATCAAGGTAATTTATGAAAGAGTTTATTTGGACTTATGGTTCTAGAGGATTAGAGTCCATGATGGTGGAGTGGAGGCAGCAAGACAGCAGGAAATAGAAACTGAGAGCAGAAGCTGAGAGTCCACATCTTCTTGTGGGCCACAAGAATATATCATAGAGATTCACCTGTGTATTAAAGCTGAACTTTGACTGGCCAAGGGTCTGTCAAAAGGCAAAGCCATTTATTATGAATATTTGGTGTTACCCAGCCTTTCAGCTGTCTTCTGCTATGAAATCCTTGGGTTCCCAGAATCTACTAAGTTACTAACTGCCCTGCTGAGCTTAGGAGACAAACTGGAGAAGCCTAGTTTCCTGTGCTAATGAAGCTCAGACCAACCCCTCGCCTTGAGGAGACCTAGTGGTTCTCCAGAGCACTTTAACTGAGAATAAAAGAGGTTTTTACATATCAAGGTGAGAGATAAAACAACATTTCTGAGGAGGCTGGGAACCACATGCCCAGGGAAAGAAAGGATAGGTATTTTCTGTGGACAAAGACAGAACAGCATGGCGAGAGAAGAGAGGAAGACAGAGGTTCCTTAGAGGGTAAGCAGATCCTGGATAGAGTTTTCTGAGTGCCAGGAGTAGAGAGTAGCAGAGATGGAGAAAGAGGATACAGAGGATGAAGATGAGGCTGGAAGCATAGAAGTTAGTCATTAGCAGGGCTATGAGCTGGGGAGCTGGATGGAACTGCAGTTATGGAGACAGGATTTCATCCCAGAGAAAGAAAGTAGATGGATATAGAGCTTGGTATGTCTAGTTATTTCTGCCTTGAATGCTTGGTGGAGCTATAGCTGAATTGATGTAATTTTGTCTTAGAGGGAAAAAGTTAACAGACATAAGAACATAGTGTACGTAGATTTTTTTTTTCCCTGATACCCAACACCAGACATAGCAAAGCCCCCTTGGGCCCTGGGGAATTGATAACATCTCAATCCATAAGCAGGGAATAGAGAGTGAACTGAGAATGGAGCATGGCTTTGAACCTGTTCCTCCAGCATGGCCTACCCAAACAGCACTACCAACTGGGGATCGAGTATTCAAACATCTGAGCCTATGGGATTATTCTCATTCAAACCACCATATGAACCAATGCCTCTTAAATTGAGCCAAAAATAAATCCTTCCTTGTTTTGTCAGGTGTTTCATTCATTTAATTTTGAAAATTAACAGATGACCTCCTCTGATGCAGGCAGCCTGGGACCTTGTTCCCCACAGAGGAGAGTACATAGCAGTGATGAAGCCAAGATTCCAACTCACACGGGTGGACATATCAGGAGGAAATGTGGTGTTTATGAAAGGAACATTGAATACTGTGACTCTGGGTGGTTGGAGCTCCAAGGCCCAGAAATAGAATTTGTTGGCAAGTAAACCTGGTTTTGCCTGCCTGGTTTGATGTGAAATGTTCTCAACTTGGTTGTCAGCTGGTGACACTGTCCTAAGGTTGAGGAATGGAACCTTTGGGATGGGAGGCATGGCTGAAGGAAGTGGGTCAATGGAAGCAAGCCTTGGAGGCTTATAGCCCAGCTCTTCTTCAAACCTGAGCTCTCTCCTTCCTGTGTGTGAAGCCACTGGTCCCCAAAACAGAGCATCCAGCTGCCACATTTTTCCTGCCATGATTGACTGAACCCTCTGAAACCCTGGAAACAAATGATGCTTTTATCAGGCATCTTGTCACAGTGCTGAGAAAAGTCACCAACACAGCTTCCTTCTTATTTTGAACAGACATCTGGCACCAAAAGAAATCTACTAACAGGACAGTAACAGCAGCCCATTTTGGCCAGTCTAAAGTATCTAAGATGTTTTATCCTAGATGGTGATAATGACAGAACAGGAAATCTAATTGTTTCAAAGACATGCTCCATCTGAGCATGTTTTGGGGGCAGGCCTGTGCCTCAAGGGCTATTGCAGGAAGGACATAGGCAGGCTCCAGTCTTACACTTCAACAAGTTACTGAGGGCTTCCCATGGACAAGTGCTTCCCTCAATCTGCTCCATCACTCAGTGCTCCATATGAGTCAAACCCTAACCTTGGAGGCTCCCAAGGGAGTGATCCTCTTTGGTATTTACATGAGCCTCTTCCTTTAAACTACCAAAGCCACCAGACTAATTTCCCAGGAAGCACCACTCTGAAAAAGGTCTTCCCTACGGAATAGGTAGGAAGAGGGAGGAAGTACAGGACTGGCTCACTCTCAGCTTCCCTGCAGACTTCTCACTTCTCTAGATGACTTTGCAAGAGATACCCGGGAAGCATTGTCAAAGCACAGGGGAATAAAACAGATAATACGTTTTCCCCCTGTGCTGCAAAAATATCTTAAACCCTTGCTAGCATCCCCATAAAGTCCAAGGTTTAGGCCACAGGCAAGCCCTCATCACTGTCCACATGGAGCAGGACTAATCAATATCATATTACAGAAGCACTTGACCCCGTTTATCCCTGTGGATGCTTGGGGAATCCTTAACATTCAGAGCTTTAAAAATGTGCTCCTGGTGAATTTAATGAGTAGCTCCTTAGCGGTTTGGCTCCTCGTGACATTTAGAAACTCTGGCGCTTGGCTTTTCTCTTGGGGGCTGCCATTCCTGTGGACAAAAGGGTCTGGGCTCCAGCAACAAACTGGAGAAGGGGCTGTGTTCTTGGGGATGAAAGGAGGCAGCCAGAGTTAGGGGAAATTGCTGTGGATAGTAGGGGTGGCAGCAGCAGGCATATGTGCTCAGTAAAAGGTAAGTATAACTATGAATAATCATTACACTGCAGGAGCAGCTGGTATTTATCGGGGATCTCTAATACAAGAGAGAAAACTAGGCTGTGAGCTGATTGACCACTCATGAGTAGATGTAAAGAACAAAGCCATTCCATTCCATAGTCCATCATAGGGAGCTGGACAGGGAGCTATAGTAGAATCTAGAACTTCTCTGGGCCTCACCTAAGCTAAGAGAACATCATCCCTAGCTGATTTTTCAAGCCTGGAGATAGATAGTCTGCCTGCAGGAAGCCTCTCCTGATTGCATCAATAGTCCATCGCAGCCATTTCTAGTCCCCACTCATGGGAATCATGAGGCTGGTCTGGACAGAATCCCAGTGGTTGGCTGAGAGGGAGAGTGTCTCCTGTCACTGATAAGACACGACTTTGCCACTATTCAGGAAGATGCAGATGTCTCTTGCCAGCTGTGAGCCTCTAATAGTCCTTTCACAAAGTCCTTTCATTTTTTTTTTCTCCCTCAGGATGCTCAGTGAGTGCCTCCCTCATTTGACATCCTTTACCAGGCTTATTTCCTCCTCCCAAATATGAGGTCCTTAATGTCACATCAGAGCTCGAAGGAAGAGCAGACTATTTACAATTATGGTTTACAAGTCCTCCTGGGCCCAGAGTTCCTGGCCTTGATGTTGTAGCTGGGGATTCTGCAGCATTTTGATTCTCTGGCACTACCCTGATACCACTGTGCCAGCTTTGTCATCTACCCAGGGCACAGGTTAAGGTTGGGTGAGTGTTTTCACTTCAGTCACAAACCCATTTGGTCATGGTTTATGGTTGCCATGGCAACACCCAAGGATGTTCCCCCCTGGATGGCTCCCAGAAGAAACAGCCTCTGCAACATTGAATACCACAGTCACACCCATGGCCTTAGCTGTCCTATCCCCATTAACTGAAATACTGGGAGCATCTAGTTCTCTGCATCCAGACACACCCAGCAAGGCTTGTGGTGCTTCTCCCCCATTACTGGAGCTCTGAGGCTAGTTACAGGTCACTCACTACAATCAGGTCCCAAGGTCCCTAGAGAAAGGAACCTCTTTCCAACATGGGAGTCTTTCTGTTGTAAACTATATTCTTTTTTGAGGCTGGGCTGCCCTTCCTCCATTAGAAGTGTTTAGAAGATACTCTGTCTCCCCCAGCTTTCAATGGCAACCAGCAGGAAAGTGTTCTTGACAGTGGATCAGCATTCACAGGAGTAGCCAGATTGGCTCACACAGTAAGGAAGGGACACAGCCTTCTCTGCTCTTCTCTGCTTTGCTAATCCAATCCATGGTTATTTTAAGCATATATACTAAAATGTCTCTTGACAAATGAGACATGAAACAAATGAGTTTTTAAAACAAACTTTTAGTGCAAATGCATACATGGCCATGCTGGGTACAGGTGAGCAGAGAAAAGGTTTTCTTTCCTGGCTGAGGAGTAGGAAACGGACAATGTGGCAATGCTTTAAGCAAGTTGCCCTGTTACTCTTTCCTGGAAATGTTGAAATAGCTCATTTCACAAATTCGGGCATATAATATGTAACTATATGGAGAGGTGGTTGGGCCACCCTTGAAGTTGTTGATCTGAAAAGGCTAGGATGCACTACACCAAAGCTGAGGTGACACTTTCAGTCCCCTGGGTCCTCCCTTTGCCCTTCTTCACTGTGCTCTAAGCCCGGGGCTTACCTCTCTAGACAGCTTCTCTCGATGCCCTTGTCTTTGGCTTTCAAAAGGGTTTGGCTAATAAGAGGACAGATCAGAAACATGCAAGAAAGAAATCAGGTCCTTTTGGGGTCATGAAAAGCCAACTGGGTCCCTCCATTGAGACTTTGAGACCACAGAATTGATCTTAGAACATTGTTCCCCAGCTGCTCTGACTTCTGCCAATTTCATTTGCCCCTCACCCCTTCTGTATCACACAGACACTAACAGCTCCTGTTGCTGCCAGTTCTGGGGATTTGCAACCTTCCTCTGCTGGCTGGCCTAACCCTGCCTTCATCTTCATAAATACCCTGTGCCAATGCCCCTCACTGACTCTGCTTGACTGTGCCATCTGCTCTACCGGTATCCTGACTGAGAAGTACTATAAACATGTCTGTCTGTTAACCGAGAACAATGGGCCTCTCTGGCTTAGATCTGTGCGCTGGAAAGAAGCTAGGGAGGCAGACTCAGAACATGCTGTAGTCTCTTGCTGTTGGGGCCTCTGAGATATTCCTGAGCCTGCTGTCTCCCTGGGGACCCAGAGCTGGGGTATCCAGCCAGGAAGTCTTGCAGAAGGTTAGTAGCAACAATGAAAACATTCTAAAGGTTTCAACCTCACCCACTGGGAATGGTTCTCTCCTTTGAATCAAAGCTGTTAGGTGCATTTGCAGATTAGAGGCCATATGTCCCACTTCTCCAGACTCTGAGTGGGATACCTGGGTACCTACAACTAAGTGGCTTTCCCAAGGCCTTCCTGGAGAGGGCACAATGATAGGGGAAGTGCATAGGCTTGCTGAATTCATATGACCCCCTTTCATCCTCAGGAGGGAGCTGGAGAGAAATCAGGGCTTGATCTGAGGTATGCTTCTTCTTGGCCTGTGTAGAAGCTGGCAAAATTTACTGAGTAATGGAAATATCAAGAGCAAGACAGTGCAATAGTATTGCGCCAGCTTCCCTGCAGGGAGCTCAGTTGCTTGTGCTTTCAGAATGGCAGTGAAAACTACTGTCCCCCACAGGAAAGACAAACAAAAATCCCCACCTGGTTGCCACCCTGACCTCTGTGGCATAAATGTAGGACCCTGTGGCTGGCAGGCATCCAAGACCCCACCTGCGGTCAGATAGCTCTGACAACTCTGCTATCAGAGTTCTCCTGCAAAGACCTATGTCTTTTTGGATGTAGTACATCATCCCAGTCCAGGGATGAATTCTCTGTTGTGCAGGAGAAGACCTTTTGGAGCATCCTCACTTGCTCATCCAACTCCAGTAGCTAACATACAGACTGGCCATGCTTGGTTCTCAAGGCCAGTGTAGCTCTCAAGGGCCAGTCACTAGCAAAAGAATAGGAGTTTCAAACAGGAGTGAGCTCATGTCCTTGATCTCAGTACAGTTTCATGGGTATGGCCAAGTTCACTCTTATGAATCTCAAGTACATGAGATTTCCGGGTCAAAACCTCCAATCAACCCTGTTAGTGCCATTCATCTCTTAAGGCCTCTCTACAGCTTGGTCTCCAGCTGCCAGCTTATTCATTTTTTCCTCCTTTCCTCTCCATCCAGAGCAGCTTAGGCCACAGCAATGATGATGAGCATGTATGCACAGAAGTTCCCACACTGAGCTCCCTCTCTATGTACCTAGCCATGTTGGTCTGCCTCACTGTGGTCCAGAAGCAATGGAATATCTGAATTGGAAAGTCTGAAACAATGAGCCAAGTTGTTTCTTAAAGTGTTCCAATTTGTTACAATTGCAAAGTCAGACTAATATACTATTCACTTTACAGAGATGCTAAAGCACTTACCTAAAGTCATAGACAAAGGCTTAGATGCCATAAACATAACTCTTATCTGGGCTTTCATATTGTCTGTTTTGTCACTGCTCTTAGGACCAGTCCAGAGGTTTGTTCCACTCTACCACATATACTTATTTCCTACTTTCCAAGAGAAAAGGGCAGAAGGGTCTTTTAATCAGCAGCAATTAAGCCAATCATAGCAAGAGTCAATAAACACTTTCCTAACACACCCAGTTTTGCTATATAGAGACTGTCAGTTCTTTCAAAAGTGTGCCCTCTTCCATTGCAGAGAGATGAAGCTGGAAAACAGTTGTCTAGACAACTGGTACATTTCCTCCAAACCCTTGCATCTATGTGGGGTCACATGGTTGTCAGTGGATGAGGGCAGATATCCTCATCTGGTCCTTAGAAACCCAACCTGCCATTCCTGAATGACTTTCTCAGAGAAAATGAAGCACTACAGAATGGTTGGAGTGACACTTTCTTCAGTTTCTCACAAATATTGCACACATAGAGCTACTCTAAATACATATGAAATAAGTGAATTCACTGTGCACCATGCATACCTTATAGCTTTAGAGATCCATTCTCTGCTAGAACTGGGTCAAAAGGACATTTCTATCTCTATTCCCTTATATGTTTATATGCTACTATATGTTGCTTCCCAGGGAGACTTTTGGAGCTGCTTGCTGGAGCTAATACAGTCTGCCAGCCAAGATTTCTGAATGACTAAACAGAATATGTCATTCCCACCCCAGGACAAGATATGATGCAATAAGACCATAAATTTGGAGTGTGGAGCTACTGACATTTTGGGGGTTTGTCATAGCACCTAACATTATCTTAAATTAATACAGATGGTACAAAATCCCAAGTTAAAGAGAAGAACTGGGGGTTCTTTGGAGCTAATCCATCTTTTCACAGCTTGGAGGGGGGTCTTTTAGGTTCGTAGAGCTAAAAGTAACAAAACACCTCCTAATTCCCAGAGGATAAGGACAGAGTTAAGTTTTCCAGAGGAGAGACACACAGTAGATTCACACAAGGAAGATGAAACAGAGTAAGCTACTGTTACCGTGTGTGTGTGTGTGTGTGTGTGTGTGTGTGTGTGTGTGTGTGTGTGGTGTGTGTGTGTGTGTGTGTGTGTGTGTGTGGTGTGGTGTGTGTGTGGTGTGTGGTGTGTGGTGTGTGTGTGTGTGGTGTGTGTGTGTGTGTGTGGTGTGGTGTGTGTGTGTGTGTGTGTGTGTGTGTGTGGTGTGGTGTGGTGTGTGTGTGTGTGTGTGTGTGTGTGGTGTGGTGTGTGTGTGTGTGTGTGTGTGTGTGTCACAGAACAGACTCTGCTGGGGGAGATACAGTGCAGTCTCATAGGAAGACTATCATGAGGGACACACACACAAAGTAGTTTCCTTAGGAGGAGGGAGACACAGTACAGTCTCCCACAGGAAGAGTAACTAAGGGAGAAACAAGGCTGAATTGATGCTCAGAATGGACCAGCTGCTTCCAAATGTTCAAGGGCTTAAGGATCAGCAAGAGGGTAGAATAAAAGGTGATGTGAGGCCTATCCCCTCAGATTCAGTGAGGACAGTCTAGGAGCCTGCATACTTAGTTTGCAGCAGTAAATGAACTTTAAGAACAGCCAACCTGGGGGCAAGACAGTGCCCTAACCCATTAGTGCTCTATGACTCTCCTAGACTTACAGGTTGTAATACCAGTAGAGATTCCCTTCATGGGAAATAGGCAGTGCACAAGACAGAGAAGAGGGGTTCAGACAGGGGGTGAATTATTTAAAATCAGACACTAGGAGTGGACATTGAAGGTGGTCTCCCTCTGAGTTGGGTTGGAGAGGGGGGCTTCTTAGAAGAAGAGGTACTTGGCACAGTAGTTACAGCTTTTTCCGGCATCCTAAATCCTCACTACCTCTATTTAACATCCCTCAAGGGCCTATCTTCTATTCTGAGAATTCCTAACTTCAGCTCCTTGCCTCCCCAGATTTCAGCTCCCCAAGAAAGTGGGTATCAACCTCCGTGTGCTTTCATAACTGGTTGAGGGCCCCATCTTCATCTCTCTTCCCTCTGGAACCAAGAAGTGGAAGTCTGATACACATACAGAATTTACAGCTGGATGTAAGGCCACACCTAGAAGTCACTGAGCAAAGGCTACACAGCCAAACCATCTGAACCTTGTAGGACAGTTCAGTGCTACCAATCAGCAAAGACAGACAGTTCTCTGCTTCCACTGTTTTCTTCCTCTCTCAAAAGGAGCCAGTACTCCACCTGGGGAATATCCTTCAAAACTTGAGGGGCTGAGAGTACAGCTCTCAGTGCTGCCCAAAAGATGATGCCTTACAATCCTTACAGTCTCAGTGCCAGGCTGGGCAGCCCGCACAGTCATGAATATACTTGGTAGGGTGCTCCAACAGGCTAAGAATCAAGACTGGGAAAACACCCAGAGAATACAAGAAAGGCGCTCCTGGCTCACACAACTGCAGCTGCAATAAGACTAACTATATCCCGGTCGGTCCCCTCCCTCTCCTGTGCGCAGACGACTCCTCTGGGGCCCTGCCCTTGCCCTTACCGGAACCGTGCCTCTGGCGCAGAAGGACTGCCTGGCCCGATGGCGGTGACGCTGATGAAGCAGCAGCAGCAGCTGCAGCAGTGGTGGTGGCTGTGTGGGTCGCAGAGGCAGCAGCGGCAGCGGCAGCGGCCTCTGGAACTTCTGGTATAGCAGGAGGGCTCCCAGGAAGTGCGTTCTTGTCGCTGTGCCGGGGTTCAGAGGTGGTGCGGGCAGTGGCACCTGTGTTACTGGAGCTGACAGCACTGGGGGCTCCGTGTCGACGCGGGCCACTGCTCTGAATGTGGGACACAGCCTCAGCAGCCTGCATGTTGGGCGGTGCAAAGCGCGACAGCACGCGCAGCAATGCCTGGGCCTTGTGTTCCTGAGTGTCGTCGTCGCTGTAGTCCGACACACGACACTCGTAAACTCCTTCATCCTGGAGTCGTACAGCAGACAACCGAAGGCGGTGCGAGATGTCATTGCCCTGGACACGCACGGTCTGTAAGACAGCCCGGTTAGAGGCCTGACCAGTGAGTTCCACATCTGCTTTGGTGACTGGGACTCGTGGTCCCCCTATCACTGTGCCAATAGCAACCAATTGCCATAGCATCCCAATATTGCCTAATACCTCAATACATCTGAACTCATGGCACGCTGCTCTCGGTTCTGCCTAGACACCTTGTTGCTTGTGCAAGGTGTTGGGTCTCCAATTCCCAGCTATTTCAACTCACATTTACTCTTGCTTAAGGTTTCCCATAATTTCTCCTTCAAAACGTAACTTTCCACAACTTGCAAGAAATTTCAGGTTGGGACTCTATGTCGCTGACCATCTACATCCTTCCTGCACCTCAATGCTCAGACTAACTGCTCTGGGTCCTCCTACACTTACCCTAAATCATGCTCACTTTTACTTAGAATCCAGAGAGTCTGGGGTGTGTCCATCTTGCCTGTAGCATCCACAACTACACATCCCCTGTCCTGTAATTTACAGCTAGCCCCTGCCTTGCTTAAGACTGACCACTTGTTTGGATCCCTGACAAAGCCCTCTTGGAGTGGTGGAAATCTTAAGACTCTCACCAAACACAGACACAACTCCTCACCTCTGAACTGGGCCTGCAAAGAGGCTTTGGTTGTTTTCCATGTTCCAGCTTTACAAACCCTATACCCCCTCACCCAGTAAGAAACAGCCCCCAGGAGCCTACAACTATGCTCTCTGCTAAGGAGGAGATGGGTGAGCGGCAGGTGCTCCTGGAGATCCTGGTGAGTGTGTAGGGTGGGGCACAGGAGGCTGGAGCAGCACGCAGCCTGAGCTAGAAGCCACACCCGAGATCTTGGAAAAAATGACAGCAAAGGAAGTCAAGAGCAGGTACACGCCAGGGGCCTGAGCAAACGGTGCAGAGGAGGGAGAGTTTTGCTGGTGAAAATCCTACAAAGTTGAGGACTCGGATTTGGACCCTTGATTTACACAAAAGACAACCTAATTCATCTACTAGCGACAGATGGCGCCCAGATACACCAAGTAGCCCACAATGCTTCCCTGTGGTAGCAAAGCTCGCACTGCTTGGCGGCAGAGGCTTTCTAAAGGGGAGGGAGCTGCCCGGCGCAAAGCAGCCAGAAGGGGTCTCCCGCGGCCCACGCTGGGCTCCACACTTACGCTGATTTTAGTTGCATCCTTATTTGTTACCTAAAATGCAGAGGGGGAGGGAGAGAGAAAGGAGGGAGGGAGAGAAAGAAGGAGGGAAGGAAGGAGGAAAGGAGAGAGAGGGAGGGAGAGAGAGATTGATTAAGCTGGTGGCATTTGTACACGGGAGACTCTGCCCTGTCTTTGATAAGGGGACTTTCTGCAGGTGGGCTGGGAGCTGAGCCACCTGAATTGTGGCATGGTGGAGGGCACTGGATACATTAGCAGGTTTGGGGCTAACACCTTGTTTGGCTAAGCAGTGGCTGCCCTGACACACACCTGTCTGCTTGGGAGAGTAGTGGTACTGGATGGCCAAGAGAGTGCAAAGGAGGGAGTCTTATTTCCTACTAACTTCCTATAAATCCTCCACTTAACTTGCAAGTGTGAAAAACTGGATGGAGTGTCCAGCATCACTGAGGCCCTAACAGTCTGGTATGTGTGGATATGGGCCAGAGGAAGATGAGAACAGGAACTCTGAGTGGGGTCCTGGGAACACTGTAGGTAGGTGAATGTGTGAGTGCTTGTGTGGGTTTTGGGGCAGAGTGCAAGATTTTCCAGCTACTGAGGGTGGGGTAGCCCTCAGATACTTGTTCTCAAATACCGTATTCTCTACCATGTAAATGCAATCTAGAAGAGTTGAACCCCGTGGCCTTGAGCCCTAACACCTTGGGTTGGCAGAGGAGAGCCTGGTAGAACCAAGTGATCTTCTTTCTCCAACCAGCACCCATCAGAGTATAGTCCCAAAGCTAGCGAGCATGAGCAGCCAAACTGGATCAGGTGTGGGTTTTTAAGGGCTGGGCGTGAAGGGTGAAGGGAGTTCCCTGAGGTTGCAGAGAAGGAAATGGTGTAAAGAACCGACAGCCTCTGGGGACATCCGCCGATTTTGACGATGCTGTAGAGCTGCAGAGAATGGGAGGTGGCTGCGCGACAGGGCGGCGCCCTGTATGGGTAACCCTCACTTCCCCTGGAGGGAGCAGGGTACCATTTGGGCAGCAGGTTACCTTGCTCCGGGCGCCCGGCACGCTGAGCGCCAGCTCGTGTAACAGCTCCCGGGGAGGTTCCTTAAGGTACCACCACTGAATCTCCAGCGAGTATGAGGTGGCTCCGCTGGCCCGGAACGCGCAGGGCATTTCGATATCGTCTCCCTCCCGCACGGTTACATCTTGGGGGACTTCGGTGAATGTAGCTGGGGGCGGGAGAGAGAGGCGTGACCAGCTGAAAGGCGGGGGCTTGGGACAACCCGAGGCTGAGGCGGTCGAACTGCTCTCCGGCCTTGGGCTCCCCCAACTCCTGTCCCCAGCTACTGTGTGGCCCAGGGCGGGAAGCGCCAGTAAAGTTCAGGGAGCAGCTGCAAGGCGGAAGCAGAGATCCGCCACTTGCTGCAGGCTGCTTCCCTCCGAGTCGTGCAAGGTGCTGGGCAGATAGGGCCGCAGCACTGGAGCCTGGCTGGGGCGCACCAACTTTAGCTCGCTGCAGGCCTCCTTTGCTTGGCGGGGGGCCCCCGGAAAGACTCACTAAGAGGACTCAACAACCGCGGCGACCCTCATCTGCTCTCGTGCCCCTACCCACTCCCAGCCTGGGTTGCACACCGGGATCGCTGGAGACCGTGAAGCCTGCCGCTTCCTTTCCTCCTCGGCTGTAGCCAAGCTGGCAGACTTCGGTGGCCTCAGCAAAGGATCCCTTGAGCCCATCGCGGCCGCGAAGTTCCCGCGCTCACCGTCGGCGACGAAGAGCAGCAGGCCGTGCAGCAGCAGAGGCGGCAGGTATCCGAGGGCGCCGAGCCGGTTCCGCTGTTCCATCTCCCGCAGGGTTGCGGCGGCGGCGGGGGCCCGGCGCGGAGAGGCGGCGGCGGCAGCAGCGTGGGCTCGGCTCCGGCTTGAGTTCGGGCTAGGACTCCTCGGAGCCTGCCATGGCCCGGCACGGCGCCCCCTCCCCTGGCCGCCGCCGGCCTCCAATCAATCCGGCTTTCTTGAGGGCTAGCCGTGCGCGGGTCAGGCGGGGGGCGCTGCGCTGGGGGCACAGGAGACGAGGTCCTGCCAGGAGGCTCCCTTAGTCGGTACCTCCTTCGGTCCGGTGGGTCACAGGAAAATGGGGAGTCCGCAGTTCAGTTTATGCCCGGCGGGCCGGGCAGTAGCCGGGCAGCGCCAGGACCCATCCTTGGAGAACCGGGTGAGTGCCTGAGAGCTACCAGCTTCTGCTTCCCGGTCTCCTGGCTGGGCTCCCGGCTGCCACCTCCTCCGGCTCCCGCCGAGCTCTCCCGCCGCCGCCCCCGCCGGTTTCTTCCCGGCTCTCCGCAAGGCGAGTGGGCGCTCAACCGCGGCGCGCAGACCTGGCGTCCGACCCAGCGCAGCACGGGGAGAGCGGGTCCGGCGTGGCCGACCCGCAGCCAGAGAGAGGCGGGGAGAGGGGGAGGGGAGAAGGGAGGGGGCGGTCAGTGGATGGGCGGCGAGCAGCCTCCTCGGCGGCTTCACCCCCGCCCTCCCCTCCTAGTCCGTCCCGCCCCCACCCTATTGGCCCCCATCCCTCCGCGGGGTCACTAGAAGCGACTACGGTCTTTCTGGCAGCAGCGCAGCCCCACCCCGCCTCTGCTTTGCTTAGGGGGTCCTCCCACCCAAACTCCCGGATTCTTCCCAGTGTGTCCATCCTTGGAGACAGCTGCTCCACCCTGCTTTCCTTGTGTCCCCCGACCCTCTCAGCAGCCCCCAGGGCCTCAACTCCTTACCCAGGTTTGGGCCACGAGCCACACCACTCTTTGGCCCAGACCCGGGCCATGGCGGGTGGATGGGCGCCAGGGGACTGCGAGAAGGGCGGAGCGCTGTGTCCGGCCAGAAGCAAAGCCAGGTGACAGTGAAGACCAGGAGTCCGCAGTATGAGAGAGGGAAGTGAGCGCCCAGTGAGCAGGTGCCTGTGGCGCGGAGCGCACCAGAGAACCAGCAAGCGGCGGCCGTGAGTGACGGCAGAGGCGGTGCGGGTGGGGTGGAATGGGGAGCACCAGGCACGACTCAAGGCTCCGGAGGTTTCTGGGTGGGGGCGGTCTTCTTGCCCTGAGAGAGCTGGCCCCTGTGTCCTCGCAAGCTCTTCCCCGCCATTGCCCCCTCTGTACCCATTGCCAACCCCCCCTCCCGCCCCAGGCGGAAGGAGGCAGAGGTGGCGTACACAGTCGCATTCACAGCCCATCCCCCACTTTTGCATCTTCCGTGTCCCTGAACATTGCCTGGCCACCTCCTTAGCCGCCAAGAGAGTGCAGTCTCCCTTCCTAAGGGTGTGGGTGGATGAGAGATTCAGTCCAGGCACAATGGCTTAGGGGGAGTCCTGGAGCTCTCCTTGGGCCTCTCTTTTCCTTGGGATTCGGGATTCCCCAGCCAGTGGTCTGGTCTCTCAGCTTTACCTGAAGTTACCGTGGCACATCCCAGTGAACTTCCCCTGCAGGCTGGGGCCATTCTTCTAGTGTCTCTGCCAGTGGGCTAACCGCTAATGAAAAGGGAAACCTAAAAGGGAAACAGTTTTCCAGTGGCCATCCTAGTCTAAGACAAGAGGGACACAATCTCAGAGAAGAGGCTGCTAGCTAGCACTTTCTAAACTTTGCCCTCACCAATGAAGACCATGTGCACTGCATCCCTCTGCTCCTCCTCTTCCTAATGTGACTAGTGGGTCATTCCCACGCTCTGGTCACTCAATGATGCTCTTGTAAACAGAAGACCTTGCAGACCTTTCCTCCAGGGTTCCCATTGCCTCCTCCCTCTACATATCATCACCATTGGCCTGCCTCCCTCTGGACATTCTATCAGTCCTTAGAAACCAGGATAGGTCTGTGAATGCAAGAACTTACAGGCTCCTTGCTGTCCTCAACTTTTGAAGGGAGGGGGCAGACTTGTATCATGCTACACGGATGCAGAACCATAGCAGAATTCTAAGGGAGCAGTTGGGGAATTGACTACAAGTAGGTATCTGATGGCATGAGCTAGCTCACTATGCATTGTCCTGTCAGGAGAGGTAGTGAGCTTCTTTCCCAGTACCAGGGCCAATGGAGGACTAATGGTCAATGACCAGGCTTGCTGGAGGAAATGCCTGCAGCTAGAAGAAGTGACCTTGATCACTGTGAAGGTTTGTGGATTCTTTCTACCCATCCTCCCTAGTAATTTTGCCTCTGACATAAGTTGGTGCTACTATAATAGTAATAGCTGCTTACCATAGTGTGCTTGTCACACAACAGACACTGGCTGCACTTTCTATCCATCAGTTCTTAGGATGACCACTGAGAGTTGTTCTCAAACATTCTTCCTCTACTCAGAAATCTTCAGTGCCTCCCACTCCACTCAGTCCAAATACCAGTGGTCTCCCAAGATCAAATGATTGCCTTCTCAATCTCTACCTTCCCTTCCCTCTGCCTTCTCCTCCTTTTTGTCCTTCCCCTGGCTCACACTCCTTTCTGGTCAATGTCCTTTCTCCGGCAATGCAACACACTAGGCCCACCCCAGGGCCTTTGCATCAGCTGGCCTAGGTCCAGCTAGGATGTTCCTCTCCCAAATACTCATGCTCTGACTTTTGTCAGGAAATCATTTTCTTAGCTAGGTCCAGCCACCTCTAACTCATGTTTAACTCTGAAGTCTGGTGCTCCTCTTCCCCAGCACTCCTTCTTTGTCCTTTTGTTCTTTTCTTTTAACATAACCACCTTTCATCATAGGATTTACTTATTGTCTTTCCAGCTTTAAAGCTTTAAAGCTTTTGCCTGCCCTGGTCATTGGGGCATCTCTGGCTTTTAGCACAGGGGTCAAGCACAGAGTCTGAGTTAGACGATGTGGTTTCAGCCCGTGTTATGGATGAGGTAGCTGAGGCTCAGAAACTTCCCTAAGGTCGCACAGCTAGTAGGTAAGGCTTCAGCACAGGTCTGTCGTATTTTAGGTTCTTTATTTAAATAACAAAAAACCCTAAAAACTTACACACCCCTCTTCCAAGTCAAGAAAACCTAGAGCTTCTGAGAAGGAGCAGAGCCACCTGTTTAACTCTGTGTTGACAGGAGCTTCTTGCCTGCAAATGTAGATTGGCGTGGAGAGCTGTACTAGGCCAGTAATGAACTAGAACACCTTTGGGAGCATTAGGGAGTGCTCTTGGCCCCCTTTGCTGGGGTTTCCTGGTGGTAGGCAGAGACTCTAGGACTCCTACGTTGTTCTGGCCTGGATACTACCCCTGAAAAGAGAGCCAGATTCTTCCTCACCTGTCCTGGTGGGCCAGAGAGCTAAAGCAAGCAACTGTGTATGTATGTATGTATCCTCTCTAAGGAGTTACTTCTCTCTGGAGACACAGTCATTCAGCCCTACCCACTGCAAATATCCTTCCAGCACCTGTAGCTGGCATGCATCCTGTTTGTATGAGGGAATCTACGATGGGTATGTGAGAGCATTCCTTGAGTGTTTGGTATCCTTCCATGATCGCTCATCAGTGGGGTGAAGAATTGTAGGGTTTCCCTCTCTCTGGGTAGTCATAGATCTGAAGTGCCTGTGGGGCCACAGTGTCCAGAGGCCTCCCATAATGTGCCTGGTGGCCTTTGAACTGGCTATGCCCCTGGGCTTGTTTCTGCTTAGCCCTGGCCGGTGTGCCTTGGGTGCCCTTTCACACATGCCCTGATTATCTCTGCTGTAGCTAGACTGTGAGTTAGGCAAGAAGCCCTTGCCAGAGCTGTTCTGGGGATGGTGATCTCTGAAAACATCTTTAACACAGCATTAGCAAATTCTCCTCCTGGCGTCACTTGCAAAGTTTGTTTATTTTCATGTTCCATCTTGGAGTTGAGGTTTCGATATTCTTGTCTCGGCTGACCTTTCCTGTCCTTTCCCTGCCACGTGCAGCAACATTGATTTTGGGTAATGTGTTTTGATTTTAAGATGCAGCCTATCCATAAACTTTTCTATCAATAACCCCAGCACTCTGGGTACCAGACAGCTTAAAGCAAAACATCAGATTTATGGGGACTTTTATTTTTGGGAAATGTAGTCATTCATTTGCCATCAGTGTCAGGGCATAAAGGCTTCGAGTCTAGCCTCAGGGGGACCCCACTACAAGGACACACATCAGGTCAGGATCCACAGAGATTGCTAGAGAGGGGAAAGGTGGGGGGATTATTTCTGAGCCAGGAGGAGGGCAAGTGGAAAAGCTTTCATTTTGTGTTCCTTTTGCCCTCCTCTGTCCAGCCTCATTGACCAACTTGGAATGTCAGATTCCAGGAGAAGGACACCCCCTGAATTGCCACAAGAGTGGCTCTTTTATGCTCATCAGACCTTGGGTTGTCACAAAGGCTGCCTGCCCTGTCCTTGTACCTTCTGCAAAGCAGGTATAGCTTTCCATCTGGGCTCAGCTGGTTTACAGAAGGGACACACAGCTGTCAGGCCCCAGGCTCTGGCCTGCCATTGCTCACTGCAGTGGCAGTGGCCCCTCACCGGGTCTACAGAGCTGGGGCTGTTTGTGAGTCTATCAGAGCCATAGTTTACTGTCCTTAGCAACTGCCTAGAGCAGGGGTATGAAGAAGGAAAAGCCCTGGGCCGGATCTACTTCATTACTTTCCAGCATTGGGAACACTTCAGAGAGCAAGACATAGAGGGTGCTCTGCACTTAAGTGAAGAGTTGAGGGGGATGTTGGTCCAAGTTTGAGATTTAGAGTCTCACAGCTAAGGCTGGCCTCGAACTTGCCATATACCTGCCTTAGTTTCCTGAGTTCTAGGATCCCAGGCTTTGCACCTCCATCCCTGGTGAGGATTTTTGTGCCTAGAAGAGAGAGTCTGAGAGCTTCACATGGTGTTGGGGCCTGTGTGCAGAGCATGAGTAAGATGGCCTCCTGTGGGGTCTGCTTAGGGTGTGTTACCATCTTGAGTGTTGCTCAAGAGAGCATGGTGGGAAATAGACAGGAGAATGTGACTGAGACAGAAAGAAGATCATGGGGTGGAGGTGAGAGACAGGGCAGCCTTTGGACTTGTGACAAAGATAGCAGGAAGTCTGGTGGCTTGTCTGTGGGGTTAGGTAGGAGCAGGGATATTGGCAGATCTATTCACCATTGGAGGCAGAGGCAAAGTCATTGCTTAGACAGCTCTCATGGACTGATCTCTCAGCTGAGTCCTCAGCTTGCCACCTTTCAGTGCTCCCCACTCCTCTTCCCTTTGAGAACTGGTCCTGGCAAACAGAAGTACCTCCAGCATACTCAGGTGTGAAAACCCCACAGTGCCCAAATGGGGATGAGGGGGTTACCCACCATGAGAGCTGATGACTCAGCTCCTGGGGTAGAAATGACAGCAGCAGTCAACATTGTAAAGCCATACGTGCTGGCTTTTGGTGCTGTGGGGAGGTAGGGTGGGGTGTTGCAGTCATTGTCTGGTGGATTTTGAGCCTGGGTGCTGGGCAGAGGCAGAATCAGAACAAGAAGTGACCAGGAGAGTTGAGCACTCCCCAGTGGATTTTAGTTCCCCTCACCCTGTGGGGTGTGTGTGTGTGTGTGTGTGTGTGTGTGTGTGTGTGTGTGTGTGTGTTTTATTTAATCATTCTCCAAAATAAATCTTTTAGACCTACAGAGAATTAATTTTTTTTATTTTTAATATTCTCAATGCACTTGGGGTTTTATTTCCCACTAGATCTATTAGTTTAATTTAGTAGGGGACAGACTGTGTACTTAACCAAAAATTGCTTTGACATTATGGAGAATTAAGAGGCTCGGGCCAGATAGATGGAGCTGATCGATCTGCTTGAGATAAACTCTATTATTTCCCCCAAGAACTTTCTGCACCTTAATGGTGAAGACAGTGACTGGAAAACACATCACTGTCTGATCATAACTAGGCCAGAGGGTCAGGGCTCTCACTCCTGTGTCTTTTACGGACACCTGGAGGTCACCTCCTTGGCAAGATATTGTTGGAACACGGCAGTGGAGGTGTTTTGAGGGCTATAATCACTTGTAGCACTCCCAAGTGTCCATTTCTGCCAGCTGTGGTTCCCATGTGAGTGACCAGCCTTCTGAAGAATTGACCTCATATCAGGGAACCAGTGTGAGTATAGGACTCAAGGCATAGAACTGGGGATCCAGGGATGGGCAAGTCTAGGTCCGAGAGCAGAACAGCCAGGAAGTCTTTCCTAAGGAGCAGTAGCTGAGTCTCTCCTCTTGTTAGAAGATGCTGGAATGCTCAGCTGCTGTGGAATGGATAAACTGATGTCTGGGCAGTAGCTATGTAAATTGCCAGGGTGGGTGCATACTACAAGATTATGGTCTTGTTTCTCCATCACATTGACCTCAGGAGATACTCTGAATGTGCCGGTTCCATTAAAGGAGAGCCCCAGATCTAGGACCCAAGCTTGTACCATCCTTTTAGAACTGTCTGGACCTTCACCTAGAAGTCTCTGTCCAGAGCATCTCCTTAAGGCCAATAGATTACACTCTGGCAGTCCTAGACAGTTAATTGCAACTTTCCCTTGAAAAGACCATGTTTATACTTGGGTGTGCCTTTCTGTCTGAGCACCTCTTTTTCTCCTGCCCTAGTGGTAACTATGAACAGTGCAATAAAGCAGAGGGTCGCTCTGTCCCTTCAACATTGTCCTGGGCTGTGTGGTCCCTGCAGTTCAGCAGAAGGCTTAGTTCTGGCCTTGTCTAGGAACTTCAAGTTTGAGCCCTGGAAGCCAACTATACTCCTTCATTCTCCAGTCCTGAACAGTCCTGCTGCTCAGAGTCTGCTCAGCTGCTGGAAACTTTTTCCAGAAAGCCTTCCTGGGGATTTCTTCTCCTTTCATGTTTGTCCTCCCGTGTAGCTAAGTTGTCATTCTGGAAGGTCCAGGTCTGCTTTCATCTCCCAGTCCATCTCTCAAGGGTCTGGTGATTTCTGGAGCTCTGCCTTGAGTACTCTGAGGCGTCATCTGGGCTAAGCAGGGAGGTATGGTGATAGTGGTCTGCTGTGGGCATGGGAGTTGTCAGGGCAGGATTTTCTATATCTGAGGTGGATCCCTGGGCCATTCTTACTAATGCACAGAGTTTCTGTCTTTGCACACTTACCTCAAGGCCAGCATAGGGACAGCTCCACTTCCCTGTATGGGTCTGTGCCTGGAGCTGGCAGACCTGAGGAAACTTACCACCCACCTATCTAGTATGGACAGCTGTTATTGAAAGACCTGAAAGGCCTGAACCTTTTCAGGGTGTGAGCTGTGCCCAGTCCATCCTTACACCTGCCCAGACACATTGCTCAGCATGCGGCTGGTGTTCAATGGGTGATGGGTGGCAGGAAGCCAAAGCCATTGTGTGGCCCCTGCTGAGTTCCCAGGCTGCTCAAAGGAACTTAGGCCTTCATGGTCTCATTCTGGGAGCTGGCCCATCTCTACTGTGAGACTAGAGCATGGGGAGTGCAGGATAGTCTCAAGCTCTGTTTTGACATCATCTCTAGCTTCAGGGCCTTGCTGGATACAGCTGTGTCAGTTTTTCCTCTATACTAGAAGAGTCACAGGCAAAGGCACAGAAGGAGCACAGGATGGACGGCAGTATTGTGTGAGGGCACCTGCCCTGGTGTGGGTGGCCAGACTCTGGCCATCTTGACTGCTCTATTGGTGCTTATGCCCAGGTCTTGGAGGAGCTCCCAGGCACTGCTGTGACCTTCACGCCTGAATCACCCCCTCAGACTCTGTCCTGCTGGTAGACTGGCAGCTGCCAATGCTGCGTGGTTTGTGAAATGTCAGTGGTTTAATATCAATTCTGGAGGTTTTATTGCCTCCCCCCCTTTTCTGATGGGATTTGATCCAATCAAGGCTGATCCAGATGATGGTAGATTTGTGTTCCCATCTGAAGTTGACAAAAGGTCACCCTGCCGGGGAGAGGGGCTGCCTTGAGCCAGCACTCCTGCTTTGCTCTTCTGCTAGGCTCTTCCCTGCAGCGTGGTCAGGTGAATGCAGTGCTTGGCCATGTAGAGCCATTGTCAAGGCCAAGGTACCTGGAGGTTTAAGATATGCAGTTGTCAGCAACGAAAGGCCCTGGCTTCATCTGTAGAATGTCTTGATACTTCAGATCTGACTTAATTTTTCCCAACAATGTTTTAAAATACAATTTTCCTCTTTCTGGGAAGCAAAGCAAAGGTACCAAATGAGATTCTCTTTGTGGGGAAAGCCCAGCCTTATGTCATGCGGGCTTGTGCCTCTGTTCTCTCTCTAACTCAGCATTGGGGCGGCAGGAACTACATACAGATCTAGACCAAATGGGTCAGTAGGCTCAGAGTTCACTTTCCCTTGCTAGGGATAGGCCGGCCCACATGATTGCAGCATCTTTTTCTGGTCTTCCCAGTGGCAGATGTTTATGACTTTCAGAGTATGGCAGGGCCGGGTATGATCAGATAGAGGAAAGAATGGGAACTGAGGCAGGATAGAAAGCCAAGAAACATGGGGACACAAGGATGGAGAAGGGCCCCTCACCCAAGAATCTGGCTGTTCTCACTAACAGTGTAGAAAGACTTTCAGTACAATTAGCAATTAACTGTTTTTTTTTCCCCTTTCTAAATGTAAACCTACAATTTAGTAGGAATCTCAGCAGAGGCACCATATTCAGAGAAGAAATATACTAAACTCTCTGTGCAACCATAGTGACTCCTGGCCTCAACAGATTATAATTCTGCCCAAGGAACCTTCAGAGTCACCTTGTAATTTCGAGAGAGAGAGGTGGCTGAGATTTCTTATCAACCTTTAAGGTGTAACTTGAGAGCCACCAAAGTGGTGTACATGGCAATTGCTAAGACAGTTAACTTCTACTCAAGGGCCCCGTATCTACATTTGGGTAGGGAAGTCTCTGGGCCTGCTTCCCTCTTGGTCCACATTCTGCAGAGTCATGCTGGGTTGCCCATGGGGGTTAGTGGATGGTAACCCTAGGCTCAGGTGGCCTAATGAGCTGTACCTAGGTCCTTCCCTAGCCACAGAAGAGGGCTCAACCTCCCCATACTGTTTGGGGGCAATGTCCCCTCCAGATGCCTGGAAGACTGTGTGAGATGTTCCAGAAGCCTAGGGCACACTGTGGATTCCAAGACCTGTGAAGACCAGATAGGAAAGGGGTGGGGCTCATTGCAAAGATATTGGGAGTGCAGAGAAATCAGATGTTTGTCCACAGATACCCTCTAGGCTCTGGAAGAAAGTGCCAGAAGGATCTACTCTTCAGAACAAGAAATTGTCTTTCACTTTTTTTTTTTTTTGCGGGGTGTGTGTGTGTTTATTTATTTATTTATTTATTTTCGAGACAAGGTCTTGCTCTATAGTCCAGGTTGGCCTCCATCTCATGAATCTTAAATGGTGGGATTGTAGGCCTGTGCCATCACACCTGGCAAGCCTGGCCCCCTTCCAAACCTGGTCCACTGCCAAACTGACCATTTTCTATGTCTCACTAGGTTGACATCCATGAGGTCAGTAGGAGGAATGCATGACCTCTTTCTGTCCCTCCCTGGGCCCATTGCCATAAACTGTGCTTAACCTTTGAAATGTTCCTAGCTCTGTCCTTTTCTTTTTACTGCTCAGCTGCCACCCTAGCTCCAGCCTCCAGCCTCTGCTGGTTGATGCCCAGGAATCCCACTGTCCTGGCAGTGAGCACTGAACTTCCTGTTTGAGAGGTGCTCAGTAGTCAGTTGGAGTCATGAAGTCCATGCTAAAGGGCAGGGGTCTTTGTACCATTTTCCCTCTGGGATTTGGCTGTGACTACAGACAGGCATCTCTGATTTCTCTGCCTCTGTTGTTGATAGTGTCATTTAGTTCCTAGATACTTTGTCACTTGGAGTCAGAGTGACTCACTGACCTGATGCATTAGAAATCCTTTTGAATTTTTCTCCTCCTTGTCCCTAAGAATAATCAGTCATGGAGCATCTATAGTGTGCCTGACAGAGTTGGACTGCAACAAGCATTTCTTGGATTAATAAAAGGTGCAGACATACAGGTATTCACTTGTACAAAAGTTACTTTGCTCATTACTGGGACAGAATAGCTGACAGAAGCAGCTTAGGTGTGTGGGGGGATTTATTTGGGGCTCACAGTTTCACTGCAGAAAGGCATGGCAGCTGAACCTGCACAGCCCACAGTGGCAGGGACTTTTGGTATGGTTTGTTCACGTCCTCGTAGAGAAGACATAGAATGGACATCATCTTCCAGGCCTGTCCTCAGTGACTCACTTCATCTAGTTGGGCTACAGTCCCAAAGGTTTCATATCATCCCCAAACAGTCCTCCAGGCCGGGGACCATATGTTCAAACACTTGAACCCATTGGTGCACATTTTTAAACTGTAATCCTTGCTTGTGAGAGAGTCACAACCTCTCCCACCTCACAGATGGAACACATGAGCTCCAGACCCACGTAGTGGGGTCTCTGAAGGACACAGGAGTGGCACAGAACAGAGACTCAGTGTCCGCTGAGCAGCAGAGGCTGTTCTCCAGACCTGCCTCGGTGTGCCTGCTCTCTTCTTTCCTTACTTCCAAATGAAGCGTTTTCTCTCTCATCTCAAGTTGGGGACTATGTAGACACTGCCACCGGGTTAGTCAGTGCTGTCTCTGGTGAGCAACTGGGTAATTATTTCCAAAAATATTGACTTGTAATGTGAAGAAAGCTCTTCTCCAGGCCACCCGTCAGCAGAAAATTGCCTCTGGTATTAACATTTCATCAACCACATAATGTGAATTGATGTAAATGCATAATTAGAAATAATAGTCTGGGAAAATTCACTCTTATTTATAAAATTGGGCTTGTTAAATTAAAATGGGAGCTAACGACTTCCATTTCCCCAGTAAAACATGGCCTGGGTTTTACCGGCTCTGCAGAGGTCCTGGCTCATGTCTCTGGGAGCTTCTGTTCACCCACAACTGGAAGGAGGTAGAGGGAGAGAGATAAAGAGGGGGGGTGAGAGAGCAAGAGAACCCTTTGAGCAGGCACAAACATCACCTGTCCTAAAGGTGGCTCTGCAGTCACATGAATGGGCCTCTCAGAAACATCTCAATCACAATGCAACAAATGGCAGTCTTGAGAGAAGAGGACTGGAGATAAAAATCCTTGGCTTTCATTCTCCTAGGGGATCAGGGGATAGCTTACCCTCTCACCTGAGTCCCAAGGATGACAAGGTACTATATGGATAAGATAAACCTTGCCTCCACCTTGTTCTTACTGGGCAAGTGTGCCTAGTCTCTGTCCCTCAGCCTCTGACACAGAAAGGTGACCTGGTCCTTACCAACCAGGACCTCTAATGCCTGGCCACAGTGGTTGCATGGCATTGGAGAGTCTATCCTAAGTTACCAGGAAAGCAGGCCTTGAAACCAGAAGAATGAAGCAGGTGTGCAGATAGCTGGAGCCATCTTTTTTTATGATCCCCTGCCCATCCTTTCTGCTTCTACACCCAGTTGGACTGTGGTTTCTCATCAGTTAAAGTTTTAAGCCTTGATTTAAAATTATGTCCCTCCTGCCGTAGCCTCCTGAGTATCTGGGAATACAGGTCTGTGCTACTACACCCAGGTAAGTCAAGCACCCCGATGATGGGGAAAACTCAGGGCCTTGTATATGCTAGGCAAGCACTCTCCCACTGAGCTACACCCAGCCCAAGCTGGAATTAATACTTTGAATATCCCATTCTAGAAGCCCTGGATCCCTTCAGACAGCTTTACCTTGGCCTATAGTCTGTCCCTCTTCTGAAGCCACGAACTCGGTGATCTTAGCAAGCAGATCCTACATGCTCTGAAGCCGGGTTCCCAAGGGCCTGAGGTTCAGGAGGGTCTTCTTGTTTTATTCAGTTGCAGAGTCTAAGGTGAAGTCTCTCCCCCTCCCTCCTCTCTCTCTCTCTCTCTCTCTCTCTCTCTCTCTCTCTCTCTCTCTCTCTCTCTCTCTCTCTCACACACACACACACACACACACACACACACACACATACACACACACACACACATGCATGTAAACAAGCAGATGTCATCCTTATAATGTCAGGTATAAAACTGTGATAAAAAGGAGACATGACTGAGGAAGTTCCTTTAGCTAGTCTGTGCTCCTGGTAGCCATAGGAGGAGAGCTCCCAAGGCCTCCCCTCTGGTGGCAATGCACTTGGGATCCATAGAGTGGGGTGGGGGGTCACCCTGGTTTAGACAGGACATGCAGAGTGATGCCTACAAGGGCCAATGGCTGTGCCTACTGTGCCCTGCTTCCTTGTGTTAATAGGGGTCTGAACTTCCTAGGAAATGGCCTATCTTTTTTCTTGAAGCTGACCTTCTATAAGGGAGTAAAATTATCCATATTTCACTTTTGAAGTAGACAGGCCTCTAGCCACACCAGGGATGGGTTAGCCCAAGGTCACACAGGGGTCAGGGACCAAGATCTGGTTTCAGACTTCCTGGGGCCTGAGTCCTTGGTGTGGCTTGTGTCCAGCCAAGGCTGAGTGGTTTGCTGGGTAACAAGAGCTGCCTGCTTGCCCCCAGCCCCACCTGGCTACCCAGGGCATTGTGTTGGAGGATGGGGTGACAAGGAGGGATGCTTACAGTCCTGCATGCAGCTCCCCTGGCCTTTCCCTCTTCCTCCCACTCTTCTAGGCCACACAGGTTCCCTTTTCATGTGGAAAGAAAGCTGAGCACTTGTCTCCAGGAACAGCCGGGCCTTGTCCGCTCAGCTGTGGCTCACTGGCCCAGACAATCCCGCCTATGTCCAAAGAGCTCAGAGGCTGACGGAAGCACCTTGGCCGGGGTCCAGGAACTGCAGGGGGTGGTGGGCTTTGAAGCTTGAGCCTGCAGGATGCCTGTCCTTCAGGGCCTCTGAATTTCTCTCACAGCCTACTAGAGGGTGTGAGTGTGGAGGACTGTCAGTGAGTGCACAGTTCCAGGCCTGGCTTCTTTCTCACCAGCTTCCAGGCTCTCAGAGGCTAGAGGATGCACACCAGCAACTACAATGGGACAGGGTTGCATAGGCCTGGGGTCTCAGAACCAAATTAACTTAAAAATGGAAAGAAAACACAGAGCCCCAAAGGGGCGGAGGCTTTTTCTTCACTCTAAAAAGGGCAGTGGAGACTGCCAACGCAGGCAAGTGTGTTTGTCTCCAGCTCTTTGTCTCTTGTCTCCCCAGGGACCAGACTCTTCCCAAGGTGCTTCCACAGGTGCAGAGCCCTCTCCCAGTCAAGGCTGCCTGTCCCTGACCCCCAACACCACAGTAACCATCCTCATCTTCCCATTAGTCAGCCCTGGGCTCTGACCTGCTGCCCTCAAGGAAGGTTAAGATTTGTTCTCAACCCATTATTCCCAGTTCCTTGCAAATGCCATGTCTATCAAGATCAGCTGGCATGAGCTCTGATTGTGCCCAACTTTGCAGCTGAGTCTCATGGTGGTCAAGTAACTGGCCCAGGACTGCACAGCAGGCTGTCTGCATCTGTTAGTCCAAAGCTTGTCCTCAAAGCCAGCAGGCTCCATTGCTTTTCTGGACAGCTTGGCTCCTGCTGCCATTTCCTCTGCCTGAAAAATGATTTTCTTTATTAAAATGACAAACATTTATTGGGTATCTATCTTGTTTAGTCTTGTCTTTATGTTGCTGGAGGGGAAATAGTTCATGAACAAGCAGATAAAATGGAAACCAATGCTAAAATCTATATAGAAAGTTGAAAACTGAGTGTTCTATGGCATGTCTCAGTGTACTTTAGAAGCAATACCAGGGAATGCTACCCTGAGAACCTGGCATCTAGATGACAAGGTGGAGGTACAGATGTAAAGAAAACAGAGAAAAGCATCCCAGGCAGAGGGAAAGGTCATGCAAAGGTCCTAAAGTGCAGATGAGTGCAGCATTCAGGGAATGGTGAGCTATGGATTTTGGAACTGCAGGAATGGGTGCAGAGTTGGGAGGTTTTGAGCATATGATCATGCAGAGCTGTTGCTACAAATGAGCCTCCTGTGTAGATGAATGTCACTAGACCCAGGTTCCACCACATCTCTCAGCTCTTCAGGAACCAAGGCTTGGAGCGAGCTGTGGGGGTAGGCAAGTAGTCGAAGGTAAAAGTTTGCTGGCCTGTGGCCCAGGGTTGAAAGAACTGAGTCATCACAGATGTTCAGGGTGCAAAGTTACTCGGGGCAGTGGAGTCCACAGTTGAAGGCCTCTAAGTCTCTATGACTAAATACTACAGAAAAGCAACTTAAAGGAACAAAGATGTTAGTTTCAGTCCTTGCTAGCTTGGCCTCATGTCCTTGGGCAAAACATCTTTGAGGTGGGTGGTTGTGGCAGAGAGCTAGGAGAGAAAGGGAAAGGTCTGAGGGAGAGGAGAGGGAGGGGGAGGCAGAGAGAGAGAGAGAGAGAGAGAGAGAGAGAGAGAGAGAGAGAGAGAGAGAGAGAGAGAGGAGAGGGAGGGAAGGCAGGGAAAAGACACTCCTAAGGATACATGGTTACCTACTTCCTCCTGCTGGGTCCCCCTGTGCTTTTTTGTTTGGTTTTGTGTTTTCAAATTGACACAAGTTAGAATCATCTGGGAACAGGGAATCTGAATTGAGGGATTGCCTCTATCATGTTGCTTATAGGAAAGTCTGTGGGACATAGTATTGATTAATGATTATTGTAGGAGGGCCCAGCCTACTGTAGATAGTACTAGCCCTGGGTAGGTGGTCCTAAGTTGTATGAAAAAAACAAGGTGAGCAAGTCACTATGCAGCATAGCATTCCTCTGTGGTCTCTGTGTCAGTTCCTGCCTCCATGTTCCTGTTCTGAGTTACTGCCTTTGACCTCCCTCAGTGATTGACTGTGACCTGGGCGTTGTAAGATGAAATTAACCCTTTCCTCCTGAAGTAGGTCTTGGTCAGTGTTTATCACAGCAACAGAAACCCATTAAGGACAGAGCCTGTGGGAATAGTTCACACTGAAGCCATAGTAGGGTATAAAGGAGCTGTTCTTGGAGCCAGAGCTGGGGATAGATCAGAAGAGGCTGGGAAGTACAGGGCTGGGCCAGACATGCTTGGATTTCTCCATGGTCTCTGGTCTCTATAATGTAAAAGGAAGTTTGTCCTGAGAAAGGATGCATACTTCCTGTGGCCTAGACCCTTCTGGACTTGGGATGGACTACAGAGTACTTGGGGTAGATACCTCTGAATGTCCTGGAACTTATTCTGTAGAACAGGCTGACCCTGAACTCACAGAGATCCACCTGCCTCCACCTCCCAAGTGCTGAGATTAAAGGCATGTGCCACCAGCACTCAAGCAGAGAGACTTTCTTGATTTGAAGACCACATGTCTATTATTATCAGACACTGGGGAAGAATGGACTATGAGTTTAATGTAACTCATATCCTGCTGGCTACAATGCTCCTTTGGATGTCCAGTGGGGAGAGGTCCTGATTCTGGCTGGCCATGGACTCATTTGCAGAAGGGACAGGGCTCTCCTTGTGTTGTGGCAGGCTGTGATTAAGCTCATCAAATGAACCTTCTTCTAATTGCTGTTTTCTGTGAGGGCCACTGGCACCCCTTGACTCTGACAATGACTACAGCCAGGGTCCTTTCCCTGAGAAGCCCATGGGATATACAGGATGCATACTAACAGACCTAAGTCATCTTCTAATTCTTCAACATTGAAGCCTGGAGCTGATTTTTTAGGCAAATGAATATAAACCACAGTAGAAGCTCTTCACAGCATCGGCAGTATTATTCACCTCACAATTGTTGAAAATTAAAATTGTCCATAGCTCCTACGTGCTTTCTCCCTTCATTGCAATTTAAGAACCAACACCATTTAGCTCATCAAAAATAATACTAGCGAGGAAAATGGCTTTTCTCTTTTAAAAGCCCCCAACATTTTGCCTTAATGTGTTCCTTGGAAGAAAGTAATTTACAATGCAGACAAGACAATTATCTGACTTGATTTAACACAGTGGATCATTCTGGTGCCCCACCCCCATCTTTGCCCGTAGGGACCTGCTAGGGGGAGAATTCTATTCTGGGACAACTATTTGGAACAACCAACTCGGACCTGTAGTTTCTAGCATTTACAGCAGATTGACAGGAGCCTGGCAGGGGGTCCCTCTTGACTTTTAATCATTTTGGAGTTGGGCTTAGGCTTCTCCATGGGGACTAAAACTTCCCCCCTGTCAACTGGGAGCTCATGTTCACACCCATAAATCCTACTTGGAGCCTGAGGCCTAAAGCTCATCATTCACAAGTTACCTCACCCCAGGTCACTTCTTAGGTGCACTATCTGCACTCTGCTTTCCTTTGAGCTATCTAGCTATGGATCATTGACCTGGAGATTTGTGGGTATCTTTCTCTCCAGGAGCATCCCAGAGCTGGACTAGTTGAATTGAGGCTAAATATCCAGTTTCCTTCCCTCTTGGGTGGGCAGTTCCCAGACCTGTTTTGTACAGTGCCTCAGAGGTGCCCATGGGCTGGGACCCCATTTCTCCCAACAGTAATGGCTCAGGACCACATTCTATGTTGTCCTTTGCCTTTCTCATTTCCTTTTCCCCTAAAAAACTACTTGAGACCAGGTGTGGTGATGAATACCTATAATCCCAGCTATGAGAGGCTGTGGCAGGAGAACTGACAGTTCTAGGCTAGCCTGGGCTACAGAGCAAGACCCTGTCTCAAAAAATGAAAGAGCCTACAACAACCAGAAAAGAGAGAAAGAGAGAGAGAGAGAGAGAGAGAGAGAGAGAGAGAGAGAGAGAGAGAGAGGAGAGAGGCAGAGACAGAAAGAGAGATACACAGAGAGACAGAGATAGAGAGAGGGAGACCAAGACTAAATAAGACAAATATTTTTTTGCGTTCTCAGGCTTTACTCTTGTATGGACAAATATCTGCCTACTCCAGCTAGTGTAACACAGGTATAGATCATCAATGACAGACCAAAGTAAAGATTCAGCTAAGTGAAGCTTAGTGAACCGAAGAGTTTATTAGGACCATTCTTGACTTAAGGCAGCTGCATCAATGAGATGTCTTACCCGAGCATGGGTCAGGACTCATGAAAACTGCATCCCTGAAACTATCCCTTAGTTCACATCCACATTCTATGTACCCAGTGCTTCCCAGGACCATGTACAGCTGAGGCAGGGCAGGAGTGGTTGATGGAATACCAGATGAGTGTTTGGCTGGAATGTCAACAGCCCTATCTCTATTACCATAGACAGGGTTGTCACAGTGTGGGACTGCTTTTTATTGCAATGAGTTCAGGCCAGGGTTTTCTGTAGGCCACCACAGCTCCATGGTGGCCTGTGGTCATATCAGTCCACAGGAAATGGGCCTATATATGATGGCTCCTGTGATGGGGGTGGGCTGGCCCAAATGTAGTCAGCATGCAAGCGTCCTGGAGGGAGGAGCCAGGGAACCTGTTAGCAATTTTGAGGCTGTGTGGAGAAATGTTGGAGTTGCCAGGGCTGGCTAGCACCGGAAGAGTTAAAGCATTAACAGGCACATTACCTGCAGGCTTCCAGGGTGGTCCCCATTGCAGTGCCTGGCAACAGCCCATGTTGTTCTGAGTTCCCTGCTCTGGAGCACTCAGCTGGAGCTGGATTGAATACTCTGCAACTATCCCTCTTCATTGCTCATCAGCCTCTCTGTAGTGTAGCACATGACCAAGAAGCCATTTATCAACACCTGGGCTCAACTATTTGGCTACAAAGAAGCCACACAGCAAAGGGGGTTTCCAGTATGCTGTGGAGGCTGCAGAAGCCAGATGCCAAGGTACCATCTTGGGCAGTCTCCCTTTGCCTTTCTGCCCTTTTGGGAAGTTCCTCCTTGCTTCCTATTGCAGTTCCATTCCTTGTTCGGGGCTTGGCTGATGTCACTGATGTCCATGTCAGTGACTTTTCTCATCCCTGTGACAAAATACCTGCCAGAAACACCTTGAAGGAGGAATGATTGATTTTGACCTTCACTTTTAGAAGTTATCATGGTGAGGAAGGCATGGGGCAGTTGATGGAAGCAGGGGCAGGGGGCTGGGCTCCTCACAGCACCTCTGGCAGACAGGAAGCAGAGAACAAAACTAGACATGAGGCCTAGACTGTGGCCCTCAAAGGCCTGCCCCTGGTGACCTGTCTGCCAGCATGTCCAAACATTCCATAGTCTCCTGGACAGCACCTCCAATAGGGAGCACTTCACATTCAAACTATAATGAGACACGGAGCACATGCAATATACGAAGTTCCCCTCCGTTCCCCCTTGTCTCTACCTTCAACAGGGAGTTACAGACTTGTGAGCCTGGAGCTGCAGTTGTCCCAGCCTGGCCTCAGAGGAGCAGTCCTGAGAGTTCTGCTGGCTGTTGTGAAGAGTGGACAGGAGGGACAAGTCCTTGCTGACCACCATTATCCACACAGAACTACTGACCCTCCTGTGGTTTGACCTTCTGATCCACTAATCCTCCCTCTTTGATGAACTGGTTTCTGTCACTTGTGACCAAGGGTCCTGACTGTCATATCCACATTAAGTCATATGTGTGCAGCCTCAAAGGCCCTTCCTTTGGTAACCCTAATGATGGCAGTGGCAAGGAAGCATATCCTTCTGTAGATCTGCCTCCGTGCGATGGGTGTCACCTGCCACCGGTCCTTCAAGGCAGGCCCAAGCAGTGTTCAGGGAATGCAGGCTGAAGAGAACATCAAAAGAACCAGGGCTATGACTCCCTCAGCTGCAGCTGACACAAACTGATCAGAGGAGGTGGGACAATAAGAAGCTGTATGAATGTCACCCATTCTGTGTGTTGGTGACAAAGAATCTGGTTGTAGCTGGGCACCGCATGTGTCAGAGCACCAGGACAGTCCACAAAAGTGGGAAGAACCACCCCAATGGCTTGAGTTTTCTAGGTATAAACCTGTCCCTTACACATGGTGTTTGTGAAGACACACACACACACACACACACACACACACACACACACACACACAAATACAAACACAAACACAAACACATACACACACATTGATCAGTCACTCTGCCCAGGCAGTTTTTGGGGTAAGAGGTCACCACAGTGTTTGGGGTAAGAGGTCACCAAGCGGCCTGGTACCAAGTGGGAAAAGGGCTGGTGCTTGCCCACGCTCATGAGGTTTCCAGGATGACAGAGCTAGAAGGGTCATGGCCTTGGGAATTGGGAGCAGATGCTTGGCTCTACTCCATACTTCCTGGAGTCCTCTGGACCTAGACTTCTAGAACTGTCTTGACCTGTTGACTCAACCTGGTGGGTTCCCTGCCTGATGGGTCTGGGAGGTCTTGACATCTGGCATGGTTCAGATCTCACCTTTTGAATGCTGGATTCCCAGATCTCCTGCTATTGCAAAGCCTTTAGGAGTTGGGGCCTGGCTAGCAGACCCGAGTCTCCAAGAGCAGATGATGAAGGGTATTTTTTCCCTGGTTCTGGCTGTGCTGTCTGTTTCCTGATCTGCTGAGAAGTGGAGAGTCTCCTCCACATGCTGCCAGGACCTCCATTATGCCTTCCCTCCCCTGAAGCGGTATCCAAACCAGCCCTTCTTCCCTTCAGTTGCTTCTGCAGTCACAGCTTCTCAAAAGAAATGAATGGTTTTCATTCTCTGCACTTGGGTCCCCAGACCTGGCTTCTAACAAGGAAACAGGCTGAGTCCATCTGCTAAGACCTCCTAGCCTGTGAGAGACTTTGGGACTGTCTTATTGTCTAGCCCTGTCTAGGCAGGGACAGATGAATGGTCCACATGGACATTCATGTAAACCAGGCTTGCTGCTCAGCCTCTTCCTGAGCTCCACATCTCGTATGGAGGAAGTTCCTAGTGTTATCCCACCACAGACCATCTTGATGCCAAGTATAGATGACAGAACTGTAAACTTATGTTGGATGAGGGTTTCAAAAGGGAATGATCATTCAGAAATGACCCAATCACTTACTTGGGGTTTTGACAATCAAAAATGAATTTCTTCAGACCAGAAATGGATCTTTACATTTCCTCTCTCTCTCTGCTTCTGTGGGGGCTGTTGCTCCCAAATCTGCTTGCATCATGGCTCAGTGATGTTTAGAATCCTGAGTAGTTTTCTGGAGACAGATGGCATTGATTTCACATTTGTTCCACTGTGCCTGCCTCTCACAATGTATTAGCATCAGCTCCTGACATGCAACTACAGAAGACATCAGAAACGATTTGATCTGTCACTTAAAAAAAACATTTGTGCTGGACCTAGTGGGCTAGGCCTGTAATCCCAGCTACTTTGGAAGCTGAAGCAGGAGGATCATAAGTTTAAGGGCTACTGAGTTTAAAATAAGCCTGGGCAATGCAGTGAGACCCTATGTCAAAATAATAGTCAATGAGTGTTAGGGGTCTTGCCCTACAAACACAGCCCTGGATTCCACCCCAGTATGACAGGTGCATCCTCTGCATGAAGAGAGTTGGGGAAAATGGACCCTTCGTGGACTATAGAGGGCCCATCTCTGCTCCTTTCTGCACGTGATCTTGTCGCTGGTATTTCTGACAATTGCTTTAGTAGCTCAGGATGGGGGAAAATACTGTGTGGCTGTTATGTCTCAGTGTGCCATGAAGAGCATGCTGGGCTGGAGGTTCACAGGGTAATTGCTGCAGGTCCCTGTGACTTTGGAATGCCATTGTTCCTCTTTGAGCCTCGGTTTCTCCATTGGTAAAAAGAAGAGCCATCTCTCTTCCTCACTTTTTCTCATGATCCAGGAGAGGGTAAAAGAGTATCTGGTACTCAGATGCACATGAATCAGGCTTTTCTTTTGGTAATAATAGACATTAGAATCTCATATATGCAAGCATGTACTCTACCAATGAGCCACACACTCCACCTTCCTCCCCCCCTCCCCCCAGTGTTGGAAATTGATCCCAGGGCTTTGTGTAGGCAAAGCAGAGGCTCTGCTGCTGAGCTATATCTCTGGTTCAGAGTCTCACAATAAGTCTCAGGTTGGCTTTGAAGTTGCTTTCCTCATGTTTTAGCCTCCCTCCTGGTACCTTACCACACCTAGCTCTTGTAACTTCTCTAAAGTCAGCCAGAACAGGAAGTTGCTTGGAGCCATGTGACCTTGAACACCTGAGTAGTCAAGGTACAGAAATCAAGGTGGTCCATGGCTTGTGAAAGGTCTTTCAAGACATTCTGGTGTGATATACAGTCTCAGAGTTGACAGCAGGGTAGGAAGGAACTTACTTGCATATGGCATCCCCAACACTGCAAGCCCTGAGTTATCACACCCAAGTCTGTCCATAACAATAGGGTCGAGGTTCCCATAGAATGATTCATGACACCATGCTGCACAGGGACAACTGGGAATACCCACTGCAGAGAAGGACAGATGGGGGCCAGGCTGAATCCAGTCACTGTGTGTACTCAGGAGAGGGGGTGCTCCCTCCCTCATGCCCCTCATCTGGGTGGCCTCTCGATGCTCCTTCTGTCAGTTCTGCTCAGGGAAATCTGAATATGCCATGCCAGGCAGACATTGGAGGAAATCAACCCAGACAGCAGACACTTAGTCCTGCTTAGAAGGTCATGCAGTTCTGGCTGGCAAGCTTGCCTGAGATGCGGGATGCTGCTGACATAACAGCCTCTACCAGGATGCCATCTCCTTTCCCTCACCTAAAGACTGGTTTGAAATAATGAGCACCATCAGAGTGGGAATCCCACTGTCCTAAACTCCCCAGAGTTCCAGAGCCAAGACCCATGCAAGGCACACAGCAGGGGCTTCATCCATCTACCCAGGCATATGCTATTTTTGTACCAAGTACTGGGCCTGCTGGGCCACATAGAGCCCATCTCCGTGAGCTTGCAGGAGATGCTGAGAATAGACTAATAATTCCAACAGCATTTTGCCAGGTTTCAAGTAAGTCTTACCCTCTTAGTCATCTCCCTTTCTGGGGCCCTCGAGACCCTCTAGTGCCTTCTAGTCTGGCATGCATCTTCACCAAGGATAGCCTTCTGAATGAGCTCCTATCTCCACATAGAACCAATTCCATTAATTGATGTTTGAACAAAATACCTGTTTTCCTTTAAAAATATCCTACCAGAAAATTAGAGGTAAGTCAAAGTTTTTTTCTTTTCAAGTCCCAGAAGTTGTTTTGGTCTCCAAGGAAGGCAGGAACAGCTTCTCCAAAAGACAAGACAAGATGAGCACAGGGGAATTGGCACACTTTGTCATGGGGCTGTCCTATATGTCAGCTTAGGGGCCTCCCCTGCATGCTAACTACTGCACCCACCTGTCACTTGTTGGGATGGGGATGTGCAATTAGCAAAATAAAACTCTAGTGTAGCTAGAGTTTCCCTGCCTTGCCCACAGTCAGGACAAATCTTTGTCACCCGCCAGTCCCACAGCCGCTCAGACCCAACCAAGTAAACACAGAGACTTATAGTGCATACAAACTGTATGGCCATGGCAGGCTTCTTGCTAACTGTTCTTATAGCTTAAATTAATCCATTTCCATAAATCTATACCTTGCCACGTGGCTGGTGGCTTACCGGTATCTTCACATGCTGCTGGTCATGGCGGCAGCTGCAGTGTCTCTCTGTGTCAGCCTTCCACTTCCCAGAATTCTCCTCTCTCCTTGTCCCACCTACTTCCTGCCTGGCCACTGGCCAACCAGTGTTTTATTTATTGACCAATCAGAGCAATTTGACATACAGACCATCCCACAGCACTTCCCCTTTCTTTTTTTTAAAAGGAAGGTTTTAACTTTTACACATCTCCAAAGTCAGCTTGGTATATTTGGGAATTTGGGCGTAGCTTCTCTTACTACTTCCTGCTGGAGGGGGGCGCTGTATCTTATGAGGACACAAAGAAAATTTTAGGATCATGGAGTAGTCCGTGAGACCGTATCGTCTGAGCCAGTTGCCTTGAAACGATTCTGAATGTTGGATCATCTGGGCCATGGTGTCATCGGAGACCTTTCAGGTGGTCTTGGCTGGTCAAACCTGATGTATCTTAATCTGGAACAAATCCATAGCCTCTGGCTTTCTGTGGAAACAAAAGCAGAGCCTCCTTTCCAAAGCAACATATTCTTACGTCCAAATTTTGAAGTTAAGGTACCTTTAAAATACACATTTTGGCATAACTCAACAGCTTTTGCAATCAAATGTTTCTCTTCAGTTACGAATATCAAAGAGAACATAATCCAGATTCTCTGTGTGGTAGCCATCTTTACATGGCTTATTTTTTATATTACCTTGAGCCTATTGCTTTAAACTGCAGCCTTCTAAGCCTGAAACGGTGCTGTGGCTGCTGGCTCCACCCCCTTCAGCTTCCCAACATGGCGGTGGTACATTTTCCACCAGCTCTGGGAGCCATCGTGGGTCTATGCTTTTATTCAAGCAGTGTGTAGCCCAGAAACCTCTTTTTTTGTTTTGTACTAGCAAAGGCTAAATCCACCACGCAGCTTAATGTGCCACTTGCAGAGGCCTCATTCCCGCCATACTGCAGACCGAGCTCGCACGCTAGGAACCCGCCAGTAACTCAAACCGGCAGCTGCCGCTCATTTGAGAGAGACAATTAGGAAGCTGTTTTTAGCTCCATTTTAGAATCTTTTCTCAGGTTTTAGGTAGAAACTTTTGCCAACACGTTGGGCGCCATTTGTAGCTAGAGTTTCCCTGCCTTGCCCACAGTCAGGACAAATCTTTGTCACCCGCCAGTCCCACAGCCGCTCAGACCCAACCAAGTAAACACAGAGACTTATAGTGCATACAAACTGTATGGCCATGGCAGGCTTCTTGCTAACTGTTCTTATAGCTTAAATTAATCCATTTCCATAAATCTATACCTTGCCACGTGGCTGGTGGCTTACCGGTATCTTCACATGCTGCTGGTCATGGCGGCAGCTGCAGTGTCTCTCTGTGTCAGCCTTCCACTTCCCAGAATTCTCCTCTCTCCTTGTCCCACCTACTTCCTGCCTGGCCACTGGCCAACCAGTGTTTTATTTATTGACCAATCAGAGCAATTTGACATACAGACCATCCCACAGCACTCTAGGATGAAAATAGTCCAAAACCGCAACTGGAAGGCCATGGAGGTTGCTTTGACTGAAATGATGCAGTTGGTAGAGAACTAAAACATACTCATATCAAGCAATAGGGCAGTCAACTCAGTGACCAAAAGGCTAAGGATGCAGCTACAGCTACGGCATGGTGTAGGAGTTCTACCCTTGGAGAGCTTTCTGTATGCCGTTTCTCTGGGCTTAATCCCGCTTCCCTCTCCCTCCCCCTGAAGTAGGCTCTACTGTATGGATGCCATTTTTGTCCACAGGCTGTTATCCAATCGCATTGGTTCACACAGATGGAGTGTCTGCTTCACCAGCATTTGTCAGAAAACATCTTAGGTATGAATGTCATCAACCAAATGAAGTCATGTGTCTGTACCTGAACCTCTTGTAGTAGGGCGGCTTGAATGAGGAATGTCCCCCCATAGACATTTAGTCTCCACTTGGTGGTACTATTTGGAGAGGTTATGGAGCCATAAATATGTAAGTGCCAAGAATACAAACTCTAGTCCCCACACTTGCACAGCAAACCCTTTACACACTGAGACTCTCCCCAGCCCCAAGCACTCATTGTTCTTAAAAGAGGCTATAGATTAAGAGAAGGGATGAAAAGGAGTTTAAATCCACCATGTAGTAGGAGCCATTTGACTGCAATCCATTTCCAGGGTGAAGTTTCAGCATGCAGGGGATGCTGCTTGGCAGGCAATCGGTTCTTGATGAAGGATCCTCACCAGGTTTTATTTACTAGGTGAGTAGGTCTCCTAGTGCTTTGTTGACTCAGAATGCTAGGATTCTCTTCTGCAGGCCTCCTTTAATTCCAGGTTTTGTTACATTCAGTGCTTACCTTTCCCTGCTCCCAACAGATTTTCCTTTTCAAGCTTTTCTTCTCTGGTGCTCTACTTTATTGTAAAATAGCTTTCTTCTTAAGAATCAGGGCTACTACATTGCCTAAATTTTTTTGTAGTGAAGGATGCTAGTTTCTCAATTTTTCTATTTTAAGGAATACTTGAACCATATGTGGCTTTCCCTTTGAGCTGTTTTCACGGGCTTTAGCATGAAGCATTATTTGACCCTCCCCCACCACCCCTGTCCTGCCCTCCCTCTTTCCCTTTTCTTCTCCCTCCCTTTCCTCATTCTCTCCCTCTCCCTCTTTCCTCATTCCCCTCCCCTCCCCTGCCTTCCCCTCTTCCCTTCCTACTCTCTTCTTCTCTATCTCCACCCTCCACCCTTCCTTCAGTGTGTGCCCCACCTACAACTCTCCTCCCCTCTGCACCCACCATGTCATCTTCTCTGGTTCTTTTTCCTTTTTCTGTACTTCTGGAATGAACTGGCAGTCAGGTTGTCTTTAAGACACACTCTATGCGAGCGTTTCTCATGTTCCTTGAGTTCAGTCACAGCCCGAGACTGTCAGCCTGTGGAACTGCTCCCTTGTGGAAATATGTGTTTCCAAATTTCAGCTTTCCATTTCCAATGCCCTCAATGTTCAGTCATCCCCTGAACTGAAGCAGGCTGAGGAGGAGTCTGAATCCAGGTAGGTCATGACTCCTCCCTGCTTCCCTCTAAGAGTGTGTAGATCATTTTCCTACTGACTGGAGGGATGGGCAGCCATGGAAACAATGAATGGAGGGAGGAAGAGCTTCCTCAGAGGGAGTGAGCTTCTGTTGCTGTGGCTGCCCCAGAGACAGAAGGAGGACTAAGGTAAGAGCAGACAAAGGAAAGAGGAAAGAGCCAGGGAGTCAAGATGGGGTCAGGGTGAGTGAGGGCACTGAGAGTTGCTGTCAAGGGACACCCTTGGAAACAAGGGTGCAGGGTGCTGAGGACCAGGCTGAGATTTTCTGTGGAAACTTTGGAACAATATTTCCTTTCCTATGGGGTATATTGGCCAGATCCTACTCTGCTCATTGCTGCCCAAAGATTTCGCTGCAGCCCCTTTCCTGGGACATTGCCTGGAGCTAATTACATCTCCTATTCTCCACAGCCCAAGATTGGCTCAAGGTGGGATCAAAAGGTGGGAAAGTTTGGGAAACACAGGAAGGGAAAAGAGCCCCTCATCCCTGCTGGCTGACAGGCAGGAACTTCTAGCCTGTCCTTGTGGCACAGGCCTGTAGTCCCAGGTAGAGGCTGAGGCAAGAAGTAAAGCCCAGCTTGGGCCACTTAACCAGACCCTGTCTCAGATAAAAAATAAAATGACAAAGAGAGCAGGGGACACAGCTTAGTCGTGGTGCCTTTGTCTAGCTTGTGCTGGACCCTAGGTTCAAGCCCCAGGACAGAAAATACAAAACAAAAAAGAATTTCAGCAAAACTAACAAAAGCAGCAAAAATCACTGTGAAGATTTTTTTAAATTCCTTTTGTGAGTTACATCAAGAAAAAATGTTAAAATAGCAACAAGCCGTATTTAAGGTCAAAACACAGGATAGCCCTTGAGTTTGACCTTCCTCCCTTTTCATCTATAAACTTGTCATTTTCTGAGAAGCTAATCAACAAAATTATAAACCAAGACTATAGGCAAAACATGCCTTGACCTCCTTCTGACCTATGGATAGTAAGAATTCCTTTGACCCTGTTTTTTTTTTAATATTTACTTTTTAATTTTTATTTATGTGAGAATGAGTGTAATGCCATATGTATGCAGGTACTCATAGAGGTCAGAAGAGGGCATGATATCCCTAGGGATTGGAGTCACAGGCGGTTGTGAGACCACTGACATGGATGCTGGGAACCGAACTTGGGTCCTCTGCAGGAGCCTCAAGTACTCTTAATTAGTAAGCCATCTCTTCAGCCCTGATCTATGTTTCTTACTTATCTTGTCAGCCTGTAAACCTGCACAGTGTGCCTTATAAACTCCTTATAATCTAATTGACTAATGAAAATGTAATTAGGAGTTTTTTGTAATCTTTATTTTGTGTAATCTTTTATAGCCTTTGAACACAGTAACTTCAAAAGCCACCAAAATCATATAGTTCTGTTAGGATATTCATACTTAACTGAGAATCTCTCTTGAAGCTTGTACCTGCCCTTCATTGTGTACAGCTGCCCTTTCATTAGGCCTTGTATCCACTTCCTTTTCTGAAGTATTTTGCATTGAATATAGGGCTTTATGCATGCCAGCAAGTGCTCTGCTACTGAACTATGTATGTACACACACACACACACACACACACACACACACACACACACACACACACACACACAATTTTCTTAAAATTTTGAGATGGAGTCTTACTAAGTTGCCTAGGCTGCATTTGAACTTGTGTTCCTCCTGCCTCACCCTCATGAATACCTGGCATTACAGGCCTGGGCTACCAGACCCAACCCAACATTTTCTTAACAAATTCCAACTTTGCTTCATAGAGTCTTATCCTGAATTCTTTTCTGTGTCTTCAATGAAGTCAGGAAACACCTGAATGAGTTCTCAGGAGAGCATCTCCATGCTGCCAAGGGGATCATGAAGACTGGTCACATTCTTGAGAAGCTGACTTTCCGCAAAGCCTCCCAAAGGTATGTGTGTAAGCTGAGAAGGGCTAGTGTTGCATCTTAGTCCATGCGGTGAGGATTGGGTGGGAGGATGCCCAAGAAATTTGCAAAGATCTGGGAGAGGCACTGGACTCACACAGAGGACAGAGTTGGACTTCTTTAGGCCAGTCTTATGTAAACTTGGTGAGTGAGTGAGAGCCCCCAGCCTTCTGCTCCCCCCATCAGGCAACTTGTCTAAAGTCTTCCAGTAAGAGGCTAACCTGAGACCTACCGGAAGCTGGATGGTAAATGGATGATTGAATCACCAGGCTGGGCTGTTGACTCCCTCTTTTCTCCAGGCCTCAGGCTACATCAATACTTAGGCTTAAGGAGGTCCCTAAGATGCCCACTTTGTTGTAAATTAGCATGTTGGTTGATAGCTGAGGCACAGAGTGAGCCTGGGATTAGGACTCTTGGGCAGGCATATCTTACTGAGCAGGCTTTCTTTAAGGACTACCTCTGCTTCTGAGGATGTTACACTTCCTATAACTTGTCACAGCACCCTCCTTTGCTTAGGAAGCAAACTCTTTTTTTCAATGCTAAGCTTTCTCCAGGCCTATGGGATTAGTGCATGATTCAGATTAATGGGGTCCAAATTAATGTGATTTATCGTCATGGCTTTCACAAGCTGTACTCTACTTTTTCGGCAACTTATTTTATTTTATTTTGTTTTCAGGACCTAAATGTAGGACACTTGGAGTAAGAAAATATGCCTCCTCGGTTATGCCTGTAAACATACGAACACTTTACAAAGTTTTGGAAAGCACACAGAACAGCTCTATCAGAGTTGACAGCTCCAGGTGATTGTTGCCACCCTGATTTGGGGTGTAAAATGTCACACTTGAGCAAAACTCAAGCATTTCAGTTCCTTCAATAGATGGTACATGGAAAGCCCCCAAATACTGAGTGTCCCTCTGGCTTTGAAAGAATAAGACAGCAGGTTGTCTGCATGTTTCTGGTGTGACTGGTTCACAGAACTTGCCACTGTGTTGATGCCACCAGCAAGATTTCCACGCAACAAACATGAATAGCCTACCATCATTTCCCTTCTGAGGGTTTGTGAACACTGATTAACATTCCAGTGTGGGTTACCTTTCAGCTTCCACATTCCCAGTCAAATATATGGTCTTCTGAGGCCTGGGGCAAGCCCGCTGAGGAGTTAAGGATCTTTACACTTGTTTTTATTTCTAGGCTAATATGGCATCAGAAAGAGGTTTCTACATCATTGGCTCCACAGGGGGGCTGGTACTGCCCCTCACCCACTCCTCAGGAAACTCTTTCACAGTGCCATCTAGTTCTAAATGATTATGTAATTACATTTGTGAATGTAATCCTGCAGGGCATTATTCTAATTATAGCCTACAATCCCTTTCAGCTACACTCAGAGAAATAAGTTGTGCAATGCAATGGGACTCCTCCAGCTGCTGCAGTGTCTAGAACCTGGGCACACAGTCAGCTCTGCCTCCTGGAATCAGAGGTCTTCGTTCTTTCTCAGGAAGGGATCCAAGCATCAAGTCCCAGAGCCATTCCTCAGGGACAGTCCCCAAACACAACAGAATCCTTTGTTCCTAAAACCTTTATTTAGCAACAGATTGCTCATTCTGCACCCAGTAACAGGAATTTTGAGTGATTTTGTGGTATGTAAATTACACCTTAATAAAGCTGTTTAAAAACAGAATAGTTACTAAGTTAACTTTAATCAAAGACAGAAATGGAGGTGTCTTACAGGTGGGTGGCTGTTGTGAGCCAAGGAAAGGGATGTGAAATAACAGTGACCCAGAGGGCCCTGAAGTTGATGGTGAATGAATCTTAGACTTAATTAACAGGTATGTTCAATTTAAAAGATGATGGAATTTTAGCTGTTTCCTTTGCTTTCTCCATATATTTTCTCCTTCCCTCCCTCCATCTTTCATCCCCCTTCTTCCTTTTCCTCCTCTCCTACTTCCTCAGCATCTGTTATTATTATTTTGGACTTACTTCTTGATGTGTGTGGAAACTTTCTAGTCTTTTTCAAGCTTCAGTTCCTAGAGATCATTCTTTGGTGGGCAGCATTAGAGGCCTGACGTAACATTGGGCATCTGTGAGCCTCACCTTCCGGCACTGAGAATTCAGAGTTTATGGACTCCCCTAAAATCATGAGAGGGAAATCTCATCTTCAGTGATGCAGCCCATGGTCCTGGATGTGAGAGAGTAGCTTGTCCCGAGTTCCCAAGGGCAAGACCACCAAGTCTCAGGTCAGCCCTTAGGTGGGATGCACAGGAACGGCTGAGCCCTTTACCAACTGAAGTCTCACTATGCTGTGTCCCCAAAGTTCCAAATCTGAGCTTTCTGGTCAGATTATTTGGTCTTGATCACCATTTTCTGCCTACTGGCATTTTTATAAAATAAAATTAATATTTAATTATTAATTATTTATTAGGCTTCCCAGAGAGGCAGAACCAGTAGAATAATTATGTGATGATACGAAAGGGAAATTGGCTGATGTAATTATGGATGCTAAGCAGACTGTCTGAAAGCTTGACACCCTGGAGTATAGGTTGCATGGTCCAGTCTGAGGCCAAGGCCTCACAATCAGGGAAGCCGGGAGTATAACTCTCATTCTGAGGCTGCAGGTTGAGAACCCCCCGGGAAGAGTACATTAAAGAGTCCAAAGGCTGGAAAGCTTGCAGTTCTGAAGTCAAGGACAGAAGTGTTCCAGTGTCAGGAAAGACTTCACTCCCCTTCCTCTGTTTTGAATTCAAGTTTTCCACCGTTGGATTGTGCCTGCCCACACTGAAGGCACATATCCTCACAGCGACTCAGCCACTCAGATATGGATCTCTTACAGTCCAAATTGTACTTTATGAGTTTCATGAATCCAGTTAGGGTGGCAGCCAAAGTCAACCACTAGTTACTACTGTAAATTTGTCTTTGTGTTATGCTTGTTTCTCCTACTCAGATCATTGATTTGTGTCATAACAAGCCATGGATGTTATTTTTTGAAAATCTTAGTTAAAAATGGAGAGGGTGTGTGTGTGGGGAGGTGATACACACACACACACACACACACACATATATATATATATATACATATATATATTTGTATATACTATCTTGGTTTCCTGTTAGTGGGTCACTCTCTGAAGGAAGGTCAGGGATATTCATGAATCCTTCTGCCTCTTACGTTGATGATGGGCTGCCTCCATTTACTGTTTTACATAGAAAACACATTTACTCGTTTTTCTTTGGGAGTATGGCCACTGGTAGACTGCCCATGCTCCAGTGAATGGTCCCATCCCTATAAGTGTAAGACAACACAAATTGGACTCAGTGGGTTATAAAAAGAAACAAACAAAAAAAACAAAAGAAAGAATATAAAAACATGAAAATATGGTGACCCCTGTCCTTAATTCCAGCATTTTTTGGAGGCTGGGGCATGTGGACCTGTCAGTTCTAAGCTAGCCTAGACTACATAGAAGTGTTAAGCTAACCAGACTACTTAGTATGATTCTATCTGAAAAAAAAAGAAAGAAAAAAGACATCTTTTTATAAGAAAATACCTACAATGTTCATTTTAGTAAGGTTCTAAAAGCTAATAGGTTGTAACAGTTTGTGAAAAAGCAACTATGTTACTTTTTCCTTGAAAACTGTCCCCACCTAAATGAAGTGAGATCCTGGAAGTTTCCCCTTAAAGATGAAGACACAGACCCAGTGTAGTGGCACAGACCTCTAATCCCAGCATTCACAAAGATGAGGCAAAGGGATTTTGAATCCAAGGTCAGCATGAGCTTCCTAGAGAGACCCTATCTCCAGAAACAAACAACAACAAAGATCCCCCAAACAAACAAAAAGACATAGGGCTCTTCTTAGCTCCTGTTTTCCTATCATTCATACACTTTTCAGAAGTTTTGAGTTGTTTCATTTTATTCTTATTCAGTAATGACATCAACTAAGATTATGGATTTCCCCCAACATCTGCCTTTGGAAGAATGAGGCCGTGCATTTGGAAGTGGTGATGGGGACAGCTGGCTCTATAACCCCAGGGATTTTGCAAGGGACTTGTACCTAAATGATTAGGTTAAATCCCTAGATAATAGGAATGGAGACATGGTCCAGCGGGTAAGAGCACTTGCTGCTCTTACAGAGCACCTGACTTCAGTCTCCAGCATGCATGTTGAGTGACTAACAACCACTTGTAACTCCAGCTCTAGGGGATCTAATGCCCTCTTCTAGCCTCCATGGGGACCTACATGCATTTGCACCCCCATATGTATTTATAAATAATGACAAAAAGCTGGAGACATAAACTAAAGGCACCCACATGGTACCTCACAACTGTCTGTGACTCCAGTTCCAGGTATTAGGATGCCCTCTTTTGAGTTCTGCAGGTACTAAGCACACATGTGGTATATACATGCAGACAAAACACTCATACACATAAAATTAAATACATTTTACAGAATTAAAAAATAAAAAACTAAATCTTAAAACCCTAAATGATTAGTTTTTAAAAATTGAGCATTAATTAATCACTTCTATTTTTCTTATGACAAAAGGATACATCCTGTGCATTTTCATGTAACATTGGAAGTTGTGGGGTTTTATGATTAAAAATAGATTTTACAAGTGTATTCAAAATCCCTTTGCCTCATCTTTGTGAATGCTGGGATTAGAGGTCTGTGCCACTACACTGGGCCTGTGTCTTCATCTTTTTTTTTTTTTTTTTTTTTTTGTTTTTTTTGTTTTTTTGTTTTTTCGAGACAGGGTTTCTCTGCGTAGCTTTGCGCCTTTCCTGGAGCTCACTTGGTAGCCCAGGCTGGCCTCGAACTCACAAAGATCCGCCTGGCTCTGCCTCCCGAGTGCTGGGATTAAAGGCGTGCGCCACCACGCCCGGCATGTGTCTTCATCTTTAAGGAGAAACTTCCAGGATCTCACTTCATTTAGGTGGGGACAGTTTGCAAGGACTGCTTAAAGGTGTTCAAGCACTATATCCATTTCCTGTAGGAAATCAGCCAGCCAGCCTGAAGTTCATTTTCTGTGTTTATGTTCATTTTGGCTAAGTGTTTCTACCCAGTGCAGAGGGGTGGGAGGGATGTAGGGTAGGGAACTATGTTCCTGTACACTGTGGTTTCAAGGGACTAGAGAATGACTTGGCTGACCTTTCTCCCTTGGAGCTCTGTGTTGGGGAGACAATGGAGTCAGACACTATGGAAGGGAGCCTGGGCCTCACCATTGTATGGGGATGTGGATTGGCCAGGGACTTAGGTAGTGGTGAGAAAGACTCCTACCTCTCTCCAGTATGAATGGCCTCTCCTCTGCCCCACCTTGCCTCTCTGGGGGCTGCTGAAGGCTAAAGAGGGCAATGCAGGGCACTTCCATAGCATTCTGTATACATTGTCAGTTGCAGAAGGGCTTGGGATCTTTCAATCTAGTCAAGCAGGCTTCCTGTAAAATCTGATCTTTCTTTTTCTGTTCTTTTCAATAGTTCAAGACATATCTGGCTGGCCTTAAATGTACTACCCTGACTAAGCTATCCTTGAATGCACAGAGATCTGCCTACTTCTGCCTCCACAGTACTAGGATTAAAGGTGTGTACCACCATGTCTCTCCTAGAATATGATCTGGACCCTGGGGGACATTCTCCTGAATAGCTAGTCTGAGGGTTCTAGGCTGCTCAAGGAAACCTACTGAAAATGGGAGCCAGCCAGGGGTCCCTGGAGGATATCAGCTACACCACCAGACAGCAGATGGGTGTGGGAAAGGGATAGAGCCAGACACTAGCCCTGGGGAGATAAGAGACTAAGTCCCTGGTGCCCAGGGTCTCAGTCTAACCTTTCCAAGCCTCACTGTTCTGAGATCCCAGACTGTAGGATGGGTACAGATGGATGCTTAGCTGATGCAGGCCCAGAAGAGACCTGTCAGCTCCTGCCTGCTCCCACTGCCCCCAGAACTGCCTCGTGTCAGCTTGTCTTTTCTTGTCACCCATGCCGAGAGCTGTGAGAATGGGAACCAGGCGCTCCCAAACCAGGTCTTATTGGAATCTTGCTATCTGCTGAGCCTCTCTGTGGCCAAACTTCGGGACTCTGGTGTGTGTCAGTTCTAATGTGAGGCTTTGGCCAGGTGGTCTCCTCTCACCTCAGCTTTGCTGTGTATGAAATGGGCCTGAGCAGATCTTCTCTTCTTCCTCAGGATCAAGTGTGATGGTTACTGAAATTGGATATTGGAAAGAGTTACAGTGACATCAAGAACTGAGCAGTGGCAGAGAAAGCACCTGAGGACTTCATGGTCCTGGCTGGATGTCTTTGTGCATTCTTCTTGGCCTGTGGAAACTCCAGTTATCTCAGAATAGCCCCATCCAGGTGACCTCTGCTGAGAACAATCAGACAGCATTTAAATGGATCTGTGTAGTATTAGATAGACCTGGACCTCTGACCTCCAGAGAATTCCTTACCTCTGCCAACCTCATGTTCTTCACATGGGAACTAGGTCATCCTTTGGAGGGGATATGTGGGCTGTGAGTGGTGAACAGCTGGGAGTACTGGGTATGGTGGCAGATGTATACAGGACTATGTTGTGATGTCAGGTGACCATTTTATCAGTTCCCAAGCAGTGGGTAGCCCCCTAGGGGGTAGAATCCCCCAGACTATCTTTCCCTAAAGTTTGGAATGATGCTCAGTGGGCTTCTTTCCGGAAGTGCTGTGGGGAAGCAATGACTACTGGGAATGATTTTAGGTTTTTTTTTTTTTTTTAACTACTTTTTCTTCCTTTTTGAGACATTTCCACAAATCTCTCCTGATGCCAACCTCTCCACTCTTTTTCACAGTCACCTGTAGCCCTTGGTTTATCACAGTCCTTGTTCAGGTCCTTCCCAGAGCAGTAAATTCGCTGTGGGAGCTCAGTCTGTGAAACTCCCTGATGGTTAATCATTTCCCCTGCTCTTCTGTGAAGCCCTTACTCACCTTCAAGACCCTCCCTAGCCCTGGAAATAAATCAGATTATCTCCCTCTCATATGAAGGCAACTATTATTTTCCTTGGGGTTGTTCCTTGTGGAATGGGGTAGAAAACAGCAGGGCTAGCTCAGCTGGGAGCTGAACCCTGCAGTGAAGTCCAGGGTGGCTTCAGCACAGCCTTGTAGCCCTCACCTGGAGAAGTCCCAGGTTGCAGACTCTGATTTGTCTATGAGCAATTAAAAAATCCTTTTTATTCTTTTTTTATTTAAACAAATTATTTGTATATATAGATATTTTGCCTGGAGCTATATGTATATCTGGTGCTGGCAAAAGCCAGAAAAGGGTATCAGATCCTCTTTAATTGGAATTACAGATGTTTTGAGCAGCTATGTGGAAGGGCATGTAGCTATTTGGAAGAGCAGCCAGTGCTCTTAATCTCCGAGCCATCTCTCCACTCCTAAAATCCTTTTTAAATTAGTATATACTCATTGTAAAAAAAAAAAAAAAAAAAAAAAAAGTAATGGGTTCCATTATGAAATTTTCTTTTAAAAAGATTTATTTTTATTTTATATATATACATATATATATGTGTGTATATATATATATATTAATGCTTTGCATGCATATATGCATGTGCATCACATGTGTGCAGTGCTCCCAGAGGCCAGATTCCCTGGAACCGAAGACATCCATGAGTTCCCATTTGAGTGATGGGAACTGACCTGAGTCCTCTGCAACAGCAGTAAGGGCTCTTAATCACTGAGCCATCTCTCCAGACCCTCATTATGACATTTCATACATGTATATTATGCACTTTGATCATAGTCAAACCCTTATCACACTCTCTCTAGTTCTTTCCTTCTACTTTTGTGCTCACCCTCTCCACTTTTTAAATATAGGTTCCACAGTGAGGTAACTAACCATTCAATGTTTGTCTGAGTCTAGTTTATTTCATTTAACATGATGGTCTCTGGTTCTTTATGGTAGATAAAATTCCATTGTGTGCATACACCTCATTGTCTTTCTCCACCCATCTGTTGATGGACAACCAGACATCTTGGTTATAGCGGACAGTTCTGGAGGAGTAAGGCAGAGTGCAAGTGGGCCAGTTTCTTCCTGATTGAGGTTGATGGCTAAACTTTGGGTCCTGAGGGTGATAGCCTGTGGCTGTCTCTTTGTGGGTCTCCACTGGGCTGAGACTGCAAAAATCATTTTCCACCTTGAATGGAATCTCTGTGGTATGGCAGGGTCATCTGAAGTTCTGTTTTTAGGTTTTTTGAGGAATCTCCATAATGATTTCCATAATGGCTGAGCCAGTTTATAACCTACCATTGGGTTGCTGTGGTACAGAAAAAGCCTGTTTCTACTCTGGTGATCAAATGGGCGAACAACCTAACTGTCATGATAGAACTCTCATCTAGTGTCTGATGGAAGCAGATGCAGAGATCTAAGGCCAAGCCCCAGGTGGAGCTCCAAGAGTCCAATCTATGAGAGAGAGGGGGGATTGTATGAGCAAGAGATATCGAGACCATGATTGAAGAGAGCATGGGGACAACTAGCCAAACTAGTGGAAACACATGAACTATGAACCAATAACTAAGGAACCCCCATGGAACTGGACCAGGCCCTCTAGATAAATGAGACAGTTGTTTAGCTTGAACTGTTTAGGGGGACACCCGGCAGTGGGACTAGGACCTGTCCTTTGTGCATGAGTTGGCTTTTGGGAACCTAGTGCCTACGCTGAGACACTTTGCTCAGCCTTGGTGCAGGGAGGAGGGGATTGGACATGCCTCAACTGAATCTGCCAGGCTGAGCTGACTCCCCAGGGGAGACCTTGCCTTGGAGAAGGTGGGAATAGGAGGTGGATTTGGGGAGGGGAGACTGGGGGTGAGGGGAGGGAGGACAGGGGATTTGTGGCTGATACGTAAAATTAAATTAATTATAAAATAAAATATTAAAAAAAAGAAAAAGAAAAATGTTACCCAGGAAGAGCTTAACAATGTCCTGGCTGTTATTGGGTTCATGGGAAGATGAGACCCAGGGCCACAGAGGATGACAGAGCTGACGCTGTAGCCAAGCCCTGAGAAGGACAGTGAAGAAGGATCAGTGGTCTTGACCCCTAGTGTGGTATCTCTCTGAGTGACAAGACACACATACCTGATCTCAGACCTGAGAGCCTAGGTGGTGCTATGTCCAGAATCCTCTGGGACACAGATCTGTTCTCTCTCTCTCTCTCTCTCTCTCTCTCTCTCTCTCTCTCTCTCTCTCTCTCTCTCTCTCTCTCTCTCTCCCTCCCTCCCTCCCTCCCTCCCTCCCTCCCTCCCCCCCTCCCTCCCTCCCTCCCTCCCCCCCCCCCCCTCTCTCTCTCTCTCTCTCTCTCTCTCTCTGTGTGTGTGTGTGTGTGTGTGTGTGTGTGTGTGTGTGTCCACAAAGAGCTCTTTCATCTCCTTAGGTGCTCTGTGGACAGGATTTGGTTGGGGACTCAGAAAAGTTCACCCCTCTCTAAATCCTCAACCAGAATCTGCCCGCCTAGAATCCACATGAAAGGATCTGGGGTGTGGCTCAGCGGTGGAACACTTGCCTAGCCCCACTGACACACACACACACACCTTGGTCTAGCCCCCATTTCAGAAGCTTAATTCTCTGTCCTTACAAGAAAGCCCTGTGACTTGCATGGAGAGTTTGTGCAGCCTCTGGGGGATGGGCTGCTGTCTGCATCCATGAGGACAGCTCGGTTGTAAGAATATAATTTTAGAATCCAGTCTCTGCTAAGGCCATACTATCTACAGTAGTCTCTTCTCACAGATCCCAACAGGCTCCCTACTGAGACATTGTTTGTGAGTCCCTAGCTGACAGACTCTCAGGTTCTAGGATCTCTAGCCTGAGAAGTGACTTTACATCATAAGGGTGTTGGTGGCCTGGCTTCAGGCTTGTGCTGTGAAATCTCCTCCACTCTCAAAAGGTATAAAAACGGGGTGGGGGGTGGGTGGGAAGACCCAACTTCTGGGCTTTAACTCTTCTCTCCAGAATGTCACTGTGCTATCCGTCTGTCTCTGGCTCTAAGGCCTAAACTCTCCTCAGAAAATCCCATTGTGCTGTTGCCTCTCTGTCTGTCTACGGCATTAATGAGTCTTCTAATGAACTCCTTACTCCCCAGTAATCTTTCTCCGTGTCCCTCTTGACCTCCCCCTCCTGAAACCTATCACTCACTCCACAGTGGCTGCTGACTTTCAGGCTAAGCCAGGAGGGACGCAAAGTACCATACTTCATGGTAGTCTCAAGGAGGTGCAAGCCAATGGCTTTGGCTTTATCACAAGTGTCTGCCATGCAGAAAAGATAGGACAAATGTGTTGTTGTTATAGCATGATTGCTTGATTTCAGAACTCAGACATCCAGGCAGCTCAGAGACCAAATGATATCCCCGAGTTTAAGCACCACCTGCAGACATGTTTACTCTTATCCAGGGAGTGCCGAAACCTTAAATAATTGCAACTATTAAAGGATTTAGACGCGTGCGTGCGTGCGTGCGTGCGTGCGTGCGTGTGTGTGTGTGTGTGTGTGTGTGTGTGTGTGTGTGTGTGTTGTGTTGTGTTGTGTACAATAAAAAACAAAAGCAAAAAAACAAAAAAAAATCCAGGACAAATGTGTTGTTGTTATAGCATGATTGCTTGATTTCAGAACTCAGACATCCAGGCAGCTCAGAGACCAAATGATATCCCCGAGTTTAAGCACCACCTGCAGACATGTTTACTCTTATCCAGGGAGTGCCGAAACCTTAAATAATTGCAACTATTAAAGGATTTAGACGCGTGCGTGCGTGCGTGCGTGCGTGCGTGCGTGCGTGTGTGTGTGTGTGTGTGTGTGTGTGTGTGTGTTGTGTTGTGTTGTGTACAATAAAAAACAAAAGCAAAAAAACAAAAAAAAATCCAGGACAAATGTGTTGTTGTTATAGCATGATTGCTTGATTTCAGAACTCAGACATCCAGGCAGCTCAGAGACCAAATGATATCCCCGAGTTTAAGCACCACCTGCAGACATGTTTACTCTTATCCAGGGAGTGCCGAAACCTTAAATAATTGCAACTATTAAAGGATTTAGACGCGTGCGTGCGTGCGTGCGTGCGTGCGTGCGTGCGTGCGTGTGTGTGTGTGTGTGTTGTGTTGTGTTGTGTACAATAAAAAACAAAAGCAAAAAAACAAAAAAAAATCCAGGTTTTTAAAAGCTGTCCAGTGGGATTGAAAATGAAATTAGTTGGGCTAAGGTCTGGGATTGTCAGTTTACTGGTACTTGGAATGCTGGCCAGAAACTTCCCACCTTCTTTTGGGAGCACCTCAGTTTTGTTTGAGTTTAGAGATCCACAGGGTTTCCTGGAGTCTTTTCCCACTTGCTGGAATAGCTGCCCTGGGATTGCCTCCTGCCTAGATCTTAAGAGGGTCCCTGCTGCTCAGAGAACTGTGTGTTTTTCCTGATGGCATAAAATATGTCTAGTGCAGAGCTGGCCCCTACACATCCTATCCTGGAAACAGAGTTAAGAGCAAGCAGGAAGGCTGATGGAACAAAACAAGGCCTTTCTCTGCTGGTTCATTTTGGTCTTTCAAAGGTCCTTAAACTTGTATGTATCCTTAAATACCCCATAATTAAGCTCTGGAAGTGGGAGGTTGAAGGATGGGGCCACATAAAGAATCCTGCAGCTTTTCTTACATAACCCTCAACCAATGAGTGGGATTGGAGGACCCTCTCAAGAGGCAGGGTGCTCAGCATCTTGTCTCCAAGAGGCCCTGCCAGGACACAACTTTAGGAGCTGCTTGATTCTATTTGTGGGTTTTAGATTTCAAGTAAGCCTGCCTGAGATGGTCTCTCAGTGCGGTGACTCCTCCCCTTGAGTAGTTGGGTATCTTGTTCCAAGCAAATCAACTCCTCTGAGGCTCCAGTTTCTCCAGTTGTGAGGACACAAGACTGTTAAGAGTTCCACGCCTTCTAGAACATCAATTGCCAGTGTTAAATTTTACTTTCTTTGGTTGTGGTGAGAATGGAACTGGGACCTTGAAATTACAAGTGTTCTGCACTGAGTCAGGACCCCAGCTCCTCACTGGTGGATCTAGACAAGCACTCTGCACCACACTCCAGTCCTTCACTGGTAGAATATAGACAAATGCTATAAAACTGAGCCATGCCCTCAGCTCCATTGATGATAAAAAAATCACTACTCTCATCTTAAAGGAAATAAGAGAGTTTAATCTAGAGCCTTATTGAGTGGCCATGGCCCAGGAACATAGATTCAGGTCACCCCTAATTCCATGCTCCAACGTGGAAGCATTCTCATGAAGTTTTATAGTTTTATAGAACAAAGGGAGTCATAAATCAAGGCAAGTAAAGTTTAAGATACATTGGTGGCTACATCAGAGAGGCAGGTACAGTGAGACAGGGAAGTTTTCTATAGCTCCAAGATGCTATCTCAGATTTTGGGTTGGTGGAAGCTAGTGTTCTGCTAAGTTAATAGATTCTAAAATGTCTTATTTATTACTCACAGGATGCTAGTTCAGACACAGAGGTGGGCAAGGAATGGCTATTCTGGGGAGGCTAGAGCTAGCCCTAGATAAGATAACTAGCCTTTGGATCTGCAACATTCCAATTTCTCTACAGTACTGAGATTCTAAGCAGACAATCAGTCTTTGCAACCACAAATTCTTTTCAGGAGTTTTTATTCTTACTACTTACTTGTGGATTGTAGGCAAGTGCTCTACCACTGAGCCACACTCCCAGGCCCTCACTGGGGGGTTCTATAGGCTGTGCAGCATGCTCCAGGTTTCTAGCTTTTGTAAGCTGTCACCCATGATGGCATGGACTTTTGGTGATACATTGGAGTGTTTTCTGCTCCTGTAAGTAACCCCAGTAAAACTCATTGGCTGGCTCACCAAGTGGGAATTTGGTGGTATTTCTACTTCGGTTTGTCCTGGGCTCCCAATCTGGGGTGATAGACATTTGTTTATATCTCACCAAGAATAGTGTTAACACAACAGTAATTTTTCAGCTTTTCAAACCACATCACTCCAAGGTTGTAATTTACCATGTTCGGGGGTTTTAAAAATACAAGTTAGTTCACCTATTTTCTTACCTTAGCCTTTCTTTTTGTAAATACACCCATGAGGTAGTTTGGAAGGCGCATTGTTCAGGTTTAGGCATGAAAGGAGTGCTGATTAGGAGATATTGAAAGGTCATTGTTTGAGATCTCCCTGAGAAAATGGAGCAGTGTCTCCATAGGTGATCTTCACGGTGATTCTGACCTTGTCAGTTGTATTGAAGTTCTTGATTTTCAGCCAGCAAGTGCCAAGGTTGGGGTGGCTCCGCTCTCCTCCCATGTTGCCATGCCTTCTTCCCCTGCCTCAGTTCGACTCTGTCCTTATCTTGGGCACTTCGAGGGATACCTTTGTCTCCATGGGCCTCAGGCGGGAGGAGGGAGCTTAGTGAGAACGCAGCTGGCCTTTATCTGCAACTGCAGCAGTGTCCCCAGGGAGGTGACAGAGCAACTGTGCCTCCTGGAGCCTTCACCTCCGGAGGCCTGGGGTGGTGGCACTGACGGTGAAATTAAAATCCTCTCCCTCCCTTATCAGCTTCCCCAGAAGCCTGTCTCGGAGGCAGTGCTTACTCCAAGCCAGCCAGGGTGTCTAAATATCAGTATCTTTTCCACAGCCCAGGCTTCGAAGTCACAGGTGCTTAGAAGGGGCTTTAAAAATGAGTATTTACTGCTTTTGTTCAGCTTATAAATGTCATACATGTTTACCAGGAATAATTTAGGAAATATGTGAAAAAAGTAAATAAAAGAATAAAACCCTCCACAATGCCTCTCTGAGACAGATATTCTAAACTCGGAGAAATTCTATTTAGACTTTACCTACTTTCTTCATTCCTTCTCTCATTCATTCTTTCTTTAGTTTTTTTGTTTTTTTGGGTTTTTTTTTTGCTATAAAGTAAGTAAAAAAAAATAATAATACAGGTAAAATATAGCTCTAACTCAAAGTCTTTTTTTCTATTTATTAAGAGATTTTCTACTCGTTTTACATATCAACCACAGATTCCCCTGTCCTCCCTTCTCCTACCCCCCATTCTCACCTCCTCCAAGGCAAGGTCTCCCCTGGGGAGTCAGCAGAGCCTGGTACATTTAGCTGAGGCAGGCCCAATCCCCTCCTCCCTGCACTAAGGCTGAGCAAAGTGTCTCAGCACCAAGGACAGGTCCCCTGGTCTCATTGCCTGGGGGCCCCCTAAACAGTTCAAGCTAATCAACTGTCTCCTTATCTGGAGGGCCTTGTCCAGTTTCATGGGGGCTCCTCAGTTATTGGTTCACAGTTCATGTGTTTCCACTAGTTTGGCTAGTTGTCTCTGTACTTTTTCCAATCATGGTCTTGATATCTCTTGCTCATATGAGCCCTCCTCTCTCTTGTCAATTAGATCATGGAGTTCCACCTGTGGCTTGGCCTTAGATCTTTGCATCTGCTTCCATCAGGCACTAGATGAGGGTTCTATCATGACAGCTAGGGTGTTCAGTCATCCAATCACCAGAATAGGTCAGCTCAGGCAACCTCTTGACCATTGCTAGTAGTCTATAGTGGAGTCATCTTTGTGGATTTCTGGTGACCTCTCTAGCACTCTGCTTCTTCGTATTCCATGATATCTTCATTTATCATGGTATCTCTTTCCTTGTTCTCCCACTCTGTTCCTGATGCAGATAGGACCTCCTGCTCCCCTAAGCTCTCTTTCCCTGACCTTGCCCTCCATTATCCCCTGACTCCCAGTTTGCTCATGAAGATCTCAACTACTTCTTCATTGTTGGGCAATCCCTGTGTCTTTCCTAGGGTCTAACTCATAGTCTTATCAGGAATCTACCTTTTAATGGCCTTCTACCTTTCCTCTCCCCTCTCTCTTCCCTACTCTTTCCTCTTCTTACTTCAGGAATCTGGCTGCGGGCCAGTTGAAGCCCTTCAGGTCACCTCCTAAAATAGTATGCATCCATCATTATCTGTTGTACGTAGTTTTGATTTTGATGTTCAGTTTGCCTGTTCTATTATAGATTATATGGCTTTGTTGTTGATGATATGTGTGTGTGTGTTCACTACACACATGTGTGCATGCACACACACACACACACACACACACACACACACACACACACATATATATATATATATATGAGAGGTAGAAAAAGTTTTTGGACCATGAAGAACTGCCACCATGGAGCCAGTCTTCACTCCACCTTCTGCCCACGAAGGTTTTTAACTGATGATCCCCTTGCCTTCATTTCCCAAGTAGCTGGGACTAAAGGCCTGTGACAACAGGCTGTTGGCTCCTTTCTGTAGAAGTCTCTCTGGAGTTGTTACTTACTCTTAAGTCATTGCTCTTTATAGTCTGTCCATATGTTTTTAGTTGTAATGGCTTGGAGAAATACTCTTTGGTCTTAGTCTTGATCACCCAGGTACTGACTTTCAAAATGACTATCATCGTGGTTAGGGTTTTTTGTTTTTTTTTTTTTTTTGTCAACTTGATATAACCTAGAGAGAATTTCAAGTGAAGAACTGCCCCCCAAAAGATTAGCCTGTGTCTGTATGTGGGGGACACTTTCTCGATTGGTAATTGACTTAGGAGGGCCTGGCCCACTGTTGGTAGCACCATCCCCCAACAGGTGGGTCTAGACTGTATAAGAAAGCTAGCTGAGCATGAGCCAGTGAGCAAACTAGTAAGCAGAGCTTCTCATGGTTTCTGATCCAGTTCCTGTCCTGACCTCCTGTGATATACTGTGACGTGGAAGTGTAAGCTGAAATAAAGCCCATCTTTCCCTAAGTTATTTTTGATGATTGTGTTCATCACAACAGAAAACAGAAAACTGGGACGGTTGTTACATAATTCTTCTGTTTCTGCTACAGATATATCTACTTGGCTATTCTTTTGAAATAAGTGACTCTCCAGTGCATTAAATATTTCTCTTGATAGTGGTGTTTGCTTTCCTTCTGTGTAAAATGCTTCAGTAAGCTCTGCTGATACTTATGTTAGATTTTGGTGTAGCAGAAGCAAAATACTCCCAAGAACAAATTAAAAGGAGCGGGGTGGGGGCAGAGGGTTAGTTGGTTGTTGGAAGGCTCCTGTTCATCATGGTTGGGAGGGAGGTGTGGACAGAAGCCTTGGCGACCATGGCAGACAGGAAGCAGAGGTGAACCTCTGCAGACATGGCACCAATCAGGCCCCATCTTCTATAGCTCAATCACCTCCTAGGAGGCTTCAAATTTGAGTCCATCAATGGATTAAACGATTCATTTAGACAGAGTGCTCATGATCCAAGTATCTCCAGAATCAAGATCTTGTTAAATTTATTAACATAAAAATAGAAGAATCCCAGCGCTTGAGAGATAGAGGGAGGAGGATTGGAATTTCACCAATCTTGGTGTCTCACAATCCAATTAAGTTGGCCATCCAAATTGACCATCTCAGGTGGCCATTCAGAAAGGTCTTGCATTCTGTTTGTGCCATTAACACACATCTCCCAGCTTGTACTTAAAGATTTGTATGTGAAATCTTCAGAGATGTGGGCTGTGGAGCTACTGCTGAGTTAGAGAGCTAGACACACTTGGACTTGACGCCCTTCCTGCACCGGCGAGTCAGTAAACAGGCAAGGTAGAAAGTCTAACAACCCAGCTCCTGCCAGACAATCCTTCTCTCACTGCTCTCGCTCCCTCCTGATAAAACACTTATATTCTAATCCTTGCTGTATGTGGGGGACACTTTCTCGATTGGTAAAAGCATTTCTTCCTTTGAGACTTTTGAGTTTGGTTTTCTTGAGTAGTGCAACATTCATGTTCATGACTTCAATTGTACAAATGTATTTCAGACAGGATCTCATGTAGTCCAGGCTGACCTTGAACTCACTATGTATATGACCTTGAAGTTCTGATCCTTCTGCCTCTACAGCCCAGGGATTTCTTCAGTTGTTTTATGTTAATAAATGTATTGGGAACTATATTCACTTTATTCTATACCAGATCACTCGCCTTTAGTCCTAGCTATTAACCTTTTTTGTCATTAATGCTTTCATTTTGTTTATTCATTTGTTTGTTTCTTGTGGCTTATGAGGATGAAACCCAGGGCATGCTGGGCAAGCTCTACCACTGAGCCATATATTCAGCTCTATTTGTGTTTTTAGCATGAGTAATTTAATTTAAAATCATTATATTTTCCTAGTTTGTCAGTTTTTAGTCTAATTGCATTGGGGTCTGCACATAGGAGGCCAGGAGTGGTAGAACTTGACAGGCTTCTGTGGTATCTGCCTATGAGGCTATTTATTTGTAAGTCTTCCTTATTTTGTTGGAGAGAATGCATACCTCTCATTGCCCATGGCACAATTCTCTACATATCCATTATATCAAGTTTGCTACCATGTCATACAAATTTCTCTATCATAAGTAATTTTTTTTCTGCAGTAACAATTTCAGAGAGAATGGGTTAGACTTTCCTACACCGATCATAAATTTATCAGTTTCTTTTTGGAATTTTGTCAGTTTTGCTTCATTTATTTTTGAGCCTCGGTTGCAGTGAGGTACATAAAATTCCCAGCTCTCATATCTGCTCTCGGAGTCTCTTCCATTCATAATCACAGAGTCTTTTATCTCCGTAAATGCTTTTTGCGCTAAGTTTGATAGGATCTGCTCCTAGAATTGCTGTCCTCTTCTGCTTCCCTGCTCCCACTATCTGGGCTACTGTGGCTGTGCACGCCTACCCCTCCCAGCTCTGCAGGCCTGCAGGATGGCTGGGTTACCATGTGTGTGACTGAGCAACAAATGATTAGACTCAGAAAAATCCAATCTGTTGGATTCTATCTTCTGATTTGTACCTTAAATGGGTTTAAATTTATTACAAATACCATCGTAAGATTTGTGTGTGTGTGTGTTTATTATGTTAGTTTTACATGTTTTTTGCTCCCCTCTCTGTTCTCCTTTCTGTTCTACTTGATTAAAGCTTATTGATTCCCCTTTGCCAAATAAAAACTCAAGTTTTTATTTCTATTTTTAAAATAATTGTAATTCTTACATATTTTGGAAACTTAAGTTACAGAAAATTGTAAGAAACAAAAAATTCCCTAAAACATCAGTATTTTTACCACCAGAAATGAATCACTTAGTATTTTGACATTACTTCCAGAAAAATTTTCTATTGTTTTTGTAAATATGAAATATACTTATTACGAAATTTTAAAATAAAGCAGAAATAAGCAATGAAGAAAGGCTAAAAAGTTGTCTAGGGTGGAGGGATGGCTCAGTTGATAATGATCTTACTTTGTAAGCATGAGGATCCAAGTTTAATCCCCAGAACTCTCATAGAACTACTGAGCACTGTAGCAGAAACTTTCCATCTCAGCACTTGGAAGCACAGGACGACCCCTGGGCTCCCTGGCTGCCTAGTACAGCCTACCTGGTAACCTCCAAGCCAGTGAGAAGCCTTGTCCCTAAGGGAGTGGACACTGTTTCTGAGAATGAAGCTTGAACTTGTCATATGGCCTCCACATGCACACTCATACTTGTGCATGTCCCACATACCCATGAGGTACATGAAATCCCCAGCTCTCATATCTGTTCGTGGAGTCCCTTCTGTTTATAACCACCAAGTGTTCATCTCTGTCAACTCTTTTAATGTTAAGTTCTGTAGTGTCAACTCCTGGAATTGCTATACAAAATATAGATTTTATGTATGCAATAACATATGCAGTCTGTTGTCTTTCTGAGTCTGGCTTATTTGCCTTCATGATGGTTTCCATGATAAACTCCAGCCATAATTTTGTCATGTTATTTCATGAATAATAGCTTCCTCATGGCTAATGGCCCCTTTCTAGTTTCCTGGCTTCAACAGGCATCCCAAGTTAGACACACAAATCTAAAGATTGGAAGCTAGTATCCACACATGAGAGACAACATGCAGTTTGTCTTTCTGGGTCTGGGTGACCTTGCTCAGTATAACTGTCTCCAGTCTATCTATTTTCTTACAGTTTTCATAATTTTACTTTTCCTTGCAGCTGAGTAAAGTCCCATAGTTGGCTAGTTTGTGTCTCTTTGCAGGTGAATTGAAGTAATTTACATTTAAAGTTTTTATTCAGAGAGATTTACTGATTCCTGTAATTTTGATTGGTTGTTTTCTATGTGGCTTTGTTATTGTCTGTTCTTTTTTTTTTTTCTCCCTCTTTTTTTAGGGATTTGCTGGCTATTGAGTTGGATGTGACAGATTTCTTTTTGCCTCTCCTTTATTCTTTCTTTTTCCTGAGACATGGTTTCTCTGTGTAACTCTAGCTGTCCTGAAACTAGCTCTGTAGACCAGGCTGGCCTTGAACTCAAAGAGATTCACCTGCTTCTGCCTTCTGAGTGCTGGGATTAAAGGTGTGCACCACCACTGCCCAGATCTATTTTTCAAATTTCAGTTGAAATATAGTTCTATCATTTTCATTCCTTTTCTCCCATGTCTGCCTCTCCCTTACATATATGTGTGTGTGTAGTTGTCTGTGTGTGTGTGTGTGTGTGTGTGTGTGTGTGTGTGTGTGTGTGTATAGTTATATAAAGATATAACTACAACTTGCTATTTTTGTCCATTCAGTGTTGCCTGCATATATGTTTGCAGGGAAGACCACCTGGTATTGCATACACAATCAGGAGGCTCATCGTTGGAAAAGATCAATTCTCCCTCTCTCAGCCATTATTAATTATAGCTCTTTATCTGGGGTAGGGACCCTTGAGATTTTGCCCCCACCCTCCATGTTGGGGTGTTAACTGATGTTGAAATTGTTCAGGTCTTATTTAGGTAGCCATGTTGTTGAGATTTCATGGGTGCAGCATTCTGCCATAGCTAGAAGGCACAATCTCACAGCAATGTTTCCTGAGCCTTGGGTGCAGGGCTTGTGTTGTAGACGTATCAACTGGTACTGGACACCACACAGTCACTACCCTTTGTTTTGATTAGTTGTGACTTTCTGCAATGTTCCCTGTCTGCTGCAAAGAGAACCTTCTTGGGTGAGGGGTGAGACCTGCACTTATTGGACTGGCCTAGAGCACAGAATGTCTTTTTTTTTTTTTTTGTCACGGTCACACTATGTAATCCTGATTGGGTCTTGCTATGTAGACTTGAACTCTGCCTGTCTCTGCTTCCTGAGGTCTATGATTAAAGGTGTGTGCCACCATGTCAGACCTAAAATGTTTTCTTTTTTGTACTGTCATAATTGAGAGCAGCCTAATTTCTCCTCTGCTTATAGCACCCCATGCTTTAGTATCCTACTGTTTCTGCTTGGGTATTACCAAGTACCACAGTTTGTCTTGAAATGTCTGTATTTTATTTTTTATGTTAAGAGATAGCTTTGCTGAGTCCAGCTATCCTGGTTGTGGTTGACAATTATTTACTCTCCAGGCTTGAGAAAAATCATCTCATGCCTTCCTGACTTTCAGGGTTGCAAATGAGAGATCTGATGTTATTCTAATGTGTTCACTTTTGCAGATGAGGTGGTGTTCTTTCTTATAGCTTTTAATGTGTGTGTGTGTGTGTGTGTGTGTGTGTGTGTGTGTGTGTGTGTGTGTGTGTGTTGTAGTTTTGACATAACTATAATATGTAGTCAAGAGATTCTTCTCATGCCATGTCTATTTGGAGTTTTAAATACTTCTTGTGTTTGAATGCTCACTTCTTTCTCTGGATTTGAGGCCATTTTGGGGTATAATTTAATTGAAAATCCTTTATGCCATTAGTGTTTATCTCAGCTCCTCTGTCGTGCAGATTCTTTGGCATGGTCACTTTTTCTTGTTTCTGAGTTCTTAGATGCCATGGTCATGCTCATTTATTTTGTTTTTCCTTGCTCACACTTAGGAGTGATATTTCTTTGACCTCATCCTCCATTTTTGATATTCCCTCTTTTGCTTGGTTGAACCTATTGGTAATACTTTCTACTGTGTATATGTTTGATCCTCATTGAGTTTTTTATTCCAAAATTTCTATTTGTTTTTCTTTCAAAATTTCAGTTATTCTTTTGAGCCTGTCTTCCTTCTTGGTGACTTTCATCCATTTCTCATTTATTTAGCTGAGTTTCATCTCCAGGTTCTGGATTGAATTGGTCTCCCTGTTTGTAACATTCACTTTTTTTACTGTTAAATGTTTGAAATCTCTAGCTCACATTTTATTGCAGTATCTTTCAATACAGTATTAGAAAGTTACAGTCTTTGGGAGATGATAATATCTTTTCTTTTTTCATAGTTCTTTTATTTCAATAGTATATTCTATGCATTTAAAAAAGGTGCTATCTGTTCTGTGTTACTTGAGGATTCTCCCATTGAACCGCCTATTCTTGAGTGCTAACTCCCCACCCAACGCTGCTCATTGGGGTGAAAATAGTTATGCTAGCAACAATATCAAATTGTTCAAGACACAATACACATTTAAATTTGACTAAAGGGAGATGGCTCAGTGCTTAAGACTGGAGGGCCAGCCTCCAGGCAGCATGAGAATATACAAAAATATCTACAAATGGGGCAAGGGCTAGACTTTTTTATCTGAGGGGAAAATAAGGAAAGCCACTTTCTGATGGCAACTTTCTCTTTTACTTCAACTTGAAAAAATCCTCTCTGAAAATCTCTCTTGCTCTCTCTCCTGCCTAGCTACTTATCCTTTCTCCTCAGCCCCCTCTGTACACCCACCCACACATTCACAGACTCACTCACACACACTCTCACTTCAACAGCCAAACTCTGGACAATTACATTTTACATTTTCAGGGTCGGACCCATTCTCATAACACATGATAAATCACACGATTTTTCTCAGGCTAGAGAGGTCACACTGACAGGCTAGTGAGTAACGGTTGGCCATGAACATAGCTCTGAGTTGGTCAGGCTTGCCAGATAGAAAATTACATTGAAATTCAGGACTTAACAATAAGCAATTAGGTGATTGAACCTTGGGGTTGGGAGTATGTGCAGAAAGTCCATTACTGCAGAGGGTTATGTCTATCAAAGTTGCTTCAAGTCTGACCTTGATTCAGCAATAAACACCTGGGGATTTGTCTTTGTGTATTCGCTTCAGGGGCAGCCAGTCAGTTTTGAATTTCTTCTGAAGTCTAAAATTAGCTGTCTTCATGACTGAGAATACTGTTACTTTCCTATATCAGTTATGAAAAATATTCTAGTATTATTTCTATTCATCAGAATTATACAGCTTAAGCAGAAATCATCTTCCTGACCATCCACAGCTATATGTGTGCCCAAAGATGGAATATTTTGTCGAGATAAACATACAAGCCATTGGAAAAATACAGCAGTTTTTAGGGAAGAAATATCATGGCACAGAGAGAAATTACAGACAGGAGCAACCAGTCATTTATAGTCAGTGACCCTACGGCCTTGCCAGGTGGGCTCCCTATCCAAAAGTTATTTATCTGGTAGGTCGACCTGTTGAATACTAGTTGTCACCTCCTGTACATTTCCACAGCCTCTGGTAAAGCCATTGCTACCAGTAGCTCTCAACAGTCAAGAGTGCTTGCTGCCCAGTCACGGTGTTCTGAATTCAAATCCAGAATCTACATCACAAGCAAGACATTGCTTCACAAACACATCTCAATCTAGTGTTGGTGAGTGGCGCTGCAGCTTGCTGGCTTCCACTCTATCCAAACACAAAAACACAGGCTTCATATTCAGGGAGAGACCCTGACTCAAAAGAATAAGCAGAGAATGATAGAAGAGGAATACCCGACACCTTCCCCTGGCCTCTATGTGCATTCACACATGGGTACACACACATGTACATATACATCATATGGACACATACCCTCCACCACATACTTGATTAGTAATCTTCAGCTATCACAGAAAACTGATCTAGATTGTGCTATGAAGTTAATAATCATCAGCAAATAGCAAATGAATGACTTAAAAACATAGGAGGAAAAGAAGAAACAAGGTTAAATAAATGAAAAGAAAAAGAAGTGGAGTGGAGAAGAATGTTACAGAGAAGGAAAAAAATCAAGAAATTAGAAAATATGAAATAAATCAAGTTTAGTAATCAGGTGGGAGGTATCTCTGTGTTGTGATTTCAGTATATTAGATTTTTATGAAACACATTTGTTCTACTGTTTTAGCTTCTCCATGTGTTTTTTTTAATATAGGGAAAATGTTTTGAATTTTATGTTTGAATACATTTTTGTTCTATTAAAAATCCCCTCAGTATATGTGTGTGTATGTGTGTGTGTGTGTGTGTGTGTGTGTGTGTGTGTGTGTTTGCGTGTGCACGCACGTGTTCCCATCAGTGTGAGGGTCTGTATGTGAGGTCAGAGGTAATGCTGTGGTATCTTCTCTATCACTCTCCATCTTTTTTAGTTTTTTGAGTAGAGTGTTGTGGGTATTTGTTCTGCCAAAGCTGGTTGTAGCTTTGGAGTACAAGCCTTAGAGCATGGTCTCTTAGCGGGTTAGGTGACTGCTTAACACTGAGAGAAGCATGTTCACTCTCTCTTACGGTGGTCTGAGATCAGACTGCTGGTTCCATTCACCCTCAGGCAGAACCAAGGACCACAGTGGCTGTTTTCTTTATTCTGTATCTGTGAGTGCATCTTCTCCCAATTTTATATCCTAATAAATCTTTGATACCCTTTTAACAGACTTTCACTGATTTGTTGACAGAATCTCCCGTTGACCCTGGCTAACTGGCTGGCCAGTGATGCCATGGGATCCTCCTGTCTCTGCCTCCTCCCAGTACTGGGATTACAGGTATACACCACCACACTTGTGTTTTTACATGGATCTGAACTTCAGTCCCCATTCTTGTACAGGTAGCACTTACCATTGAGCCATTTCCCTAGCCACCTATTTCCTTTAATTTTTACTGCATATAATTTCCATTTTTTGTATCAATGAGAAAAATGGAGGTGCAGAAGATGAGCCAGAAAAGGGATCTGTAGACAAGTTCAGAATCAGAACTCCGATTTTATGAACCCAAGTCTCCTGTTCTTCACTCCTTCCCACTCCTCATTCATTTATTAGAACCTCATGCACACATTCACTCACATATGAGCTTACTTGCTCACTTGAATGCCAAGTTTGTGCTGGTCTCTGTTCCTGTCATTTACCAAGAGTGCTAGTTCTGAGTGCTGAGACAGCAGAGTACTTTCATTTGGTGAAGCCCAAGCCTTGGCACTTGACAGAGGTACCAAAAAATGTTTTATCCCATGGACACTTGTACAGCTTAAGTTAAGCCTGGAGCATGCTTGAGCCCGGAGAATGCCTTGGTACAGTGACATGCATTGTTTATATTGAATTATAACGAGGACTGTACTTGATTTTCAGCAAATATTGACCGAGGCTCTACAGAGAGCTCTCAGACCTCAATTAGGGTTGGGTGCTGAATTGGTAATAGGATTTGTATACCTAATTTCTCATGTGAAACTCATAAAGGTTCATCTAGAACTATAATTGATGGAGTGACTGCGTGGTGGTAAGACATCTCACCATAGGAAGGGGGGCCATGTTCTGCAATTGTCTAGTGGGTGAGCATTGTCCCAGCACATTCTCTTCTGGCTTGGAAGTGGCACAGCAAACTGAGAGCATCCCCCTTTCCCTAGAATGAACCAAGAAAGGCTGTCTTCATGGAATGCACCAAGTACTGGCCATATTTTGAGGCAAGCCAGGTACTATTGGTGTCATAACTAAAAAGCATGTACCCCAAACCCGTATTAACAATGGGGATGACAGGAGGCTGCTAGGAGTGGGTGAGATTAAAACAGAAATTCATTTTTGGTTTCTGAAATAGAAAGAGGCTGTGGGCAGGTTTAGGGATTATTGTAGCTATGCTCTTATTATAAGATGAGGAAAGAAGAGCTGAATCTTCAGCAGGAAGGAAATTTTCTCCTTGGTTAAGTGACTGAGATAGGACCTTCACTCATGTTCAGACACCCAGGTTCAAGGAGGCCAGAAGAACCATTGTGGACCATAGCCCCATTCAGACTGGGAGTTTTATTAGTTACTTTTCTATTTCTGTGATAAAATACCATGACCAAGGTAACTTATAGAAGGAAGTATTTATTTGAGTTTACAGTTCCAGATGGTTAGAGTCCATGAAGATGTAGATGTAGCAGGTATAGTGGTATGGTAGCTAGAACAGCAAGCAGGGAACTCCCATCTTGAATTCCAAGCTGAAAACAAAGCAAACTCAAAATGGCACAAATCTCCAAATTGGATCGCAATGACACACTTCCTCCAGCAAGGCCACACTTTTCTAAGCCTTCTTGTCTTAGTTTTACCTTGCTGTGAAGAGACACCATGACTACAGCAACTCTTATGAAGAAAACATTCAATTGAAGGTGGCTTACTTACATTTTCAGAGGTTCAGTCCATTATGACCATGAAGAGGATCAGGACAGCAGGACAGTGGGGTGTTGAAGCTAAGAGTGCTGCATCTTGCAGGCAACAAGAAGTCAACTGACTGTCACTCTGAGGGAAGCTGGAGAAAAAAGAGACCTCAAAGCCTACCCCCAAGGCAACATACTTCCTCCAACAAGGCCACAACTCCTAATAGTGCCACTCCCTTTGGGGACCATTTTCTTTCAAACCACCACACTTCAAAATCAATGTCACCACTTAGAGACCAAATATTCAAATTCTAGAACCTATAGAGGACATTTCATCCAAACCACCACAAGGGAACTTCCCAGGGCTTGTCGTCTGGGTGATATTGTTGCCCTTACTGCTTGGGTAAGCTTAGGCTGATCTCCAGCTCTCTAGAGCCTCCTATAAAAGGAACATACCACAGGGGTATGCCATAGGCAGGGCAGTGGGCCAAAACAATTCTAAAACAAACAGACCTGAATGCAAGTAGACTTTGGCATGTCACCTAGCTCTATGACTCAGTGAATTCTTTAACCCAAGCCTTAATGTTCTCAGTTGTAAAATGACACCATGATAACAAATGTCCCATGGTTGTAGATGGAAGGATTAATTGAGATAATAAATGCAAAATATTTAGCATCCTTCCTGGCATAGAGGAAGTACCCAATAAGCTCCAGTGGTTAATATTGTTTCCTTCAATTATAGTTCCTGGGGGTGATTATATCACAGGGGGACTGCTGCATAGTCCCTTGTTTGCCTGAGAGGTGACATCATCTTTCTATGGATCCTATTACATCCTTACTGAGAACATCTGGGGAAAAGGCCTTTAACACTTGACCTTGGGGAATCCCCACTGGTTTGGTCAATTTCCCTTTCACAGCTATGGAGTGACACTCTCTGAATAAGCACTTAGCCCTCCATGTGCTGGCTGCAGGCATTATTAGTGGACAGCATTTTTTTTTTCTTTTCCTCCTCTTCCTCTCCCATGCCCCCACTCCTGGGGCTTGAACTCAAGGTCTCACATATTCTACATAAGCAATCTGCCACTGAGCCACAATTTTTACTGTATACTTTTTATTTTAATACATATGGCACTAAGGTGCTCAGGCTGACCCTGAGCTCATAATAAAACCTAGGCCTTAAATTTGTTATCTTCCCTCAGGCTCTCTAGTAGCTGGGATGGCAGACCTGTGCCAAGCCTGGCCACTTTTCTCACAAGTTACCACTGCACAATGTGCAATGAAAGCCTGTGCTGAGAAGTGCTAGCTAATCATTAAGCAACAGCTGTGTTCCTACTTACTTCGTGCTTATGAATGTGTGTAATGACCACCAGGAAATTTCAAAAACCACACAGCAAATAGACATCATGGAGCCTAATGGTTCTTGGGTCAGGCAGTTTTATATAGGGCTTGTCGATGGACACACCTGAAAGACAGTCAAAGGGTTTACAAAGTTGCAGAGAAAGGAGAGTAAGAGAATCAGCAACAGCTGGGCAGCACTTTATGGCTATGTCCTTCCAGGGAAGGGAACCCTGTCTCTCAGGTCAGTTTACAGGCCTTGACTCTGGAGAGATACCATATCTCAGTCAAAATGCTCAGGAGTTAAGGCCAAAAGAAACACGTAAGGTCCCATCTGATTTCCTATAGTGAAATTCCTTCATGAAGGCACAACCATTTATGCAAGACTGGTGCATTCATGAGGCTTATCTCTGCTTACAGAGACTCCTCTCCAGTCCCTTGAAAAGCAGGACTTGTAGGAACCCATACCAGGTATAATGGGCAAACTTGTGAACTGTGGCATGATTTTCATTGTGGGCAAACTTCAGGAGCAGCTCCTGCTATGGGGCGTCCTGTGCTCTAGACAAGAGACAATGGAGCATCATCTTCCATAATGTCCTTTTTGGCCAGTGATATCACTTTGACAGGCTTCTGTTTGAAAAGCCTGGATGTTAAGAGAATGGGAAGAAATGGCCAACTGTATCTGCTGAGTGGCCAGACTAATTCTTCAGGGAGTTATGTACAACCCATCTTAAGACACGTAAAGAAGTAAAAACCTTAAGGACTCAGGTCCCCAAACATTCCGGTGTCCATGAGGGAAGGTCAATGCCGGGACTATTAGGCTTTGTGCTGACCAAAAATTCCTTCCATGTATCAGGAGATGGCCAGCATAGGCATTTATTTGTATTAAAATTTTCAGATTCCAGGATAGGACACAGATATGTCCCATCTGTGGCCATCTAATTTTGAAATGTCAAACGCAAATCTGTAGATTGGGGAGTATCAGCTGCTTTGCCTGGGCCTGGGAAAGACTTGAAAGATACAATGAGTGAGTGAATGAACATGACTGTGATTGCACAGCTGGAAGGATTCTTTTTAAGAATGCTTGTCCTTGAGACGCTGTATAATAAGTATCTGAGGTGGAGTCTCTATCCATCAAAACTTCCAGTTTGGGTTCTCATGGGTCTGTCTTTCCAAGGGACAGAGAAAGGGGTGTTGGCAATATAGATGGAGCCTAAAGGACATATCAGGTTGTAATTTTCAGGTACCTAGAACACAGATTTAGAAAATGAGTTTAGTGAAGTCAGAGAAACCTGGAGTCCATGGAGGGCTCTTGAAAAGATGAGGTGTGTGAGAACTCTGCCACTTCCCCCACTCCCCATTTCCATGACTGTCTTACAAAAGAAGTCCTCAGCTCTGGTCACAAAAACTAAGTGAAACCAGTTAGCTGCTCCTGCTTGCTGAATGGAAATCAAAGGCTTGTATGCATGAGTGAACCCAAATTGCTTGGGGACCTGTCATTAGTTAGTTCATTCATTTCGTACACATAGACTAGATGCTAGGGATGAAATACAGGCCCAGGGCTTGTGCTTTGGTCAGGCCATGCCAGGATTCTCTGACGTGGTCTGTGGTCCTTGGGCAGAAATGTCTCAGTGTGGTAGAATAACTGAGGAATGCTCTGAAATCTTAAGAGCATACATGCTCATTCCCAATTGTTGCTTCCTTGGGATGATGGCATTTTATTGTATTGAACAAATTTCATGGTTGAAATCTCTGCCAGCCAACAGCAGCTGGTGCCACCAGAATCTGCATAGATGAAGTCAGATCCACTGGGAAACCGGACAGAATGAGCAGGGTAGCTTGACAGCTGGGAGCTCTAGAGTGAGAGAAGTCATGGGGTGCTTCGGTGATAAGTTGTGGTCAGAACAGGATAGGACAGGAGCCTGTCAGGATGGGCTAGAGGTGTGTCCTCTGAACTGTCCAGGACATCCTAAACATTTGCATGGAAGTGAAGACACAGAGCAGCCAAACTTCCAACAGAGACAACAGGCCATCACTAAGAGCTAGGAAGCTAAATGGGAGCTTGTCCTATCTGGCAGTTAATAAATAAAATTATCTACTATGTATTGAGCATGGATTACATGCTAGGATAGGCACTTTGCATGCATTATCTCAGATAATTCTTCCTAGGATTCTGAGAAGCACATATGTTCACTATCCCCATCGTATAGGTGAAGAAACTGGAGCATGTGAAGGATTGCAAGAGCAGAGGCAGAGAGCTCCATTCCATGTCTGTGGACTCAAGAAGTTATGAAGAACTTGGATGTTTTCTGTCTCCGAGAGCCTCCTTTCACCTTACCACCCACACAACAGAGGGAGGCAGGGATGGGGCAGAACAAATATAAGACTTCAGAACACCGGAAGTTCAGAGAAAATACTTCAGGACATTTCTATAGACCAAGCTGTTATGATTCCTGAGCCAGCCCTCAACAAGTATGTAGACTTGTTCAGGATGGATTTGTTTTGTGCCTGTTCTTCCTACTATGTACTGCACTGGGGCTGTAGGGCATAAGATGAACAGGGCAGGAGGAAAGCCCTCTCACCTATAATCCCCAGGGACTGTCAAGGAACTGGGCATTGTAATCTATCTCTTAGGAGGCTCCTGTTGTGTGATCCTATTCCTGGGAAGATGAGAACAGATATCTACTCACCCCAGATAGGAAACTGATGACAGATCAAAGTAATGATACCACCAAAGTCTAACTTGTTGAACCTAAGAGTTTTATTGGAGTTACTTAAAGGAACATAAATGATTCTCTGAAACTGCAAGCAAGCCTCAATTAAATTTTTTTTTAAAGTTGCTGTGGTCATAGTGTCTCTTCACAGCAATAGAGCACTGACTAAGACAATCTACTTGGCGAGGGAGGGGTTTAGGGAATCTTCAGGAATTTCTGAAGCTTTTGAAGTACATTTTTAGCTTAATGAGCTTCCCTGCAGGATTAAAGGTCTCACCTCCCCTTAGATCACCCTGCTGCTTCACATTTCCATCTATATCCTGTATCTTAAGGGGCTTCCCTCTAATATAGGAGGTTGTAATTTTAAAGGAAATATTGTGTAATAGTTCCTTTGCCGATAGAAATTTGAGGACTATCCCCTGGTTTCATGTCACATTTAGAGACAAGCACAGGGAACAATGGCAATAAAAGATAAATACCTGGACTTTGCTAAAATTAAGATCTGTCTTAGTCAATGTTCTATTGCTGTGAAGAGACTCTATGACCACAGCAACTATTATAAAAGAAAGCATTTAATTGGGGTTGGCTTACAGATTCAGAGGTTTAGTCCATAATTGTCATGGAGTGAAGCATGGCAGCATGCAGGCAGACATGGTGCTGGAGTGGTAACTGCTAGTTCTGTATCTGGATCTGTAGGCAACAGGATGAGAGAGACACTGGGCTTGGCTTGAGCTTTTGAAAATTGAAAGCCCACCTCCAATGACTCTTAACATAAGCTACAGTCAAGAATAGGGAACCTCAACTGAGAAAATGGTCCCCACCAGATTGGCTTGTGAGGAAGCTTATGGTACATTTTTGTAAACAGAAATTGATTTGGAAGGGCCTAGGACACTGTGGGTGGTACTCTTGGCAGGTGATCCTGAGGTGAATAAGAAAGCAGGCTAAACAAGTCATGGGGAGCAAGCTAGTGAGCAGCACTCCTCTACAGTCTCTGCTTCAGTTACTTCTTCTGGGTTTTGCCTTATGTCCCCACTGTTACTTCCCTGGATGATGAACTCTATACAAGCTGCAAGATGAAATAAACCCTTTCCTTCCCAAGTTGCTTTTGGTCATGGTGTTTTATCACAGAAATAGAAACCCTAACTAAGACAGGTGTCTGTGTCTTCTACACTCCTGTAAGTAATTGAAGAAACTCACTGATTCACCAAGAAGAATGTGGATGAAACTTTTTTTTTCATCTGTAATCAGTACTGGAGAATAGAAGTAAATTTCCCAGGAAAGGTTATCTAAAATAACACAAAACCATTTACATCAAGTTCAAAATCAGATGAAACTCATCAATGGTGGTATAAGTTAGAATACATGTTAGCTTGGCAGGGCCATGTACTGGAAATATGCTCTGTCTTGATCTGAATGATGAGCACACAATGGATGTGTAGTTTAAAATTAGTTAGGCTGGACACATGGCATACCCACTGAATTCTACATCTACATCTAAAACAAGAATACCACAAAATTCAAGTCTCAGATCTACATGGTTCTTTGGCCTTTTACCCATTACAACCCTAGAGATGTCCCTAACTCCATTTTAGGACTATGGACCTCTCCTCTGTGATTCAAGGGGACATGCCAACATCTAGTCCTTCATTCTCCAGATTGAGCCTCTCACTACAGCTCTTCTTGTGGCTATTGATTTAGTAACACGGGTCACAGCATAAAGTCTCAGAGGCCCAACCTCTGGCCCAGCCACTGAATCAAGAACCCCACAGGACTAAAAGTGAATCCCATGGAGGCCTCTTTCCAGCTTGATGCTGTGCACACAGTCTATCAAGCTCCAGGTTCCAGGCCATGATTTACAGAAGGGAGCTAAACCAGTCCTTAAACGTATCTTCCTCCTATTCTTCACACCATAGTCCATCTCTTCAGGGCCATTTTCCTGTCTCTCTGGATGACTAGGGGTCCTTGGCTTCACTCTCCATTTTTCAGCTCTACAGGCTATTTACTTCTGAGTGGCACAGTATCTGGTGCCTCTGGATCCAGGATTTATCCTGATCTTCACTTGCTGGATACTTCTTTTTTCCAACTTACAAATTCTCCATAGCAGGGCAGTCGGAGGGGGGCAGTTTAGCCATTTATTGACAATGAAACTGAGACCCAGAAAAGTGAGCAACTCATCTGAAGTCTACATAGTTGCTTAGTGGTTACTATGGGATTAAAGCAAGTCCTAAAACCCCATTTAAATGGGTGAGCATTCCCACCTTCTGTAGGATCACAGGCCCAAAGACCTTTCCAAACTGGGGGGAAGGGTGGGCAGAGAACAAGGAGCTGCTTAGTTCAAGACAATTAGATACCCTGGCAGTCGCAGTCTGGTACAGAAAGCCTGGAAACTTTGTAGAGCGTTCCTGCTGTTAGGAAGCAGGAGTTTGATGTGACAAGATCACTGCAGTGAGTGACACACTCGGATGGGATGCAGCCACAGAGGCTGCCTTTTTCCCTTAGACTTCTTATCTATACTGTCTTTTGGAAGGTCCTGTTCTAAGGGAATTTTCTTTACCAAGTCAATTCTCACCTGTCACTCTTCTCTGAAACCCCTATACCCACCCCAGACACACAGATGGATGGATCTCATCAGTCTTAGACATCTCCTGATCCAGTCATGTTGACAACCAAGACTGACCACCATAAGTAGCTTGCCCAGTGCATTAGTCAGGGCTGCTTAGTTATATATAATATATATGATTTATTATAGTGGCTTACAGGCTGTAGTCCAGCCAGTCCTACATTAGCTATCTTCCAATGAAAAGTCCAAGAATCCAGTAGTTGTTAAGTCCATGTTTCAGCTGGTCTTCAGTATATGCTGGAATCCTTGAGAAGCAGACTTTAAAACCAGTGAAGGAATGGACTTGCCAGCAGAGTGAGGGCAAGCAAGCAAAGAACAAGAGTTTCCTTCTCCCATGAATTTTATATAAACTTCTACCAGAAGATGTGGCCCAGATTAAGGGGCGATCTTCCCACCTCAAATGAGTCAATCAAAAATCTCTTGCCTGTGTCCTCAACCACATTGGTTTTAGTTACTTCCAGACAACCAAGAATATCTATCACATTTAGGAACTGGAGAAATGGTTGAGCAATTAAGAGTGCTCACTGCTTTTCCAGAGAACCTGAATTTTGTTCCCAACACCCATGTTAGGTGGTTCACAATTGCCTTTAACTCAAGAAGATCTGACTCCCTTTTATTTCTTCCACAAAAGAAAATTTTAAGTTAAAAAATGTCTTGGCCAAGGTTGTTGGTGTTAGGTGGGGGAAGATTACTCTCAAACCTAAGTCCTGTGATTTTCCATCTGGGACATAGAAGTTTCTGCCTCAGTTGGGTGGTCCATATCTCTCTGAACACTGTCCTTTCTGGGTCTCTATAAGCACACATTCTGTATCATTGGCCACATGTCCAGGATAGTGGGCATCTGACTTCCTGTCCATTTCTACTTTGTGCCTGCACCTCTACCCCTCATCTTTTCTATTCCTTTGGTTTGAGGAGTCTGGACCCTGCTTATCCACCTGCCTCCAAGTGGACTAACACACACCTAGCCAATCAGCACATCCCATATTCTTGATTATTATGGTTGGTTCAGAGATGGTCATATAACTTAGGCTGGGCTAGTGAGGATCAATCCTGGGACCTTAGGGTATTGCTATGGAAAAGTGGATATAGAGTGATTGGACAGAGGTTCTTAACATGAGTTTATGAATAGAATGTTTTCATATAGTTAGTTTTCAGTCTGTGGTAGTTAATCTCCTATGTCAGCTTGACTCAGACACAAATACCTTTGGATGTGTCTGTATGGTATTTCCAGAGATGAGTACATCATGGGGACCCTGAATAATCAATGGAGTACTCCCTTGATGGAGTCATAATATGCTGGCATTATTGGGAGGTGTTGAAAAGGGGGCCAAGTTGGGGGGAGCAAATTAATAGATGTGAGTCTTTTGGGACTAGATCATCCCTGACTCCTTTCTATATTCCCTCTCTGCTTCCTATCTTCTCTTCCACACCCTCCCTATCATGATTGACAGATACCTCAGAAACCATGAGCTACATAAATTCATCCTTCTTTAAGTTATTCTAGGAAATGTTTTGGTCATAGCTACATAAAAGTGACAACACACTGTCAATGTATTTTTTTAATTCAGTGAACATAAAATTAATGGTTAATATTTTAATTTTACATATTTGTATCATCTATCTTATACACACACAGAGGGGAGAGAGAGGAAGAAGGGGTGTTTTAAAATGCTCTAAGAAGCCTTTACCATAGTGAGTCAGAGACTCATAGCACCAAGGTTGTTGACAACTCTCCTGCTTAGGAAGAATCTAAATGAGAGAGATTCCTCATAGGACAGAGCTGTGCTGGAGATGAGGAGAGACAGTGTCCAGATGACATTGCTAACACTAGACCCAGACATGCCTGAAGCTGTGATGGACTTGGAATTTTGTGAACCAGCAAGTTCCCTCTTTTGGGCCTAGTTTGTTTGAGTTTTGTTTTATAATCACAGAGGTTGTCAATGACATGACCAGTACAAGGGAAGTGTCAGTGGTAAGAGTTGAGGGGGCTGGGATACCCTGAGTGCTCTGAGTGGGATGCAGAGCAGAGCATCATGAGTACCCTAGCTGAGATGGCAGGGCACATTTTGTAGCTGTGTAGAGTCCCAACCATGATGGAAGCTTGATGATCTCTCTCTCTCTCCCTCTCCCTCTCTCTCTCTCTCTCTCTCTCTCTCTCTCTCTCTCTCTCTCTTCTCTCTCTCTCTCCCTCCCTCCCTCCCTCTCTCTCTCCCTCTGTGTGTGTATGTGTGTGTATGTGTGTGTGTATGTGTGTGTGTGTATGTGTGTGTGTATGTGTGTGTGTGTGTATGTGTGTGTGTGTGTGTGTGTGTGTGTGTGTGTGTGTGAGTGAACAGGAGGTCTTCAGAGAAGTTTGAAGCTTCAGCCAGCAGTCTCCACACAACCAAGCTGAAGAAATCACCTGAATGAGGAAGCCTTTGGTATGAGCCTAGGGCTTCATCTTCTCTGCATATTGGCCAGTCTCTGCCCCTACACTCAGTTCCTTAAACCATATCTTCCCTGCTATACTCTTAGATTGAGTCTCCTTGGAGCCACAGATATGGAGAGGGCAGCACATGTCAACAGAATACACCAGGACCTCCTCTCAAGCAGGTACTTCTGGTAGCTTCCTTTACCATGGAGGGATCTCATATGGCCTTTGTGAATGGGCCTTTGGTGGACTTTCATCTTTCAACACTAGTCATGGGTCACATGGTGACACACGAGGGAGAGCAGAGACACTTTCTCCTAGGTAATCTGTGTTCAAATGAAAATATCCTGGATAGTTAGTGTACCCAGCACGTGCAACCCATATTTTCTACACCATGAGTTTAATAATCAGGGGTACACGAGGGAGAATAGTGGTGGTACTTTGGGAGAGGGGCTAGTTTAGATAAAGAAGTCAGGACAGACTTTTCTGAGGATGACATTTAAGATGACATATAGTCACTGGGGCAAAGGCCAGGGAAGAATGTTCTAGGCTTCAAGACTAGTATATGCAAAGGTCCTGGGGCAGAACTGAGCTGAAGATTTTGTGGCACAGAAAGATGAATATGTCTGAACTATATAAATGAAGGGAAGAAGGAGAGATGAGACGAGAAGGTAACGTAGATCAGCTTACCTCAGACCTGGCTGCCATGCTACAAAGAGTAAATGTTCCCACTATGATGGAAATTATTGAGAGAGTTTCTAAACAAAAGACTTTTAAAGAAATGACTTATCTTTTTGAAAGATCACCATGTTTGCTACTTTCCTGAAGCTGTAACTAAATATATGACAAACAGCTTAAGAGAAGGATTAATTTGTCTCACATTTCTCATGGGTTTAGTCTATGGTTACTTGACCCCAGGCACATGGGTAGGGGTCATCATGGTGGCACCGGCCTGTGTAGGAGAACTGATCTAGAAGAGAGTGAGTCCCAGTTGCAGGCCAGCAGGCAAGACTCCTGTGGGCAGGCCTGCCCACTACCACCCCCATCAGACCCTGTAATCTATAAGGCCCACTCCATCCCACAAACCCACCTATCCCTCGAGACCTCAGCAGCAGCTTGAGATGCAGACTGCCAGCTCTGATTGGACCAAGAGAGCCTTCATCTGGCAACTGATGGCAATAGATGCAGAGATCCACAGCCAAGCACCAGGCCAAGCTCCGGGACTCTAGTCAGAGAAGGAAAAATGATTATATGAGCAAGGGAAGTCAAGATCATGATGAGGAAATCTACAGAAACAACTGAACCAAGCTCATAGGAACTCACGAACTTTAAACTGACAGCTGTGGAGCTTGCACAGGACTGGACTAGGCCCTCTGCATATGGGAGACAGTTGTATAGCTTGGTCTATTTGAGGGGCCCCTGGCAGTAGGATCAGGATCTATCCCTGGTTCATGAGCTGATTTTCTTAAGCTCATTCCCTCTGGTGGGATGCCTTGCTCAGCCTTGATGCAGGGAGGCTGGCTTGGTCCTGCCTCAACTAAATGTACCAGGCTTTGCTGACTCCCCATGAGAGGCCTTACTCTTTCTTTTTTGGAGGAGGGCATGGGGAGTGGGTTTGGGGTAAAGGCTGAGTGGAAACGAGACAAGGGATGAGAGGGGTATCTGTGGTTGGTATGTAAAACTAATAAAAAATTTCTTAAATAAAAAAATAAATAAAAATCTTTCTAGAACTTTTTTAAAAAGAAAAAAAGAAGGCAGCATGATATGGAGGGCCCAAAAATAATATTCAAAGACTTTATCCAACTGTCTGTATCTCAAGATAGGTCCCAACTCCCAAAGTTCCTAGATCCTCCCAATGACAAGGACTAGCCTTTAAATACATGAGCCTCTGCAGGAGTACGTCATATCCAACCTAAGCAATCACCCATTGCATTGCCAGGGCCTAGACTTTCATGGGCCTATCCCCTGTGTTCCTAAAGGGGATCAGGGTGCTAGGGAGACTAGGAGGATAGTGGTACTCTCGTAGCAGAGAACGGTATCTTACCTTTCTTCTTAGCACCCTTCTTGTCTGCCTCCCAGCTCTCCCTCCTCCTTGGCTTTCTACACAGGCTTGAGACCTAGGCCAGGTGAGTCAGTTGCTAGATCTCAGACACCCCACAGGAGCATACTCCATGCAGGGATACTCCAACACCAGCATCTGGAACAGGCTTTATTAGGCAGCCAGTACTTCAGCTCTGCTCACCCACTAGCCATGGAACACATTTTCTGGGGGAGACACTAATGAAATCACAATGGTGAAGCCTTGGTTAACAACATTCACAATCAGCAAGCAGGGTCCTCAGTTTGATTTACATAGCAGCATCTGTGGTAGCTTAATTCATTGTTCACCAATTCCAGTTGTGCATTAATTACAGGCGGCTGAATAGTAATTAACTGATCACCATGTCACTCCTTTGCCATTAGGAAGAACCTCACTAATTCCAGTCTGTAAGGCTAGTGCCTTTGGCCCCACCACAACCCCCACCTCCCAACTCTCCTTTTCTTTTTGGATGCTCTTGACTTACAATCAAATATGAAAGTCATACATTTTTTAAAATAACTTCTCATCTGTTTTCAGCACTAAAAAAATCATGGTATTATACAGTCCCTTTTACTAATGTTTATTCACTATGTATTTCCTGTCTCCATGTTTGGTGGTATCCTTATCAACGAACCATTAGCATGGCTTTGGAGGCTGTTGAGAACCAGTGTAGGGCCATCTTGAGGATTGAAGAAGATTCCCAGAGAGGTGTTTGTGGTTGTTCGGTCTTCTAATAGGTGGAGCTAGTGATGTTTCCCTTTTGATAGGTTCCTGAGGCTTTGTGCTCTAGTTCTAGACATGGCTGCTGATCCTGACTTCCTTCTGTTCCCATGTGCTGTGCCATCCTCAGGAAGTGTTGCCTCTCATTTCCTCTTGACTAGGAGCTGATGTTACTACACTTAGAAGGGAAAAGGTCCCCACAGGCTCATATGTTTGAATGTGTGATCCCCAGCTGGTGGTGCTATTTTGAGGAGGCTCTGGACCTGGCTATCAGAAGTGGGTCATTAGGGGTGGACCTATGAGGGTTTAAGCCCAGCTCAACTTGCAATCCCATTTGTGGTGCTTTGAATAAAAATGGCCCCACAGTCTCATATATTTGAATGCTGGGTCATTAGGAAATGGTGCTACTTGAGAAGGAATAGGAGGTATGTCCTTGTTGGAGGAGGTGTGTCACTGGGGCTGGACATTGAAATTTCAAAATCTCAAGCCAGGCCCAGGATCTCCCCCTCTCTTCATGTTGCCTAGAGATCAGGATGTAGGACTCTCTAGCACCATGTCTGCCAGCATGTCACCATGTACCATGCTATGACAATGGACTAAACCTCTGAAACTGTAAGCCAGCCCTAATTAAATATTTTCTTTTGTAAGAATTGTCATGGTGGTGGTATGTCTTCATAGCATAGAACACTGACTAAGACATCACTCTTGATTCTTGGCTTCCTGGTTCTGCACAGCCTGAGGGGCTCTGCTCAATTTTGCCATCATGGACTGAATGAACCAGTGAATTCAAACAAATCCTTCTTACTTTAAATTGCTCAGGTGGGTATTTTGTCACAGCAATGGAAAAAAGGAGCTAATACAGCTGTGCACTTGGGTGTACATTAAAACCACATATCCTCCCCAGAATGATTCATACTCTTGTCTTCTTCCCAGGGGTGTACTTTGCTGTCATGGGCAGGTTATGTTCATGTTTACTAATTAGTATAATGAAGCTAGGTGGGGTGGTACATGTCTTAGCCCAGCAGTGGGCTGGAGGAGGGGTGGGACTGAGATGGAAAGACTGTGGCAAATTCAAGGTCGGTGCTAACAAAGTAAAACCCTGTCTAAGGTGCTTACTTAGCATGTCAGAAGCCACAGGTTTGAGTTCCATCACATGAACTATGTAGAGGCAGGAGGAACAGGAGTTTAAGTCATTCTCAGTTATATATCATTTTAACATCTTCCCTCGATATGTGAAATCCTGTCTCAAAAAACAAAGATTAAGACAAAAGAAAAAGAACATGTTGAGCCTGGTGCTCACTCCTGAATGTCTGGCCCTGGTGGGAACCCCTACAGTGATTCAAAGGTACTGAACTATCCAGAACCATCCCTTGATCTAGGCCTATGTAACCACTCCTGTGAGGGAGCCCAGCAGGGCTCTTGCTCCATCCCAAAGCAAGCACTCTGGGTGAGAAAGGTTTGCTTAAAGTCATAACAAGTATGTGGACAGGATCTCAACTATCAAGATAACAGGAAAAGTATGTTGTAGTGGTGTTGGGTGGCCACTTCTTAGACCTGAGGCTCTGCCTGGGGTCAGGGCCTCTCTCTTGTTACCATTCTGTCAGTCTGTCTACTCCAGAATACTTCAGAGTCTGAACACATCTACTTAGCTCTCCCCCTTGCTAGGCACTGTCATTTGCTGCCTGCTGTTCTGCATTTTGCTCGGTTTCCTCCAAGTCTTCCTTTAGTTTCAATTTAAATGCCACCTCTTCTGAGAGACCTTTCCTGAAGTCCTGGCTTAAGGGTTTCCTCTGCTTTGCCCCTATAACTAGGTGAGTTCCTCATTCAAAGGCTATCTCTGCACTAAATAGCTCCTGTGTAAGTTTTTAAGTCATAACCTTCCACTCCTTATCTGCAAAGACTCATGGCCATCTCAGAGTGCAAAATGACATGAGACAAGATTGCTCCTGGCAGCATCAATCTGATCCTAAGAAAATGTTCGGACTCTTTTGCCCATTCACAAGAGCCATAGTAGTTTCTAGTCCTAAACTTCATCTGTGGGAGCCTGGGTGAGGAATTCAACCCCTGCCAAGAGTATCTGTGTAGTGCTGTATGGAGGAGGTGTCTTTGTGCAAACACTTGACTACCCAGACAAACACTCACCAAGGCACCATGCTATGGTAACACACAGCTAGTTTAGCAGTGTCCCCAGGGTGTGTCAGGCAACGGTTCTGGGTGGCCTGACACAGTTCTATGTTGACACAAGACAAATAGTCATACATCACATGTACTTAATTTATTAAAAATGTCTGTACTCTAGACAATGCAAACCCAGCTTGCCCTGGAGGAATGATCATACAAGGAGATATCTACTCAGAAAGGAGATAGGCTATATGTATAGCTCAATAGTGTAGTTCACCAAAAATTGAAAAGAATGAACAATAACAGACAAAAAAAAATCTCCTAAAAGGATCATTTATTATAGTGGGAAGAGAAAGGAGGCAATTAAGATTCTGCTGTAGTTTTGGTTATAAGCTGTCTTATTGAGCTAATGACAGGAGATGTTTGATACAGACTCTTCATCCATTGGCACACTGTACCTTGCAGAGTCTGGGGACCCACTCAACACACCCACCCAGGGCTGCTTTGCTATGTCTCTGCACATGGAGTGGCTTTTTAAAGCTGCATTTGACTTGGCTGACTTAGCTTAGTGTTCCTGTTATGTTGATTTGGGGTGGTGGGTGGTAGGAGAAGCACAGGGTCAGCTGCCCTTGTGGGGTGTCTGAGAGGGTTTCTAAGGCTGTCTTGTCCTGGGGAATGAGAACTGATCTTGACTCAATGTTTTCCAAAGTGGGGCTCATTGGATACTGGTTCTGAGACTTATTCTAAGAAAGAGAGGGGTACCTGGGTTGTAGAAATTTGGCGGACATCCTATGGAGTGTTTCTCCCTGGTGAGTGGTAGCATCCTTCAGGGAAGGGTCAAAAATGCCTTTACTAGAAACCAGCTCAACTTGATTCAACCCACTCTTTCCCCATGTTTTCTTTTTTTTTAAGGTAGTGTGTGTGTGTGTGTGTGTGTGTGTGTGTGTGTGTGTGTGTGTGTTATGAGTGCAGTGCCTGTGGCTAAGAAATAGGAGTTACAGGCAGCTGGGGAGCACCTGATGTGGGTACTGGGAACCAAACTTGCAACACCTGGAAGAGCTGGAAGTGCTCTTAATGACAGAACCATCTCCCCAGCCCCTCCCATGTTTTCTTGATGTAGACGGTAACCAAATTTAGTAGGTTCACATCCTGATGAAAGCAAATACCAGACAGAAATGGACATGCAAAACATGAAGGCATGGAAAAACATCTATTGCCTGATCAGGTGAGGGGAACACAGGAGTTATTTCCAGAGCCATGTTCTCTTGAACAAGGGGGCCATGTGGGTTAGATTCCAGAAGCCTGTGCACAGTCATATGAGAAAACACATTAGGGGTAGGCATGTTTCTGAGTACGCTCAGTTTAAGGTCATATTTTAAGAAGATTGCTGATATAGTTTGGGGCAATCTTTGACAAAGGCCAAAGAGCATGTGTTTGAAGGTTAAAGTGGCAAGTAGAATGCCTGTGAACACATACAGCTTCATCCCTGACATCATAAAGTTTTAGCTGAATGTAAAGGGAGGGACACTCTGCTGTGGATATCACTCTGTATGCTGTGAATGTGTTGCTATGATTGGTTAATAAATAAAATGCTGATTGGCCAGTAGCCAGGCAGGAAGTATAGGCAGGACAAGCAGAGAAGAGAATTCTGGGAACAGGAAGGCTGAGTCAGGAGACACTGCCAGCTGCCACCAAGAGAAGCAAGATGCAAAGATATCGGTAAGCCATGAGTCATGTGGCAAGGTATAGATTTATAGAAGTGGGTTAATTTAAGATCTAAGAACTAGATAGCAAAAAGTCTGCCATGGCCATATAGTTTATAAGTAATATAAGTCTCTGTGTATTTACTTGGGTCTGAGTGGCTGTGGCCCCGGGGCAGAACTGGAGAAAACTCCAACTACAACACTCTAAAGGTGAATTGATATGGAATTTTCCCCCAAAGATGCCTGCCTCATTTGTCAGCTCACAGAAACATCCCGCTGCTTCCTGCTCACTTCAGGCATGGAGGAGAACATTCTACAGAGTTGCTTACTATGCCAAGGCTCCCTGGGACTCCTGACACACAGTAGGGCCTAGTTATGTAAACATCTGCATCTTGGAGGGCCTGCATGCAGTCCTATGCTTGATGACATGGACACATAAGGAAAGACCCTGCCAACAGTGTGCAGGGAGCACCCACCCCATGAAGTTCCTCATTCCTAGGATACAGAATCACTGGAGCCAGACATTTGGGGGTCATGTTGGTCAGCTTGCCATTATTATCACAAATATCTGAGACTGACTTAGAAAGAGGTAAGCTCTACCTTGGCTAACAATTTTGGAGGTTTCAGTTCATTACTGCTTAGCCATGTTGCCTTTGAGCCTATGTCTAGGCTAGCAATACTTGTGAAAACGGATAGTGAGACTAAATGCCTATCTCATGGGCAGGTGTGAAAAGGGAGTGAGGATGGGGCTGAGATCACCAAATTCCCATGAGATCTTACCACTTAGAAGTTTCACCACCAGCCAAAAGTACTTTTCTGGGGACCAGGCTATTAAGATATGAAACCTTGGAGGAATGCTGATCCTCATAGACCTCTAAGCCAGAAAGGTTTTAGTGAGGTGGGGGAATCACTTTGGCCTTCTAGGGAAGGTCCAGCTAGCTATACTTTAGGATAATGGGTTGAAATTCCAGGTTCTTATACCTCAGCTCACATGTAACAGAAGAGGCCTTACTCCATGATGCCTTCTTCAGACACCCTGTGCCACCCAGCTCTATGCAGGCTCCTAGGCTTTGTGCTTACATGTATTCCTGCTAGAATGCTCTCTGAACTTGGCATTGCAAATTCATTCCTACCCTCCCAGTGCAACTGCTATCTGCTTGACCTGATCACCAACACTTTCTCCCCAGGCAACGGCATTGATTCCTCTGGGAAAGCCTTCCTTTTTCTTCAACTGGCTTGTGTTTGGCATTTCTGTTTGGGTCCAGAGTGTAGACATGTGGTCCAGGCCTAGCCAATTAATATTTTAACTCCCTGCCCCCCGTAACAGCATGTGACTCAAGACAGGCCAGGGAGAGCTGTTCTGTTAGAAGACCCAGGGAAGACACTCTCCATTCAGGGAGTTAGCTTCAGAGTTGATGTCAGTAAGCAGGGAGAGGGAGAAGTGAGAGAGTGGTGGGAAGGAAGCCAATGAGATTCCAGGTTACTGCTGTGGGTATCCTGATGGGGCACCCTGGGGAGGGAGTTACTCTAGCACATGCCTGAATGGCTGGAAGTTCAGGAAGCTGAGTATTGGCACAGCAGCTCCTGCTCATTTTCAGTTGATGGCTTCTGCTGGCTGTGTTAAATACAGACTCCCTCTGTGCTGTTTTGCTCTCTGCACCAGCTTACTAAGCACCTGTGATGAGACACTGCTCTTAGGACATGTTGGTACTGGCATTGGCCAAACACAAATGCCCAGTGAGGGAGATGGGCAGGCCAGTGTCAGGGCTTCCCAGACCTCACATTTCCTGCTCTTGCTGCTCTGCCCTCTGTTGGCTCAATATCTGTCCTCCAAGTATCTTATTCTGATTTGCTTTCTGTTGCCATGATAAACATCATGACCAAAAGCATCAGGGGAGGAAGGCATTTATTTTATCTTACAGCTTACAGTCCATTGTCAAGGGAAGCCAAGACAGGAACTAAAGGCAGGATAGGAGCTCCAGCAGGACAAGAACTTGAAGTAGAAGCCACGGAGGAGTGTTTGCTCAGCTAGCTTTCTTATGTAGCCCAGGCTTATCTGTTTAGGGATGATGCCACCCACAGTGGGCAAAGCCTGCTTGCATTAAGTAGACATTAAGATAATGTCTCACAGCCTCAGCCACAGGCCAGTCTGACCGAGACAGTTCTTCCCAAGTGACTCTAGGCCTGTGCTGAGTGGATACGTGAAGCTAACTGTGACACACCTGCTGTGCCTGCCCCACCTGGCTTGTCAAACAGCGCTGCTTCTCTGTTTGCTCCCTTTCTCATTGTCAGTGTGTTTTCTGGGTCTCTGTCTTCAGACTTCTCCGCCAAGTTCAATTCCTGTGTTTTGTGTGAAAATAGCCACTAACCCAGAGTGTTTGTATTCTAAGAGAGATTTACCTCTAGCAAAGAACCCAGGACACTGATCTCAGGTCCTGATAGTTGTAGTCTTCAGAATGCCTAGGAACATGTCAATAGGTGACTCCCTTTTTGTCCCCTTGTGTCAGGAACCACACAAGCAGCTAAGCAATTAGGGATATTGAAGGTATTCACTCAATGAATTGTACTGTTGTTTTATTTTGAGCCACACTTTGTCATGACTCTAGGAAGCAGAGGCAAAAAAGAAAAGAAAAGAAAAAAATCAACAGCACACAGCATGGTTTTTTGTTAAAGATTAAAAATGTTACTCCTCTAATCTGCTTCTGAAATTGCTTTAGAGATGCCATCATCGGGACCAACGTGCACCAGGCAGTACTTAGCAAAGCAATGCTACTCATACTCATTTGCCTAAAGCTGCTACTCGATCGAGCAATCTGTGAATAGCACCCAGGCTATCCCCTGAGTCCTGTGTGCATTTGGGAAATTAATTATAGCTCTCTCATAGGCATCATAAAAGTGATGCACAGGGCCATCAGTTTGCTTTCTTTCTGCAGGCAGAGCTATTAAGGCTGTGAGAGGCTGTGAGCAGTAGCTGGCTTTGCATTCTGGCAGGAGGGGGTACAGCATCAGGAGACCTGGGAGAAGTGGAGGTATCATAGAAGTCCAGGAGGGAGGATGAAGGGAGACTCTGAGGTGTTCCAGGAAAAGCTGCTTTACATGCTAAATGCTTGTAACTGGCTTCCATGCTAGGCCTGGCTAATCGTTCCCTGGCTGTGGGAGCTGGGGCATGATTTCTGGAAAGCCAGCTCAGATGTAAGTGAAAAGTCAGCAGAGCACTTGAAGATAGCAAGTGTCAACACTGTGTCAAGGAGCACCAGTGAACCAGAGAGGACAGAGTGGGTACCATGGGGACTGGACTATAGACAACTCCATTGCTGGTAGCTCTGGCAGGACAGGCCATCTGTGTCAATGTATAAAGAGGGGATGAAGATTTGAGTGAATATTGTTTGACATGGTCGTGGTAATTTTAAGGACTGCAATGCCTCAGACCCATGGGAGTGGCTCAGAAGGATAGCAAAGCCTTCCTCTGGTCTGAGTGTGAATGCTGAGAGTGTGTGTAATCACAAGGGTTTGAAAAGGATTGGCCAGTGTGTGCAAAACCTCCCAACTCCAGCCTTCTCCTCCCTGGTGACTGTAACCTGAGACTGCTCCCCCTAGGGAGACTTCTGGTTTGGCTAGCTAACCCCTCCTCCTTGCACTGTGCTGAGGTTCTGGGTTGTTTCCTAGTTGGTGGCCTTCATCGGAGAGAACACAGCCTACACAACTCCAGCTTTTGTGCACAGGTGTCCATGTGTTTGTTTTTTCTTCATTCCCTCACTTGCCCCAGTCAGGTTTCTGGGATCTTGCTATGCCATGCAGGAGTAGACATGGGCTTCTCACCAAAGGCCACTTCAGTCTCCACCTCAGGAGCAGATGCAGATGGTTTCCCACCTGGAAGCCCTGGCCCACACTGGCCCCATCTCCTAGACAATCTCAGGCAAACTGGACTCAGTCTGTCAAAATCCTACTGATGTGTCAGTTTTTTATGAATGTGACAAAACATTCAAATACACTAACTAATCAACTTACCAAGACTTATTTATTTTATACTTTTTGAGACTGGGTCTCATTATGTAGCCCTAGGTGGCCTAAAATTCACTCTGTATGCCAGTTAGGCTTCCAGCTCACAGAGATTCTCCTGCCTCTGTCTCTCAAGGGTTAGAGGTGTGTGTAATCACACCTCTGTAATCTGTAACCACTCAAAACTCCTGTTCTCCATAATACATCATGGTGGGAGTGCCATTTGTAAGATCCAAGGCATTCCCTTGGAGAGCAGTCTGGTAATTAGAATGTAAATGTAGAGGAGCAGCTACTCAGACTGAACTAAGGTGGCTAGCACTTGGCATTGGGTATTACACAGCAGAGATGAGGGATGTAGGACCTGGTGACTTTTTAGGGAGCCCAACTACTTTTGCCTCTGCAATAGACGGGGGATGATCATAGATCTGCGAACACCAGGGTCTAGGGCCTCACAACTCACAGAAGGATTCTAAAATGATCTCTGATTCATCATTTGTCCCTCTTAGATGATATTATTGGTTGAATGTTTGTACCTTCCAAATTCATATGCCAAAATCCTAGCCCTCAACGTGGTGGTAGTAGGAGATGGAGCCTTTGAGAGGTGATTAGGTTGCAGTGGTGGGGCCTCCAAGAGTAAGATTAGTGGTTTTATCAAGGAGAACTCAATTCCCCCTCTTTTCCTTCCATAGAAGGATTCAGAGAAAAGCTGGATCCCTGCAGCCCAGGAAGGAGCCTTCACGAGCTGCTGTTGAAGGCACCTTGGCCTTAGATTTCTGCTTGTTGTTTAAGCTCACTTGTTTTTGGTATATTGACTCACCCAGAAGAGAATCGTTAGGGTATAGGAAGATCATGAGGAGGTGCTGGCAAGACAACCAGGAGAGTGAGCCTGCCCAGAACTATGTGTACCTATGGGTGGTGACTCTGACAAATCCTTGCCATCTGTCATTTCCCTTACCAATGAGTGTCAGGTAGAGTTAGTTAGGAGCCCCTGGGGCTGTGATGGCTCATCTCCCTCCCTCTGCAGCCTTGTTAAGCCCAGCCTTGCCTCTTCCAACATGACCAAAGTAGACCTTGCCTCTTAAACCTTGCCTTATCTTTTTTGTGTGCCAGAACATAGTGATTTATGTTATGTTAGAGTTGAGGAATCATTCTTCTCTGAAGTATTCTTAGGGTGACAAGCTGTTTCTATAAAGAGCTTCAGTAAGAGGCCCTGAATCCCAGACAAAGAAATTCTCATTCATAGGTGGCCATGCCTGGCCATCTCTCCCCAGCACCCTTTTCCCTGGGACATACAGAGAGATATGGTTCCCAGCCTCATGAACTAGCAAGTCACAGCTGTATTCTATCCAGTAAGGTCAGAAGGCTGGACTTGTCTCAAGACTGAGGTGTGTGTCCTGTTCAGAAGTTGGTGTCCCAATCCCAGTTGCCCTCAGAAGCAGCACCTGGCTTCCAAATCCCAGTGTGCTTAGTTGAGAAACAGGAGGCAGCAAAGCTTCACAGCAGTGCCTGATGTAGAGACAGAATGGGAGCTCAAGCAGTCTTCTAGCTATAGTTGCTCCTCTGCAGACCTCTGAAGGCCATATCTCCTCTGTCTGCAGGCTATTTCCTAGGCATGACCTGTCTGTGGAATGATAGTGGTTCTGCCCTCAGAACACAGAAGGTGGGCTTTTCTCATACAGATGAAGACTTAAATAATTAAAAATAAAAATGGATAAAGACCACACACCAAACTGGATCTAACTCCCTGCTGCTGGCCTGGGACTCCTATTCTGAAGGGACACAAGGCCAAAAGGTTGTTGGTGGGCTGTAGGACAGCAGTGTTAGTGGGCTGTCTGAAAGGTTTCCTTCATGGTTGGTAGCTGTATAGATGGAGTGTGTCCTGGGACCAGGCCACTGGCTGGGGGGCCTGGGGGTAGTGGGACCCCTCAAGCTAGTGGTCAGCTCTGGCCTTAACTGGCTAGGCTTATGGGTTTCCTTCCATATTATCTTCAAGTGGGAGATTGGAGCGAACACACCTTGGCCCAAGCTTTCCCATATGCACCACAGACCCCTCCCCACACCTGCACCAGGAAGTGCACAGCTCAGTCCCAGCAAAGTGCTGGAACATTCTGCATCTCTCTGGGCCTGACAATGAGTAGCTACAAGGGCAACACTTACCGTCACAATGATACCAAGCCCCAGCTGGTCCCTGTCAGACCCTCACCCTGCAGCTTTGCCCTCCACTTGTCTTTCGGCTCTCTCACCCCAGGCTCAGGCAGCTTCCTCACTTGTAACCTACAGGGAGGCCTATAAGTGGTTCTCCTCAGGCCAGACCAGAGAAGATGCTTCTCAACTGCACTTGGGCCAAGGCTTCCTTTGCTCCACAGCTGATTCCCAGCTCCACATCAGTATTTCTGGGGACTAGGGAACCCCAAGAAGAGGGACAGAGGCTTTCTGCTACCACCTTCTTAGCAAATCTAGCATCCCTGCTTCTGGGAGAATCTGAAACTTGAGGATTTATAAAAAGCAGGGCAGGGGCCACATGAGGCCCCAGCCACAAGGAAGCCAGACACTGCTAATCCTTCCTCCATTTAGGAGACCTTGGGTAGAAAACAAAATCTATAAATTATGGATGGAAACTCATTAATTTGATAGGAAACCAAGAGCAGATATTAGAAGAGTATGTGGTGGGTTTTCCACAGTGATAGAAAATCATTAGGGCTGTGAATACTGTTCCCTGCTGCCAGGCTCCTGTGAGGGATGAGCTGGCAGATGAGCCCCAGTGCCTGGCCTCAGCCCCTCCTGCTGTCTGCTGCGTGTCTTCTGCTGCTGAGATTGTATAGGAACTTCAACCATCAACTTTGTGACCAGAGGTTTATAACTTGGTCATAAAAGCTGGATCCAGGGCTAGGACTTGGCATCTGAGGCCTCAGCCTGACCATTCCATCTTCCTTTTATTTGGGAACTTAAAAGACTGAGAACACAAGATCTGGAGTGTGTGTGTGTGTGTGTGTGTGTGTGTGTGTGTGTGTGTGTGTGTGCTTGTGATGTCACAGTATCACTGAGTACATGCATATTCATTTCTGTATACATCTCAAGAGAGAACACATATATGAGAAGGTATGAGTGTGGGCTTGTTTCTTAAGAAATGGGCTTCTGCTGAAAGGGAAGTGACTGGACAGGCCACAGATAAGTTTCTGTTTTGTTTGTATCCCAGAGGAAGTGGGGAGGCCCAGGCAGGGAGAAAACATAGGTGTGTTCAGAAAGAACATAGTAACCTTAGCCAGTGTCCCTGCCTTCCATGATGCTCAGAGATCACCCTAAGGCCAGTTTTGATCATAGACCCCAGGTTGTACCCAGCACCTGCTCTGGTCCTGGCCAGGACTGGTCAAGAATGTCACTATGGGCTGCTACTGGCTCTTACAATGGCAAGATTCTGTTTTTGTCTGCTATTTTGGTGCATGTTGTCTGGAACTTTTACTGACCAAAGCATTATAGGGGAAACCATTCATTAATTGTCATCTTTGGAGAGCTGAGGAGTGTAAACAGACCCTAAGAATCAGGGTCTGAGTGGAGCTTCAGCCAGGAACATAGGCAGGCAGCCTACTGTCCTGCCACATATGGGACCCCCAAGATTCATAGCTGCAATGCCCTGAGAGAGACTGGATTCAGGCCAGGTCCTCTATTTGGCAGGGAGAGAGAGAGAGAGAGAGAGAGAGAGAGAGAGAGAGAGAGAGAGAGAGAGAGAGAGAGAGAGAGAGAAGAGAAGAGAAGGTGGTAGAAGAGGAGCACAGAAGAGAGGAATGGATAGGAGAGGACAATGGGTGATTTGTTGGATTAGAAAATGAAATGTCAAAAGTAAGCATGGAGGACTTTAGCTGACTTTTAGTATGATTGGAAGGAAAGATATTTAATGTTTGCTGTTTACCAGCTGACTTGGAGTGAGCACTCACTCCAACACCACAGTAGGTTTCCTATATCCTGGTTTCTCTTCCGGCAAGGATGGCTGACAGGTCTACCTGTGGCAGCTTTCTGTGGTGGCACATAGGAAAACTTCCCAACAGGCACACCCTGACCACCAAATCAACCTATTCTGATCTCCTGCCATGTGTCAGGCAGCCAGGCAGTGAGCCCATCACACTGGATGGTGGAGATACCATGGACGGGAAGACAGTCTGCTTGATCACCTCAGCATCTCACAGCTTCTCAAGGAGGCTCCCAGAACCTCTAGTTACTGCTGTCTACATCTTGTATGCCACTGTAATGGGGACACTTGGGTCCCTTATCTTTCAGTTATGATCTGATGAGGAGAAGAGATGCTAGGGATAGCTTTCTCAGAACTGGCTCTGGAGGAAACTGGTCTGCATGGAAGTGGAAATCATCTGTTCCTTCTCCTGTGTGCTACTGAAAGAGCCTGGCCCAGCCCTGAGCTCCCAAGCTCCCAAGCTTCCAAGTTCAGGCCTGACTCTTGTAGCTCAGTGTTTCACCACCCTGAAAAGACTTCACAGGCAGTTTCATGACTACCTGACCAATTGGTTTCTCCATGTGAAGCCTGGGAAAGTAGAGGGAGGCTCTGTGGAAGATGGTGCTAAAAGGTCTCCCCACCCCATGGTTTAAACAAGAGTTAGAGTCTCCCATTTGCTAGAGTCCTTGAGGGGCAATGTTGACACTTTTCTTGAAGGCTTGGGTGAATGACTGATGATCTCTGAGGATCAGGAGAGCAGGCAGTAGACAGGGCCCCTTCCCTTGGCCAGGCAGGCAGTTTTGTCCCACAAAGAGTAACTAATGTCTGACATGACTCTAAAGCCACAGTCCTACATCCTTCTGAGGTGACAGTACCAGTCCCTCAGCCTTGTCTAAAACAAATGCTGCACATCACCTGGCATATTTCCATGATCCTTTTCCCCAAGTGGATAGGAAGTGGAGTGAGGGGCTTGATATGGTCTGTTGTGCAAATTTCAGTCAGGACTAGCTAGACATCCCTTCAAACATGAAAGATACAAGCCAGCCAGTAAGCCGTGGCAAGAGGAACTGTGTGCCCAGGGCTAAGAATGGCAACACTGGCTCACCCCTGGTCACCCAGTCTCTACTCTCCTACCTGAGCAGCCTGCGCATTCACAAGTGATTATAATGGGCCTGTAGCATGTCTCAGCCTGTTCTGGGGGCTCCTCTCTCGGCTCCTTCTTGCTCCCAGACCACTTTCTGGCTCAGGTTCCAGGCTAGGCACACACCTTCCCTGGGTGTAGCACTGACCAGCACATTTGTGGCTTTTATCCTCCTAGAGAGCAGAGTAGTGATTACATATTCTTCTAAGGAACATGGGTCCTGAATGGCACTCTGTGAAAACAAAGAAGGCTTTATAAGCCAGGAAGATTAAAGAAAGCTGCTTATCATATGTTGTATACCTGTTTTATGATGTTCCTAGGGGAGAAGACAGAGAACCATCTATTTATTTCTAACAGGGAAGGGACTGAAAGACCCAAGGAAGAGTCAAGTTCAGCTTTGTGAGTAAGTAGATTTGATGGGGTTACTTGCAGACACATGGGTGGCCCATGGGCAGTTGCACCACTACAAAGTCCCATCCCAGTCAATTCTACCTCTTTCATAAGCCACACACATTTTTGAGGAGGTGAGTGAATCTCAGGGTCTTGTGAGGGTATCATGACTTTCTTCCTTTCCAATAGGGATTGTTGAACAGTACTATCATCATAGGCCCAGCTAACTACTGTATAGTTAGTTCTGTTTATTTTGTTGCTATGACTACAGGCCAGGTTCTCCTGTAGGTCATCAGAGCTGCTCTGTTCCATGATGATGATATCATGTCAATCCTGGGGAAATCAGCTCTATTACAATTAAATTGTGCCCCCTAACACTTTTGGGAATAGGGTCCTTTGCAGTCTAAGCAGTGCCATGTGTGCAGGTGACTGGGTTTGGAGATGTAGGGTGGTACCCAGAATTCCTTCCAGATTGTGTGACTGTGGATGCACAGGCTCTAAAGGTAACAGGCAATGAGAAGCACTTTCAAAGTTGTGAGGAGTGGGCTCACACACATGCACACATTCACACATACACGTGTACATATGCACACATACACACATACTCAGTGATGCACATTGTCTGCTCTTGGTTGAGACAACAAAGAGCCAGCATGAAATGGAAGGGAAGCATGACAGGGAAGGGACTGAACGGAACAGGAGAGAATGTGCTATGGGAATCTAGGTTCTTTTCTCTAGAAGATCTTTTGAAGCCTTGTGTAATACTTGTGTCAACATTGATCACTTGAGGCAAAGGGGGAGAGCATTGTTTTGGTGGTGCTCACTGGTAATTTTAACATTCTTGCAATTTCACAATGGACATAAACCAGAATGGCTAGGAGGCTTTCCCAGGCAGTAGTATTGGGTTTCAGAGCATTGAGCAACTGACATGGGGACTGCAGAAGTGGGGGTCAATACCAGCAAGTCCCACCTGCTGCTGGTATCTTCTGGATGGCTGGAGACAAAGGATAAGATTGACAAGGGGTAATGTCCATTATGGTATCATTGCTCCCAAGAGAAGGGAGGGGCAGAAGAAGGAGGGGGAGGAGGAAGATGAGGAGCAAGAGAAGAAGGTGGGTATGTGTGTGCTTGTTTCCATGTGTCTGCACACAAAGGCCAGAGGATGTCATTGGATGTTCTCTGTTACTTTTATTTTTCAAGATAGGTTTTTAAAGCTACCACAGAAACCACCCTAAGCTTTCCATTTTGGCTAGGTTTGCTGGCAATGATCTTCAGGGCTCTGGATATCTCCATACTACAATGATGGATTACAGGCATAGGTAGCCATGCTTGGCTTTTATGTGGGAGAGGAGAATTGGAACTCAGGTCTTCTTAATTGCACAGTTAGTGCTATCCCTAAGTGAACCATCTCCTCACCCCTGACCCCAGCCTCATTTTCTTCTGGTTTCTTACTACGCACTGAAACCTCTGTCCTGTGTGATCATGAGACACTTTAGTACCATGGACAGAGCCTCCCGCCGGCTTCCTCATGAGACTCACTAGGTACTGTGGGCAGGGTCTTCCCTGTGAGCTATCCTATGAGAATTGCTTATAGATCCTTTCATGATGCAGTCTTGCAGACCTGACTTTCTGCTGGCTTCCTGTGAGCATCTTGGCTGTGCTGGACTTGTTGTCACTTTGACAAAATGCTTGAGGAAAAACGTAAGAGCTGAGAGACTTAATTTGGCTCATGGTTTTAAGGGGTTTGACAACCATGGTTGAGAAGACATGATGGAGCAGAGACATTTAGACAGGAAGCAGAAAGAGGATGTCTCAACTTCAAGCTTATTTCTTTTTTTTTCTCGTTTCATCTGGACCTCCAACCTCTGAGATGGTGTCACCCATATTTGCAGTGGGGGTGGAGATATTTCACTCTGTGGTGGTTTGAATGAGAATGCCTTTTGTCTTGGCCAGTTTTATATCAACTAGACACAAATGAAAGTAATACAAAAGGAAGAAACCTCAATTGAGAAAATGGCCCCATAAGATCTGGCTGTTAGGCATTTTCTTAGTGATTGATGGAGAAAGACCCAGGCCATTGTGGGTAGTGTCATCTCTGGGCTGCTGGGCATGGGTTGTATAAGAAAGAAGGCTGAGCAAGCCATGTGAAGCAAGCCAAGAAGCAACATTCTTCCATGGCCTCTGCATCAGCTCGTGCCTTCAGGTTCCTCCTCTGTTTGAGTTTCTGCCCTGACTTCCCTTCATGATGGACTGTTACCTAGAAGTGTAAGCTGAAATAAAACCTTTCCTCTCCAAGTTACTTTGGTCATGATATTTCATCACATCTATAGTAATCTTAACTAACACAGCTCCTATGAGCTCATATGTTTGAATACTTGGTCCCTGGTTGGTGGAAATATTTTGAGAGGGGTTAGGGGCTGTGTCTTTGTTGAAGGAAGTGTGCTACTGAGGGTGGGATTTGAGGTTTCAAAAGACTCAAGTGATTCTCAGTGTGACTTGTTGCCTTGGCCTCTTGCTTTCTTATTAAGATGTAAGCTCTAAACCACTCCCTCTGTCTAGCCATCATGGACTCTAACCCTCTGGAACTGTAAGCAAAATTAAACACTCTTTAAAGTTGCCTTGGTTATGATGTTTTATCACAGCAATACAAAAACAACTAAAACGCATTCTTCATTTATTGTCTCTGGATATACTTCAACAGACACACCTAGAAATGTTCCTTACTGACCTCCTAGGCACTTCTCAATCCAATCAATCCAAAAAACAGGACTAGCCATCATTCCCTTGCAAGTCTTATCTATACTATACTCCAAGAATCTTCTGGGAAGGAGATGCTGGAAGAAAGACAGTTCTATTTCCTTTCTCTCCAGTCTCTTTCTTGTGGGACCAGTTACTGGAAGTTTCTGTGGTACCCTAGCATCTAATCCAGGCTCCTCTGAGTTTTACTGGGCATGTTAGATGACCATGCATTACACCTCTGTACTGTGGTGCATTCTGCAATGTGCAGGCTACTTCATTAACTCCCATGCCACTCCTTCAAGGCCCTCATTATCTCCTTGCTCAAAAGGAAAAAACAGGTGAAGTACCAGGATAGCTCCTTTCAGTTGCTAAGTGGCTAAAACAGGACTGAAACCCAGGCTGGTCTCACCATTGAACACTATCCATCCCACAGGATGGAAGATCATGCCCCTGTCAGCTAAGTGGCAACCCTGCTTCTGCAGTCTGGGAGTGGTCTAGCAGATGAATGTGATCTTTTTTTTTTTTTTCTTTCAAATTTCCCTTCAAGTTTCCATCTGTTCGCCCAGCAACCAAATTTATGCATGTTCAGGCACCATCTGGGACCGAAGCCCCATTTCCCAATTTGAGGCATTTTTTTCATTTTGTACTTAACATGCACAATGGGGTGGTGGTCCAGAATAAATAGCTCAGCTCAGATTGCCAAGGTGCTAGGGGCCTCCACAGGAATTTTCTCTGAGGAAGAGAAAGAAGGAGGGATTTTTGCTAAACTAAAATTTTGGTTTTGAGCCATAAGGCTATTTCTTCTGGCTGGCATTTCAGTGGGCTCCCATCTGCTGGCTGCATTTCATGCTGGCTCTTTGTTGTCTCAACCAAGAGCAGATGATGTGCATCACTGAGTATGTGTGTATGTGTGTATATGTACACATATATGTGTGAATATGTGTGAGCCCACTCCTCACAACTTTGAAAGTGCTTCTCATTGCCTGTTACCTTTAGAGCCGGTGCATCCACAGTCACACAATCTGGCACCTGGAGAAGATTGAACTGGGAGAGAAAAAGCAGAGACTCTGGGTTTGCAACTTCCAGAGTCTTACAGTTCCAACACCCCTGGAGTGATTTTAATCATATTTAGCTTGGGATCCAGAAAAACAGTCATATTTAGAACTGAACTGAGCTTAGAAATTGCTTTCTCCCACCCCATTTATGAATTGCTGCTAGTTTTCTGGTTGTGCCATGATTAGGTTAATTTCCCCTGTTATCTGTTCTTGTTGTGTGACTTCTTGCTCACAGACCTCCTACAGGTAATATCCATTGTCATTGTTACATTCTTAGACAGTCAACCTTCAGTCCCTGTGATTGGACTGCCAGGTCCTATCTTGTTTGTTTGTGCCAGAGTCTTCAAATATAACTCAGGCCTAGAACTTGTGGTCCTATTAGTTGAGCCTTCTGAATTCTGAGATCACAATGATCTGAGTTCTGATCACAAAATCTGAGTCTGGATCACAATGTCTGATTGGGTACTATGATGTCTCTGTGTGTACCATACTCTTTCATGGTATGTTTCCTTCCATTCTGCTTGTCATTGTCTAATAACAGCTGATGCTATACTATTCTTTGAGGTGACATGTGGCTCTCTCTTACTCTTTCTCATGTGTATTTTTTTTGTAGTCTGGGTGATCAATGCTTATGGCTTTTGGAGGGAGCCTAGAGTATAGTCCAATGTGCATGTGGTTTAGAGGGCTCATCTTTCTTAGTAGGTGGGGATTTACATAGCGAATGTTCCCTGGGAATATGGGAAGGTTAGATGCCATAGTCTACAGAGTTACCTGCTTACCCTACATGGCCCACAATTGTTCTCTGGGTTAATTTCTCAATTGGGGATTAAAATAAACCAAAGAAAGTAGAAATGATGGTGGAATGTCAGCATCATAACTATCCAGAGGGCACAGAGAATTTCAAGGACTCAGGATCAAGGATCAAGGATCAGGAGTCCTTCCTTTCTCTGGTTTTCTTCTTGGCAACTTTCAAACCCCTTGCCCTTCTGTCTAAGTACGTGTACACTACTCCAAATCCCATGTTCCCCCACTCATTCCCTTCCCTTCTCTTTCTGCAGTACTGGGCATGGAGCCCAGGGCTTCACATATGCTAGGAAAGTATGGTCCTGCTAGGTTACGTCCCCATCCCTTCCCCATTCTTGTGGTACTGGGAATGGAACTCATGGCTGTGCACATGTTAGGCAGGCACTTGACCATTGAGCTCCATCTAAAGCCCCTTTTAACTTTTTATTTTGACACACAATCTTACTGAACTGACCAAGTTGGCTTTGTATTTAATATCCTCTTGCCTTAACCTACTGAGTAGTTGGGGTTACAGGCTTTTATACCATAGGACCTTGCCGATGCATTGACATCTTAGCCCTGGGGTAATGTTTTGTACAGGTAGAGGCTTTGCAAGGAGCTTCACTACTGAACTAATACCTCATAAGAAGGGCTTAAGGATATCTCTCATCCCTTCCACTGATATTGTGGTTCTAGTGAGAAGATAGATGTCTGTGATGAAGGGCCTTCACCTAACACTAAATCTACTGGCGTCTCTTGGCCTTGTATTTCTGAATCCCCCAGAACTATTAAGAATACATTTCTGTTGTTTTAAGTCTCTGGGTTTATCTTGTTTTTAAACATCTAGAATGGACCATAACATTGTGTGCCATTCCCCAGATCCTTTGCTGAGCCTCGGTGTGGCATTCTATTCAGGCTCCAAACACTCCATAGAACAGTGACTCCATACATTCCATAGAACAGTGTTGAGGATACCATTTGAGATTGAAGGCTTCCTAGCACCATGACCCAGGCTGATGCTTACTATCTAAAACTTTTCCTCCCATCCTACTTTTGGAGGCAAACTTCTAAGCATTCATCAAGACCCAGATATCAGGTGTAACCTATTCTAGGAAGCATCTAGTTCCCAGGGTGTTCCGTCTTGTGTACTTTGTGGTCCCTGTGCACTGGTTGCGGTGGCCTTGGCGGCTGACTTCTCCTGCCTATGTACTGCTGAGATCAGAAGCTGTAATTTGTACCTCAAGGAGCCAGCCCTCACTAGGTTAGTAGTAATGAGCTCTAGACAAATGACCTAGCGATCCCATGTGTCCATAAGTAGCCCCCTAGCTTGTCTACAGAGATTGGTCCCCTTTCTAGAGCTCAGGGACCAGGGCCCTTTCCCTTTACCCTCAGCATTGAAGCAAACTGAAGCCCCTCCAGGCAGGAGGCCCTCCTGAACAATGGTTTTGAAGCACCTAATTGTGACAAGACAATACAGCCTGGCTTGCAGAGGGCACAGTTTGAGGTTTGAGTAGGAAGGCTAGGCTGTACATTTCCTTGTAATTAGAAACCAACCAGTTGTGGTTTCTCCAGCTGGTCAGTAGACAGTTGTGGCTGTCTGTGGTAGGGCTTCTGGGGAGACAAGCATCCCTACTAGATGCCCATTTAGCCTCTGCTGCCCACAAAGGCCTCTTGCCCACTCCCAAACAGAGCACCCACTGTGAGTGAACTGAACTGCAGTTTGCTTTCTCTGCGAGGTCCTCCCTCGAAAGAGCAAAGTCTGGGTGGTCCTTACTGGAACCTTCTTCTATTTTTCTATATAGCATGGCTTTGTAATGAAGACTTTTGTGTCAACTCTATGGTCTCTTCATAATCCTTGGCACCGTGGAACAGTGATAGTGGTCTGATGCCATTTTTTTAGCAATGTGCCTGTCATTTATGAGCCACAGAAATGGATAGAGTTGTTTTCTAGGAGGACTCCACACTTACAGAATGAAGAATTGTCTTGAATCACTTCAAAGTCAGATACCAATCTTTGAGTCTGCAGGGAACTACCTTCTTCAGAGCAAATGTGTGTGGGTGGGTGTGGGGGGTGCTAAGGGGGCTCCTGGCCTTCAGTTGGATTTGCAGTCTTTTCTTTCTGAATCTTACTTTTGTTACATGCAAAACAAGAATGATGATACTTAAGTTCTTGTGGAAAACAAACCATATCTCCATATTTAGAAAGGCTGTCTAGAGTGAAGGGCACTGTCCTGGCTGCCCAAGGTCAGCATCTGCATGGATCACCAACAATGAACCACCACTGCATCTCCATCAGAGACAGAATACCAGATGTGCCTGTGGATGGGATTTGGTATTACACTGGGGAAAGGACAAATACTCACAAATAAGTCCAGACATGTGTAATCAAATCAGTCTGTATTAAACTGGGGCTTTAGAGCTGGGAAAGTGCTGAATGGTAAGCATATGAAACCAAGACCAGGGAGCAAAGATCTTAGGACCAGAGAGCAAGGAGAAGTTTTCTCTAGACACAAAACGTTGAGTTCTCCTGAATCTAAGCAGGTTTTTAGCATCTGGCTGGTGGATGTCACCTGGGTGCTTAAGTCAAATGATGGATGGCAGCAGTTGTGGACATTACTAGGCAGTGTGATGGAGACTTGGTCTTCTATGCCAATGCCTCAGTGGAATGTGGGCAGATAGATGGTCTCTGGGAAGGTCTGACTCTGTTCCCTACTCTGTTGCCATTCCATGCTCCCAGGATACAAAGGCTCATAGTGCCAGAATACAAAGATAGCAGAACTCTAGCATGCTGGCTCTTAGGGCCCCAAGAAAGCCTCATCCGACTCATGCAGGAGGCAAATGGCAAGAAGCCTAGGGACCTTGGCTTGGCCTTTCCTCCTCCCTGGGCCCCAGTTTCCTCCTTAAGCAGATGAGAGAGTTAGGTCTGATGTTGCTAAGAGCTTTTCCATTGGTGACAGCTTATATTCATAAAGAACATCATTTAAAAAAGAAAAAGAAAAAAAAAGAATCTCAAGAAAGCCCCATCAGTCATCAATTTCCAAGTTTTCTATGCGCTTTCCCCCATTGGGAGACAAAATGTGATTAGACCATATGTTAGGCTAATTGTTCCCCAAACAATTTAAACATTTGGATGTGCTTGCAAGAAGGAAGCAAAGTGAAGGTAGCAGTGGGTGGTTAGAAGTGGCTGGTCCCTCCTCAGAAGTATTCCTAAGGACCCTTACTGGCCTCAATGCCATGGGCATAGCCAAGGCAACAGGGCCAAGCATAGGACCTGGATGCCTGGTCCATGGTGTCAAAGGTGAGGACTGGTTCTAATGTTCATTCATTCATTCATTCATTCATTCATTCGTTTGTTTATATATTCATTCATGTATTCATTCATTACTGTGTGGGTATCACTGGAGTACTCAGCCTATGCTTGATCCAGAACTAGGGTTCTGAGGATCCAACAGTCAGAAGGTCAGCTGAGGTTCATGTTTTGTAGAGCTCTCAGGCTAGCCAGAGTGATAGGCAAGCCACTAAGAGATTGCAGCAACCTGTGACATGTTCTAGATGAGAAAAGATGTACAGGGGACTGCAGGAGGCCAGATGAGTGGCAAGGGAGGCTGATGTTCAAGCATTGACCCAAGGGGATGAGGGCCACCAGGCAGTGGAAGAAAGTATTTCTAGAAGAGAGTGGCTGGCAGGAAGAAGCACAGTGCAGGACTGGTATAGCCTGTGGGGTATAGGAGACCTATCACATTCAGAGATGAGTACACAAGGAAAGATGTAAGTGGGGCTGGACAGTTGTGGGGAGGTATGGGCCTATGAGTATGGAGGAACGGCAAAGAAGCACTACACAGGGAGGTGATGAGACACCTGCTTCTGTCCAGAACTTTATGCTCTTTCCAGAGGACTTTTCAGGTTAGCTGTCTGTGTGCTCACCCTGGGCTCCTAGTCAGGGTGCAACAGTTTCAGTCTAGGTTGTATTCCAAATGCTCTTGTGGCATTAATGTGGATCAAACTGGTAAGATATTGTAGATGCTCTGGGGCGTGACATCAGCCCTGAAGACTAAGCTGCTGTCTACCTCTCTGGCACAGACTGTGAAGCCAAGGATCAAGAGGAGAGAGAGATGGAATAATTAGTTATACATGGTCTGCTAGTTCATTAAGTATACCCGCTTCTGGAAAGTGGACAGTGACCAGCATTCTTGGGTGAGGTGTGGCTGCTGTAACCAGCTGTGATGAACACTACCTTCATCTGGTGTAGGTGAGAAGGGCAGATGTGGCCTCAGGTATGGGACCCTTCCCAATAAAGCAGGCCTGGCAGCAGCACATGCTGCAGCTGAGGAGACAGGTGCCATTGGGTCTTCCAAGAATGAGGTGGGTGGGCCTGTTCCAGGAGGAAGGTATTGCAGATAAGTTTGGTGACTGTAAGATGGAATGATTGGAGATCTGCAGACCTGTGAGCCTAGCCAGACAGCCCAGAGGCCACAATTAGCTGGGGAGGCACGAGGGTTTGTCTGCCAGGCTCAGCTTCCTCGCTCCCTCACGCCCTCTCCCCATCACTGCTATCACACCTCCCTGCGGTGGTGGCTGAGTTGAAGGAGGGCTGACAGATGCACTCGAATATGGTTTGGTTCAAAGAATGAGCTTAATTAGGCATTTAAGCCTGTGGTTATGAGCCCAAAGTTTTCTCTCTTTTGGCACATGACCCAGGAATGCTACAGAAGCTCATTGATGGAAATATTTAGATAGCTGGAAAGAGATAAAGCAGATGGACCCATGTTAGAATTAACCTTTCCCTGCCTGCTCCCAAGTGAGATCAGTGGTACATTCATTGGGTCCTGGTTGGGCTCACAGGCACATCACCAGGAGGCCTTACTCTGTATAGCACCCACTTGTTTCTATTTGCCATGGACAAAAGGGCAGGGAGATGGTTCAGGCCTCATACCCTTCCAGATGTCCTAGAATGTCAGGCAGAATGGCCCTGTTTCTCTGTGTAACTGGTGTTTTAGTTCATGGTCACTCAGCAACCAACCTTTTTGTTGGTTTTTTTGTGGTGGTGGTTTTGTTTTGAGGCAGGGTCTCACTATGTAGCTCTGGTTCTCTTGCAGTTCACTATGTAGACCAGGATGAACTTTAATTTATAGAGATCTGCCTGCCTCTGCTTCCTCAGTGCTGAAATTAAAGGCATGCAGCACCACACCCAGCAATAGTGAGCCTTTTATACCATGGGCATCATGACATAAAGTACAGTGCAACTTTGAAAGTCCCTGTCTTTAAAAATTCCCAAACTTTAAAAGGTCAATGTATCTTAAAATGTCCAAAGTCTCTCAACTGTGGGGTCCAGTGAAATCATATACAAGTTACATACATTCTCTTTTTCCAAAAGGAAAAAATAGGGTACAAAAGTAATCACAATCAAGTAAAACCAAAGCCCAAGAGTGTAGCTCAATGTCTAATATCACGGATAGTCTCACTCTGGGCTTGGGCAGTCCCATCTCTCCAGATCTGCCACATACAGCATATACAGCTTGTCCCATAAACTCAGGCAAGCTCCACTTCACACATGCTTCTTTCTTGAGTAGATGTTCCACAGTCCTGGTCTCTCCAATAGCCAAGCTGCCCTTTCACCAACGGCCTCTCCTGTTCTCTCTTCTAACCTTGCCACACAGGGCCAAGCCCCAGCATCTTTTCATGGCTTATTCAGTCATATGTCTCTCATGCCATCAAAAAAATCAGTACTGTGTGGGAGACTCTTACACATTATTTGCTGAGTTCTTCTGACAGCTTGATGTATAGCTGTGGCCCACCTGAGACCACAGCTTTTGCGCACTGACCCTGAAAAAATACTCTCCTACTGTCTCAATGAAGCACAGAAGTTTCTATCCCAATGATACTAGACTCTTACAAATCACAGGTGATTTTTCAGCCCTAGCTGACCAGCATCCATTGTCCCAGATGAAGCACAAAAGGTTTCACATTAGTTGTGCTGGCCATTGTTAACCACAGCTGATGCTATAGCCCCAGCTGACCAGAAATCACAATTCTTAATTCAAATACATCACACAAGTGGCCCTGATGGATAGAGTCTTTGATTCCCTCTGAAACTTCACAAGCAAGGCTTCCATTGTCTGCATTTCTCTCTGCAGTCTTATCTTCCAAGCTCCCTCTATGACAGCCCATTGTTCTGCTAGCACTCAATGACTTTTCCAGCCCTGAGACACCCAGCCCTCCATGATCCTTCCCTAAAACAACACGGTCAGGTTCCATCACAGAAACATTACACTTCCTTCTGGTACCAATTCCTGTTCTAGTTTCTTTTCTCCTGCTGTAATAAAATACCCTGACCAAAAGCAACTTTAAGTGGAGGAAAAGGGTTTATTTCATCTTCAAATCCCTGGGAAAAGGGTTTATTTCATCCTGAAACTCCCTAGCCACACCAATCAGGTGTGTGTCAAGACAGGAACTCAAGCAGAAACCATGCAGGATGCTGATTACTGGTTCGCTCACTGACTCATATACAGCCCAGAATGATCTGCCTAGGGATGGTGCTGCCCACAGTGGGCTGTACCCTCCCACATCAATCATCAATCAAGACAAACTCTCAAAGATATAGCCACAGGGCAGTCTGGTGGAGGCAATTCTTCAGTTGAGGTTCCCTCTTCCTAGGTGACCCTAGGTTGTTCTAGGTTGTGTCAAATTGACAAAAATTAACCAGGACATACCATGTTTGCTTCTTGGCATATATCTAGCAGGGAATGTACCCAGAGGTGATTAAGGTGGGCCTTTAGCACCCCTCACCATGCTTGCTTCCCCTTTGGTACACAGAATTCATGTCATATCCTGCACAAACACAATTTTACAACCCATAAGGCATTGACCTCACTTCAGAAACAATATCCTTCCTCGTGCACACAAGTTCCAACAGATTCCACATGTCTGGGACCAAAAACTACAGATGGAGTCACTCCCAAGGCATCCTTGAGGTCTACCCTCCTGCTTCTACTGAATTGGGAATGCATTGAGGAGTGATCCCCATTTCCTCAGATGTAGTTTCTTGGGTGCCCTCATTTCTCACTTGCATAAAGGAATCAACTGCATGGCTAAAGTTGTACTCTGGTCTCCTAGAACTGTCTGCTGGGAGAGGTAGCCGGAAGCTACCTCCCATCCCACTCCACCCCCAGCTCTTTCCCTGGAGTTTACAACTGAACCTGCTTGGCTCTTCACAGTTGTTTGCTTATTTGTTTTGGGACAAGGTTTCACTGTGTAACCCTGGCTTGCTTCAAAGTTGCAATGTAGACCAGCTCAACTTGAATTTGTAATCCTCCTGCATCAGCCTCTTGAGTGCTGGGACTACAGGAATGAATATATCACTACATTTGACTCTCATGCTTGATGTTTTTATAGGAATGGTGTGACATTTAGTTTTAGTTGCCTGAAGCAAGATACCCGTCTGTCTCTGGGGTGCCATCAGGGGCCCCTCACAGAGTAGTGTGAACAGCACAGAATGTACATTTGTGGCTTCAGTGAGAGCATCACATCCCCACTCTTTGATCTAATAAGATCTGTCATGTAGCACAGTGACAGAGGAACAGACCTTTCATTCACCTGGATGCTCACAATGTTAAGTGCTGGTGACTTGCTGCTATGAGTAGATCTGAGCCCCCTGGGATATGTACATTCCTATGAAGGAAAGCAGTCAGGGAAAAGCCTTCCCAGGAGGCTGCAGCTCAGGGTAGAGGTACAGCTAAGTGTTTCCAGGTTGTGTCCTCCATGGCAATTCACATCCTGTAGGTCCAGTGAGACCTGCTGCTGCCTAGTGCCACAGAGTCTGTGGCGTAGGTGGGGGTGTTTGATCTCTATCTGTTCCTGAAGGCTGTGAACAGCCAGTCAGGGAGGAGCTGCAAGGCCTCTGGCCTGCACAGCAACAGAATAACTGGGGCCCGAAGAAAGCAGGAAGAGATTGGGTAGGATAAAATTGATGTTCTTTTGGCCAGAATGGGGTTGGAAGTTCTGAGAATCAGCATGCAGGAATTCATCTACTTAATGTAGCACTGTGACCCAGTATTAGCATCAAAGTTGTGAAGATTTTTCAGGTGTTTGCTAGAGGGAACAGTGCCTAGGTAGAGGAAGGAGGGGTGCAGGGTTAGACAGAGGGTAGGTAAAAGTATAGTTGGTCCATTCTGAGGACCCAGTGGAGGGAGTGATCTATGATCTATCATTGTAGGCAGCAACCACTCTGCATGCCACCTACTTCTCACTCCCTACCCTCTGGGCTATGGCTAAGTTACTCACTGCACAGCTTCTTCCTGGCTGAGAGAACCTGCTAATGACATCATAAGTGAAAGCTTTCACTTAGTACAGGAAGCCTCACTAAAAGCCACCATTCCTCTTATTCATGTTGTCATTGAAGGATCCCACTGGGCACAGGCATCTGTGACTGGGATGACAGCAGCTCTCACTAGGAGACTGGTGCTCTGCCCCTAGCCCTTTGCTGTGAGAAGGAAAGACAAAGGCTGCAATACAACTCAATAGAAAGATGAGATATGTAAAGGACCTCCTGATGGATGGTTGGCCTCTGAAAAGACCATTTGGAGTTCTTTGCAATCTAAGAAGGACAAGATGACTAAGGTCTCTCCTGTCCTGACCCTAAACACCTATCTTCCCTGGGGGGATGCTGACTCAAAGTCTGGGCCAGAATATCCTAGAACTCCTCCACCTGGCGCTGGAAGAAGTTTGAAAAAGGCAAGCATTGGCGCAGCCCTGGTGTCTCTACACTTTGGACACTAACAGAACTTGTGATTGGTTGACACATTGCACTTTTCTCTACCAGGACCAAGAAGAGAAAGTAGAGGCAAGTTAATGAACTGGAATCTCTTGAGAGAATGTCTTTGGGGTTTCATGAGTACTAAGCCAGGATGTGTGGACCTGTGCCCAGTCACTAAGGCTCTATGCTCTGGCCATGCCACCCTCAGACACCTGCTCTTAAGACTTTTGGTTCAATCTACTTTATCATGTAGGGTGAGAGGGCTAGTAGACAAAACATCTAATACTGGCCCTGAAGAAGGTTGCTTCGACTTCTGTGCACTGGGCACATAGTGACAATGTTCATAACGATGAGGTAGTATGAGGAGTGGCAAGGTGAGTACATGTGGCCAGGGCAGAACTTGAGCTGGGGACCTTGCTCCCTCCCAGTCTTGGTGACATGGTTGTTTAACCTCAGTGGTACTTCTCCTTGGGAAATCTGGCACCTAGAGAAGTGGATGCATAGTACTGGGTCACACAGCCTGCTGAGACCAAAGATAGAGTTGATGTCCCTGCTTAAAGAGACTGAAAGCTGCCTCCTCCTCCACACAGGGCTCTGTGTGTGATGAACGTGAATCATCCAAAGGTTCTCAGAATGAGCAGCGACCTGCCTCTTGCTTCTGCCTCCCGATGTGAGCAGCACATTTTCCTGCCTACTCTGTTCTGTCATCCCTGGAGACAGGTTTGGTGTGTGGGAGGTGCAAGCATGTGGACTCCATGGACTCCAGTAGCAGTATGGTTTGTTGTTATTGTATACTACTGGTGACAGCATCCCTGGCCATCCAGCATAGCTTTCTGCTCACTCCTGTATCCAGAGGCTGTCTGTCTGTCAGGACATGGGCCGAAGGATAATGTCATCATAAACAAGCCATGGACACTCTAATGGGATGTGTTTCTTGTCTCACTACCCTGTATCCCTGGGAGCCCCTTGAGTACAAAAGTAACATGACATGTCATGCCCAGGACTGGCCATTCAAACTCTGATTGGCATCCACCTTCCCTTTGCCCACTGTGGTCTTTCTCACAAGGATCTTCACTAGTACAGGTGTAAGGTGAGCTGGCTGGGGTATTGACCTAGGACCCAGGACAAGATGAAATATGTGCATGTTACTTCCAGCGTGTGTAGCAGGATCTTAGAAGTTCTTATTAATAAAAACAAACCTGGAGCCAGGTACTGGGTTAATGCTGAAAGATCAGAGAAGCAGAATAAGCCGCAGCCTCACCTCACCAATTCCTCAGCTGATCCTGTTTCCTCAGACTGGAAACCTCTGAGTCCTCATCCAGAAGGAATCTCAGATGAACTGAGAAGCCTACTCAAAAGCCTAAAAGCCTAGTTCCTGGTCTTCATGCCTTATATGCCTTTCTGCTTTCTGCTTTCTGCCATCACTTCCTGGGATTAAAGGTGTGCGTCACCATGCCTAGCTGTTTCTAATGTGGCTTTGAACTCACAGTGATCCAGGCAGATCTCTGCCTCTGGAATGCTAGGATTAAATGCATGTGTGCCACCATTTTCTGGCCTCTATATCTAGTGGCTGTTCTGTTCTCTGACCCCAGATAAGTTTATAAGGGTGCACAATATTTTGGGGAACATACTATCACCACAAGCGTGCTTTCCCATGGGACAGCGAAGGCCTGTCCACTGGTTTCACTGAGATGTCCTCAGCAGTATCCTACTCTCTGTTGTGCCTTATGTTGGCAGCAGTCCCTTTCCTGCTCACTTCCTTTTGTGTGTCTGCCTCCTGACTGCCTTCCATACTACATGCTTGAATCTAAGTTCTTCCCATGGCCTGAGCTGGGGCAGTGGCTGCCTGCTGGGGTATGGATGAGGACTCAGTGGGACATCAAAGGCAGTTTCTGCTTTCTGTCCCTGGTCTTCCTTGGCTTGGGATCCCTCCCCTAAATGAGACATGGACTGACCATATACTATCTTAAGACTCAGCAAGCCTTCTGAACCATTCTCCGCAGCTGCAGCATTTGCCTTCAACCATCTTCTCAATTGTGCCCATGCTTTCTGGGGGTTGTAGAACCTTGGTGTGTTCTGGAGGAAGAACTCAAAACCTTTCAATCCAAAATAGCCCTTCCCAAAGAGTTACCATATCAAGGATCCCTCTGTGCTGCCTACACAGAAAAGGTTCTAAGGGGGGGGGGGGTGAGCCGCATTGCTCTTGGCAGGCATCATGCTGGGCATTCCATTGTTCTGACACAATGAGGAAGTGGGACCTCAGGCCTGGAGATCAATAGTGAAGGAAAAGTGGTTCTTAAAAACAAAACAGCAAATGCATATGCTTCTTCAATACCAATGACTAAGCAAATGGCAGGGGACAACAATGATGCTATCAGGTGTTGCTCAGCAAGAGATCTTCTGTGGGAGACAGTACACCGTCTTAGGTCCCTGGACCATCCTGGAAAACAGCCACAGCTCTAGAGAACTGTATGAAGCCAAACATGGGCTCTCTTGTCATCCTCAAAGGGTATCAAAGCCAAGAGAAGTCTGGTCTAGGTACATTTAGTTTCCTTTCCTCCTTCTCCTTTTCTTCATCTGCTTTTTTTCTGCCTCTGTTTTTTTCCCCTCTTATATTTCTTCTCTCACCCATACCTTTTTTTTTTTTTTTTGAATACAGAATAAAAAGATGGGAATGGTAGGTCTTGCACGCATTGGGATTTTGGTGTGGTATGGTGGGATTCAGTCTGAATGGTGGGCTTGATTCTTCCTACTGACAAGTTCATGGGCCATGCTTTTATCAATGGCTTGACTGGAATGTACATGGTTCTGTGGGCTGTAGAGATGATAATGTATGGGGATCATACCCCACTAGCTCTTGGACACTGGACTTGAGAAGCTGTTTTGGAGAAAGAGCCAAGCTTCAGCCATACAGCCTCCAGGCACTAGGACCAGAGGCACTCAAGCGAATGTGAATAGTTAGGGTTGCAGGACTTGGACAGGGCTCCCTTAGACTGAAGTCTTTGTACCCTACTTCTATTTCTCCTCCCCCAAACTCTTCCTGTCTCTCAAGGGCATTGCTGGATACCTTGGGGCTGGAGGTTTTAATGTACATGTGTCTAGTTCCAGCTTTCTGCGCTGTATAGATGTCCAGTGAATATTGTTGGATTAGGAGACCTGGCAGGTGAACTCCACCTAAGATCCTCTCAGAGATGTTAAATGGTGTTTCTGTTGGACTTCCATCCTCGCCCCAGGCAAAAGTGCAATTTCTAGGGAGCAGCCTGAGGTCTGCATAGTCATATATATGATGCAGCCTGATAGGTCAGTAGTCAGTATAGATCTTCCTGAACCTGTCAGGGGAAGCATTGCATAATTAAATGTCATTAAATGGACTCAGACACGTCCAAGTTCATTAGTACAAGTGCCAGCTGAGTTTGAGTCATTTCTGAGGCTTGGCAGGCAGAGACAGTCCTAGGGGAAGAAATCTTGTGTTATGGGATGGGTGCTGGGGATCTAGTGTTTCTCCTCTGCCTAATAGACTTCTTCTTAGTAGGGAAGAAAGGGCTCCAATTCTATGGGTGCTTGGATACAGGGCTGAGTGGCTGCAGCAGGATCTGAGCTTTGCAGGATTGCTGTGGTCTCTCAAACCAAGGCTGAAGTCTGGATCCCCCAGACACCAACTTCCTAGGCAGTACAAAGCTTGCTAGACCCCCTAGAGGGTGAGAAGAAAGGAACTCTGCCATCTTGAGCGAGTGGCTGGCCCCTGGGCAAATGAATGACCAAGGTTGGGTAGTAAGGTGTGAGGGGCAACGTGGTGGGAAGAGGCCTTGCATGAAGGAAGCTTTTAGCACTGCTGGCTGGTGGGGCAGAAGTGTAAACTGTTTTAAACTCATGAATATCCCCCTCGCTGCAGCTTCCAGTTCCACATTTAAGATTCAACCCTAGGGTTAAGCAAGTGCTTGTTCAGGTTTCTCTTGAAATTCAGATCTTTCAGGGTGTATGTAAAGTGTCACATGGTATCTTATCGCTCCCTCCAGAGTGTGTCTCCAGGCCTGACACTGGCCTTTCATCTCTACACCAAGTGCCCAGGGCCCGGCTACCTGACTGTGTTTGTTGAGTGAATGAATGATTGGCACTCTAGGCAGGTGTGACTTCATTGTCAGGTTGAGAGGAAGGAGAGTGCTGATAGCAAATATCCTCCCTTTGCCATTTTCCTTCTGACTGGAAGAGCCCAGCTTTCAGCCCTGACAGCTCTGAGCTGGGAAAGGATCATGTGGAAGTAGAGGTATCCTTGACATGATATACATACACTTCAATATCCCAGCAGTTTTAATACCTTTTTTTTTTTTTTTTACTACCAGGAGATTGTCTGGACCAGAAGATTGCTGGAGCTCCCCAGAATAGGTCACACATGGTAAGTGAGTGGGCATGGAGCAGAGCACCAACCTGAGTAGGGGGGCTTTGCAACAGTGGTCAGGAAAAATGGCAACAGTCAAGAGCAAGACCACAAGTTCACATGCTGCATGGAATCTTCAGTGCCAATTACAGAGCTGGATGGAGACCCAGGGAGCTAGCTGTTCAGAGGGTCTAGAGAACCTGTTGTGTCTCCATCTCCCCACCATCACCTCCATGTGTATGTGCATATTCATCTGTCAGTGTCTGTGCAGACATATTCATCTTTGGTTTTGTTTCCTCCCATGACTGTTCATGGTTGTATGCCAGTGTGGTGTTCTGTGTCCTTGTGTGTCTATGAGTCTTTCTGGACTCATACCCCTGAACTCATACCCCTGAACACTCACTGTAGTTGTGGTCTCTACAGGGGAGTTGCTTTCTTCCTTCCCCTTTTTTGCCTCTTCTCTGCCAACTATCCACTTTGGGCATGTATGTTCTGTCCCTGAGGGAAGACAGCATTACCTGGAAAAGCAAGGTTTGTTTGTTGGGAATAGGACCAAAAGGCCAGAGGTATGGGAGTGGAGGCAAAAGGCATTCTGCTTATAGGAAGTCAGTTTTCATCTTATTTATCTAAGCTTCTGGATTCTTTTGTTACTAGTAGGTGGAGGCTGGATTGGTCTCAAAGATGGGGAGAGCAATCTGGGGCCTCCATTCAGGGTTTTCAGGTTCTTATCTGGAACAAACGAAGGATGAAGAGAGGAATCCTAAAGGGAGTATTTTGGGTATCTCTTTTTGGGTAACTTCTAATGAGTGGGAGGATTGCTCATGAGTTAGAGCAGGGAAAAGGTGATGTCCTAGTTTGATTTCTATTGCTGTGATAAACACCATGACTAGGTCACAGTACATCATTAAAAGAAGTGAGGGCAGGAACCTGAAGGCAGGAACTGAAGCAGAGGCCATGGAGGAGTGCTGCTTGTGGGCCTGCTCTCCATACATTGCTCAGCCTGCTTTCTTACACTGCCTAGGACCCACAGTGGTCTGGGATATCACATATCAATCTTTAATTAAGAAAATATCCCAGGGCTGGAGAGATGGCTCAGAGGTTAAGAGCACTGCTTGCTCTTCCAAAGGTCCTGAGTTCAATTCCCAGCAACCACATGGTGGCTCACAACCATCTGTAATGAGATCTGGCGCCCTCTTCTGGCCTGCAGCCATATATGCAGGCAAAACACTGTATACATAATAAATATAAATCTTTAAAAAAAAGAAAGAAAGAAAAGAAAATATCCCACAGATTTGTCTACAGGCCATGTGATTGAGGCATTTTCTCAATTGAGTTCTCTCTTTCCATATGACTTTAGTTAGTATCAAGTTGATAAAGAAAACCTAGCCAACACAGGTGAAGAATTCCAGGAATGAGCTGGGATTCTTCCAGAAAGCATTCCCCCATTTCTGGCCTCATGTGGAGTTTGATGGGGTATTGTGGTGTCAGATATATGATTTGGAAAGGTTAATAACATGGAGAGATCATAGAACAGTTAATGGTATCCCTATTGTTTGCTCACAGATGGTTTGGAGTCGTAGTCTTGTGTCTTTGCTACTTGAGTCACTTGTCCTGCTATAACACAGCTATTTGGTTGCATCAGTTTTGAACCATTGTATAGTGTGTCTCCATTTTTTATCCCATGCCTTTTAATTTGCCTCAACCATGTTAAACAGAGTGGAGGCTAGGTCCTAACTTCATTCTATTTGTATTCCACTTAACCACACATCAAAGGCTTCTGTGACATGGGGCAATAGTAAGATAGATTGCTATTGCTATTACTATCTTTGACAAATAATCGCAAAGTATATTTCTCTACAAGCCCTGGAACAGATTAATGTGTGTACTATTTATTAAGTGGTTTTCCTGAGTACAAATGTCCTCAATAAAGTGATGTCTCAGGGACCCAGGTTCCTTCTACATTGTGGCTCTGCAATCATTTTGGGATTTAGTCTTACCTGATGGATTCTGTGTGTTTACCCAGAAGACAAGGGTAGAGTGGATAGTCTTAATGGCTTAGGCCTGTAAGAAGAGAACATCACTTGAGGACTCTATCAGCCAGATTCAGACACTAACTGTAAAGGAAGCTGGGAACTGCCATGTGGCTTTGTGTCCAGGATGGTAAGAGAAGTAGTTTCGTGAAGAATCAGATAGTCTCTTTCATGTCAATCTCCAGTATGTGTTTTCAGTTTTTTCTGTTAATTCCAAAGTACAGTAGTCATCTAAAAGTGGGTATGCATTTATTTTGAAACCAAATGTAAGTGACCACAGCCTGGGAACACAGATATGAGTTTCCCCAAGTTCCATATTCCAACAAGATAATGGTTTTATAAAGTTTCATAGAAACAGAAAAAAAAGAAAATCATAAAGCAAGATACTTTTTAGACATATTGGTGTGAATATTTCAGAAATATCAGGAGGGTCATAGAAAAGTGAGGAACTTTCTGACTGGATTAAGATGCTATTCAATGACGTTCTCAGCTTTTGGGTTGGTGGAAGGTCCATTCATACTTCTAAAGGATTTTCCTGGGACTCACAGGGTATTGGGTTACATGCAGTGGTGGGCAATGAATGACTATTGAGAAGGCTAAAGATAGCCCAATGTAGTCTGGGTCTGGACCTGCAACATTCCAATTTTCCACAATGAGTAGAATCATTGTGCCTTTGTAATCACAGCCTCTTTCTGTAGACCTCCCTTTATATCTCCCTTGTCATTGCCCACTGTGGATGGAGCATACCTTCCCGCCCCTCTGAATTTGACCTGAACCACATAATTTCTATAACCAATGCATCATGAGCAGTCATAAGATCCATCACACACTCCTGAGGACTCTAAGGTGGTATGGCCTCTTGCACTCCTGTTTTGCAGTTTGCATTTTGAGAAGAGTTCTCCAGGTGGCTGCTATGGCTCCAGGTGGTTCTCAGGAGAACCATGAGAACACATTTACCCTTAACAATCCAGAGCAGCAGTGCCTCAGTCAACCATTAAACTTGTGAATAAGAAGCAGATACTTGCTGGTGTAGTTAACAATGTCTTAGAGTTGTTTATTACACAGCATTATGTGTACTATATGCACTAGTTGACTTATATAACTAATGCCATACAACATTATAGACATAAACTTTCAGTTTATGCTGCTCTTCTGTATCTCCATGACAGCATCTGCCATGAGCACCCACTTTATATCCTCTTCAGAGCCAGGCCATAGGTAAGACATTTAACATTAGGTTGCTTTTTCCATGTTTCTACTCTCAGTTGCTAGTGCTTAGAAGAGGCAGGGGCTCTAGGAATTTCTGTTTGAGTCTTGTCAATTTTTCACTGGCGGTGCTGCATTTCTCTACTTGCTATAGGTGAGCTTTGGAAAGCAGGACCCATGTTAATTTCCTGTTCATGAATGTTTGCTAAGTTGTATTGACTTGATTGTCTTTCCCCCCTTAAAATGGGAGTTCCGTAAGAGCCTATCAAGTGCTGGCTGGCAGCCCTGCAGTGTGAACTCCATGCTTAGTGCTTACAAGATGGATCTGTCATTGCCCATGAGGATGAGAGGCTGGGCTGCCTCCAGCACTGTTGGCTGGAAGCTTGTGCTCTGGACAAATGTGAGCCCTCTCACTCCCCCAGTTCTTGGCATCAAGAGCCTGAGTCAGGAGGGAATGATGCAACCTTATGCACCTTGGCCCAGGCATGCCTCAGGAAAGCCAGCAGGTGGCACTGGCAGCAGCCCCAGCTGCCAGCACAATTCTCTTACGATGTTTCTGACCACAGCCCGGACCCTGATCCTACATAAGAGGAAAATCTCTTTGACAACAAGATGCTTGGGGCTGCTTTAGGATTGTTTGAGGAACTGGTAACAGACAGGGACATGTCTTGGTTCAGTCATGTTCTTGCTAGTGTGAGTGGTGAGCAGTATAATGGTAGCAATGAGTGCCCAACCGGACATTGTTCTACTAAAAGCTGTGGGCATGTGAATACATCTGGGTCACCTGAACCAAAGCTGGGTCACTGCACTGACAGACCATGTGGTTGGTCACTGGGTTAGGGTACAGTTAAACCTCGGGATCAGTGTCCTACTAAAGTCAACCATATATAATAGAAGGATTTTGTTTTAATGTGCAAAGAAAGTGTGCGAGAGGAACATAGCTGCAGTGGAAGATCTCCTTTGTATTAATTATCTCTTGATGCAGAACACATGACACCAAAGCTAATGGCTTAAAACAACTTGTCAACATTTATTATCCTTGGAGTTTCCGAGGCAAGAGCTTCTAGATCAAGAGATTAGGGTCACTTGGCTGCATGGTTCTGGATCAAGGTCTCTCAAGAATTAAGGCTGTAAAACACACCTCCAAGGTGGCTCTGTCACATGAAAACCTGGCCTGGATTGTCAGGGACAGTTATTCCTTCAATTTAGAGGACTCATGACAAATGAACATAAAAGAGTAGAAACTGGGGGACGAGCAGTCAGCCCACATAAGGATAGCAACACAAGGCAAACTGATGAACTGAGGCTCACACAGGAAACAAACCCAAAGCTAAAACAGTAAGCAAAAGAAATACTGGCCCAAGGAATAAACTGCCTGTTTACTGGACTAGAGCACACACAGATGTGCTTTGTAAACGGCAGTGAGATATGCTAACAGCTAAGTCTGGTGTTAATCAAGGGGCCAATGATGTGCCCTCTGCACCTTTTCTTGGATGTCTGACATTATGGACTGGCCACGGACTGCATCTCTTTCTCTCATTAGTGCTACCCCAAGTTGTGGGGGGATAACTTGGGGGTCTCCTGGGAGGACACAAATGAAGAAAGCATTTCAGAATGGCTGCAAGTTTGTAGATACTCAGTTTCTATTCTCCAGACTCAGAGTGCCTCAGAAATGGCTGGAATTCATCTTTGGGGTAATTAGGGGCAGAGAACAGAAAATGCCCAAGTTGGTTTAATTAGGAAAATGGTACTGATGGGAACCAGGGGTCCCAGTTGAGTTGGCCACATGCTTGACCTCACTAGAGACTCAACAAAGCAACTGTCTTCTTATTTCTATCTCTCTCTCTCTTGCCTCTCTCTACCTCTCCTTGTTTTGCCCCCTCTTCTTCCTCCCCCTTCTTAGTCTTTTTGAGATAAGGTCTCATTAATCACTTTCTGTTGCTGTGACAACCCCGACTAATACAAATATCACAAGTAAAAGCAACTAACAGAAGAAATAGTTTATTTGAGTTTATAGTTCCAGAAAGAAAATCCACAATGGCAGCAGACAGGCATGGAGACAGGAGCAGGAACCTGAAGCATCCTATCTTTATCCACACATAGAAAGCAGAATGAACTGGAAAGTGGCTATAAACTCAAAGTATGCCAAAGCCCCTAATTACATACTCCCTCCAACAACGCTCCTCATCCTAAAAAGTTTCATAACTTTGCCAAACAGCGCCACTCCCTGGGAGGCATTTATCATTCAGAACACCACAGTAACCCAGGATGGCCTCAAACTTATGATCCTCCTGCCTTAGACTCCTGAGACTTACAGACATACCATACAATTGACCACTTTTTCAGTCAAAGTATTAAGAATATTTTATAATATTAGCATGGATGATCTTAGAAGAAGTTGGACCATGTCCCTGTCCCCTCAGAGAAAGGTGACTGAGGAAGCATAATTGAGCCATATTCACTATGAAAGCTTTATTCATAAGCAGTAGAGGGCCTTGAATGCCAGTCTAGAAAAATGGCTTTTGTCCTATTAGTCAGGTACAGGATGAAAATGGTATTTTAGAAGCTTGAATCCAGAAGAAATTAGCTTCTAACATGTTTTCTTCAGGGTCTGATTTGATTTTCAAAGCACTGTGATGTGGCTCCCTGTGGGTACATAAGTTCAATGTCTGTGGTACTTCTTGAGGTCCATGGTGGGTGGGATTTGATGGTCATTTTACCTCCTCCTATAGAATTATGGTCCCTGATGAATAACATCCCATGGGCAAGCTATATCCTGCTTTAGTGTTCTTTAAAGTTTTTATTTATTTATTTTATTTGTGTGACTGTGCATGTGCATGCATGCACATATGGGGGTGCCTGCAGAGAACAGAAGAGTATCCAATCCCCTGGAGATGGAGTGACAAGAGTTTGTGAGCTGCCCAACGTGGGTACTGGGCACTGCACTCTGGTCCTCTGGAAGAGGAAGAAGTGCTTTTCACCATCTCTCCAGACCCAGTGCTAGTGGTTTTTGCACAGGTTCCTTGGCTTGGCTATGAAATCCTGTCTCTAACTGATGCTCCTCCCCCAAAATTTCACCTATCTCTTGCCATGCCTTGCCTCAGGACTCCACATTTTGTTTCTGAACCTGATTTTGACACCTATTTCAGCCCCGCCCCCGCGCCACCGATTCCCGTGCTCATTGAGAGTCTTCCCCAGCAATGAGACTGCTGGTCTCAGTCATTAAGAAACACCAGGTTACTTTCTGTCTTGAGTGAAGCTCCTGCCTGGGACCCCTGCTTGGTGGACACACTGTCTTCATTTTGCACATACTTGTGCAATGTTAGTAGTCCCAAGCCCCAAAGGAGAGGGGCTGCAAACCTCACCAATCATCCAGCAGCTAGCTAGCAGAGATATAGAGAAGCTGACCAATTTTTGCATTCACTGTCTTTTCCTTACTGTCCATGCTAATTTTATCACCAACTTGACACACTGGCAAGAAGGAACTTCAATTAAGGAACTGCCTCAATTCGGTTTGCCTATGGGTGCATCTTTGGTGGCATTTTCTTGTTTACTAATTGATGTAGAAGGGCTCATCCCACTGTGGGTGGTACTGACCTCAGGCAAGTGGACCTGGGCAGTCTGTGTAAGAAAGGCAGCTGACTGTGAGCCTGGAGTGAGCCAATAAATAGTGTTCCTCTGTGGTTTCTGTTTCAAGCTCTTGCCTTGAGTTCCTGCCTTGGCTTCCCTGCATGATGTACTGTAACTTGTAAGTTAAAATAAACTCTCCCCCTCCCAAGTTGCTTTTGGTTAGTGTTTTTATCACAGCAACAGAAAAAAACTAGAACCATCACTGTGACTAAATATGCAACAGAAAGAAGTTAAACCAGGATTTCTTCGGCTCATGGCTTCAGAGGGTTCAGTCTACTGGTGACCTTGCTTCAAGTGCTTAAAGTGTGGAGGAAGATATCCTGGGAAGTCAGAAGGCAGAGAGAGGGGAATGCAGGAAAAGACTAAAGAGAGATGTAGAACCAAGGAACCTCCCCACCAGTGACCCACTTCCTCCTAAAGTCTTGCCTCTTTCCTTTCACCACCTCCCAATAATGCCATCCTATTATGAGTCCATCAAGAGATGAGTCCATTCATAAGTCAGAGCCCTTGTGATCTAATTGTCTCTTTAAATTCCCCCATGGACACACTCAGGGATGCACTTTACCAATCCCCTAGGCATTTCTCATTACAATCAAGTTGTCAGTCAAGATTAATCATCACACTTGTGGAAGATCTCAGACCTCATGAATGGCAGAACCAGGGTTCAAATGCAATTTTTGCACATGGGCAGGATGTTGGGCTCTTAACCATGCTTCTGGGATAAGCACATATGGGCCAGAGACTTGAGGAAGCTATAGCCAAAAGCAAAAATTAGTTGATTGTAGGCGAGTGCTGTGTAATGAACCCAGGCTTTGAGAGAGCAGAATTGTGCACAGGTCACTCACAACATTCTCAGTTACTTGCTGCAGTTTTTTTCCCCAGCAAGATTGTGCACTCTCTGAGAAAAGATAACATGTTTTATTTATATTTTTTTTGATTCCACCATGGTGTCTGCAACCAGTAACTATCAAGTATACCAGAAATGGTGCCCAGACCAAGTCAAGCCAGCATTTTCTGTAGCTATAAGTGGAAAGAGGAAGTTTCTGTGCAGTTGAGTTTGCTCACACTGCTTCTTCATTTTCAGAAGCCAGTAGAGTCTCATCATTGCTTGGGCCGATTAGAGTAGAGAGTCTGGGACTTATTATCAAAATATGCTGACTGATGCAAGGATGGAAATACAGCTGATATCACAACATGTCCAGCTCTGCCTTCCTCCCCAGTTCTTAGCAAGAAGCTCTAAGTTCAACGGCTCCCCCTTCAGACTTTAGCATCATGCATACTAACCGTGCATTTCCAGTGCAAGCCTGAAAGAAGCGGAAATTAGAAGGCTGACCTTGAGACCATTAGCACAGTGAGAGCGGGACTCATCTGCTTCCACCCTGTGATCAAAGTGGCAGCCCTGGGACAACTGTTACCATGAGAGATGGGTCTGGAACTGTCATTAAATTACATACATGTCTGCTGCATCTGACTATTAAAGTTTTGGTAAATCAATTCTTCATGGCCTTTTAATCAAGAGCACATGATCAAGGACAAGGGACTTAGGGGAAGTTTAGTAAAGAAAGTGTCACCTACTGTCCATGGGGAATGCTATGCAAAACTCCAGTCCAAGGATTCCAGGAGATCCCACAGCCTGGGATCTCAGAGTAGGCAGAGAGGAGATGTGTGAAGAGGTTATGATAGCTAAGCTTGAGGGTCAGCTTGACTGGACTGAGAGTAGCCTAGGAGAGTACTGAAGCCCATCTCTGGGTGTGCTGTGTTTGTGATGGCATTTCTATAGACAGGTCCTGAGAGATCTGAGCTAATCAGTGGGTTAATGAACTGACAGATCCAACATCTAAGTAGACTATTGGGCTAGGTGGAACTGTGGAAGTAGAAATTTAGTTGGAGGAAGTTGGTCCCTATCAGTTAGACTCTGAGACATTTCTCTCTCCTATTCCTTCCTGCCTCTGCTTCCTGTCTTCCACAAGAGAAGCAGTCCTGCTCTGCTTCACCATAGGCCACAAAGAATGCAGCCAGCCAATATTGGATGCAAACCTCTGAAACCATGAGCCAAAAAAAACTATCTTTCCTCATATGTTCCTTTCAGGTTTTGTGCCAGTGTCTGAGTGACACAGGAGATGATGAAGCATCCTGAAGCTAAGGCAACTCTGAGGGGGTGGCAGAGTATGGGTGAGGGGGCTCATGAGTGATTTATGGGGAACTTGCCTCTGATCTTCCACATGTAGTTCATCAGTTGCTCATGGCTGACATCAGCTGCCTACTTACCAAAGGGGAGCTGATTAGCTCAAAGCTTCTGCCTGCCATTCAGGGTGAGACTGCCAGCTCTCAGGAGTTGGTGCTGCCCTGTGCTGACTTTTGCTCTGATTTTCAGTGAAGTGAGGAAAGCAGATATGACTGATATTTTGTATAGTTATACTTATTTAATTTAGAGGGTACTTTTTCCTTTATTCTGAAATTACACCTTCCCCATGCCTTTGGCCTTATGTTGCCCTCTCTGTTGTGAAATGATGGTGATTATAAATAATTGTTGACTTGACAAAGTACAAAGCTTTCAATGGCATGTCCATTCCCTAACCTTCTGAAATTCTGTCATCTGTACATACTGTTGGTAAGATGCCATTCCCTATTCATCAGACATGGTGTCCCCAGATCTCCTTCTCTCAATGTGGAATGAAATTTAGGGTGTTCCTCCTAGTCCCCCTGCCTTGTAGTGGGGAAGGTTCCCCGAAGACCCTCCAGCTGGGATCCATTTCTGACTGTGTGAGAGAGAACAGGGTAGGAATTATATCTTAAAAATGGGGGAGGGGAGCTCAGAGAAGCTAAGCCTCATGGCTGGAGTCCATTATGGGTTAAGAGAGGGAGAGAAGACTCCCTATGCCTCAGCCTTCAGTGCCTACATACAGTCCATGTGAATTGACAATGATGGAGTTATTGTGTGCGAAGTGTGTAGGACACTCTGGCACAGTATGTGATCTTAATGACATTAGCCCTTGTGTCCAACTTCCCAAATTCTCCAGTGTAGTGACATAGAAGGGTGGTGGTTGTCTGTGACACAACCATATGTGACCAATTTCCTGCTCCTTGAGTACTTGGCAGGGAGGACGAGTCCCTGTGACAGGTTCTGGCCCATGAGTTGAAAGGAAAAGAGATGTGAATCACTTCAAGGGTTGCTCCAAAACCTGTGCATGCTTTGCTGAGCCCTGTCTAGTGTCAAGACAGCCTCAGTTAGCCTGAACTCCAGAGTGCAGCAAGGACCAGAGTCCTCCAGATGAACCTCATGGGACATGCAGGGAAGAAACAAAAAAGAAACAACAAAAACCCTTTCATTGTTCGGTTTCTTTTTTTGTAGTGAGATAGATCCTGAAGATGTTGGGATGTTTGTTACTGCAGTTCAACTCATCCCAAGCAGACTAGTGCAGGAAGTTAAGCTACAGGCAGAGAGAGATTCCATGGGTCTCTTGCACACATGCAGTTAGTTGTTGCCCAGATGCATTTTCTCTACTCTTCAATACCACAAACTCCATTCTTAAGGAGCTTTCAGACAACCTCTCAGTTACTAAAGTTGCCAGCCTGGAATTGGAGGACCCTGGCTCCAAACTTAGCCTCCTCAAACAGTGAAGTATTCTTGCTATGAAGTTCAGGAAGCTAAGTGCACTTCTCATTGAGTAGCCTATAGTTTCCCAAGCATTATTTACAGGGACTGCAACCACATGGAGGAATTATGGGGGTGATATTGCCTATGGTCCTGAGTGCCATGGGCTTACTTCTCCTCTGGAGTTCAGTGCCAACCAGAAACAAGAAACTGCACAAGGAGTCATTAGTGAGAAGTGCTGTTATTAAGACTATAAAACTAGGTGATAGGTTAGAGAGAGACTTGGGTGGGGAGGGCTGCTGCAGATCCGGTCCTGTGCAGGCCTCTGAGTTGGGGGCAGTGAGCTGGGACCAGCCAAAAGGAAAGACATGCTAGGAGTCAAGGTCAATATTGTTAATGTGAATTGTGTTGTGCTGTGCCACTGTCGAGTCAGTAAGTGGGCATTGGACCCTCTGCAGGTGCCAGGATATAGCAATGAACAGAGAACAGAGGTTGCAGCTCTCAGGGACACAATAATAAAATTGTCTGTGCCCACAGACCCAATCTCCTGAGACTGTGTTGGCTCCTTTGCCAAGCACTGCCCCCCTCCCCCCACCCCTGTCTGTCTCTGTGTGTGTGTGTGTGTGTGTGTGTGTGTGTGTGTGTGTGTGTGTGTGTGTGTGTGATTGTCTTTTAACTTACCATATGGAAAAGAAAACTGAGACCCAAAATAGCCAGGATTCTGGTCAGTGATACAAAGAGTGACACTGTTAGCGGTGGTCATCCCAGGGTTGTGAGGGCAGAAGACCTTGGCTATACAGCACCTGTGAATGACGTAAAGTGGTAATCCCATCATGCCATTCCTGTAGTACTCACCCTTGCAGGTTACCTTCAGGTGTTTCCAGAGTCCCTGTGTGGGCGGAAGCCTAGAACTACATGGGCAGGATGCCTAAGAACCAGGTCTTTCTTTCCTGAGAGGCAGTGACGGCAGTGACGAGTTGAAGGCAGCAGGTGGCTGGAGTGTGCATTTGAAGAACAGTCCCAGGACTCAGCTTTGCTTGTCTCTCTGGTGTCTGACTGTCACAAAGTGGACAGCTGTACTCTACTATGCCATTTGCCATGATGTCCTGTCTCACTACAGGTCTCTGGAGCCAAAACTGCACCAAAATGAATATTTCATCTTTCATTTTTCTTTTCTTGGATATTTTTATCACAGCAATGTAAATCTCACTAACATACATATGGCCTTTTCCTTCTGATGCATTTGACGGTAGAGTTCATGACTTGCGCCTCCTTTTTCCCATCTCATTGAGGAGAAATCCTAGAGAGGGCGACCTTTATGGAGCATGGGAGAAATTCATATAGGAAACACCAGATGGGGATGGGATGTGGCCACTAAGGAGACCATGATGACAACAAACATCCTTGTCAGGATACTCTCCATTGTCAATAGGATTCCCATTATCTTCCTGGATCTCTGTATGGCCTTGCTGGCATGTCCCTCTTACAGATGAGAATTAAGTCACACAGAGATGAGTACACTCATCTAGTAAACTACCATCACAACTTTCTCCTCTTGGACCTCAGAGGATCCACCAGAGTCTAGGGCTGGGTAAATGGCTATGTACTTGACAGGCGCTATGGTAAGACAGATAAATGAGGAATATTTATAGAGCACCTCAGCTCCACAAAAAAGCTCATGGTGCTTTTAAGGATGTAATGCGTCAATGTTCATTTCTGCAACATTTGGTTTTCTGGCATCAGAGCTGAGAGGATGTTGTGAAATGTAATAAAGCCGCATCCAAACATACCAAGGGAACCTGCAAGCAGCTCTGCTCAAGAATGTGCTGAGGAAGGCAGCCTTCCAGCCTTCCCCAACTCTTTGGAATTAATCAGATTTCCTAGAACATCTGTTTTGGTGTATTGTCCGTTTTGCATTTAAATTTGTATAATGGCAGCTGTTGGGAAATCAAAAATATCTGTGGGGCTTCAAGTCAGTGGAAATTACACTCGGGTGGTGACTGGATGTTAAGTTGGACTGCCTGCCAAAGGAGATGATCTAATCCTTGCCGGAGATTTCATTAGGCAGGTCCTGCCTGCTTCTGGTCAGCTGGGGGATTTCATCGGCTATCCATCTATGACCATATGTTTAATGTTCTGAGAGTTCATACAACTTCATATGTACTTTAAGGGTTGGGAAATATGATTGAAGCAAATGTATAATAAGTCAGGGAAAGAAGCAATGGATTCACAATCCTCAGGACAAAGAATGTGTGTTTTGATGTCAGCTTTCAAAAGAGGTGGTGGAGTGAGTGGATAGTGATGAGAATTCTGAGTTGGCCAAGCCCCCTCATCTGGGCACTACTAGCATTATAGACCTGCCGCTTCCCTTCCAGCCCTCTTCCTCCTGACCCATGCTTTCTTGCATGCTCTCCTGCCTATTGGCGGCATCTTGGCCATGGTTAGACAATCCTTACCTGCACCCACAGTTGCCCACCCTGCGTCCACTCTTCCCTGCCTTTTACACAGCTCACTCTTGCTTGTGCTCCTAATCCTAATCCTACCTTGGGGACTCTTCCTTAGAGAGGCCTTTCTTCACCACATTGTCTAAGGAGCCCAGGCTTCTCTGTCCTCTATCTCTCTCTGCCTATTGTACTTTTCTTTTCTACAGTATCATGTCCATTATCTTTCATTTATTAATCACATGTTGGTTCTGCTAAGATGTGGGTTCTAACATGGCAACCCTGCCAGTGAGCATCTGGGCAAGGAGAGTGAATGAAAGTTTTTATTACTGCCTAGAAGCTGTGCTAGGCTCCCCAGAAGCAGGGGAAACTTGGGGCCAGCCTTTGGCTTTGATTCACTTCCTCCTCTCTGTTTTTTTCTGATAAAACTCAAGAGGAATTAAATGCTTAGGCTGCTGGGTGGTCTCACATTGATTCTGTAGTCATCTGACCTAGCATTTCCCAGAGAGACAGAGAAGAAACATAAGAAAACTTTTTTAATGCCAACTGAATATTTTTAATGTATAGGGAAAACATATTATCTTCAGCTAAGTCTCTTTATCAAGGTAAGATGTTTGAGACTTTCTCCTTTTCCTACCCTTCCCATTCTTGCCCCTTCTTATTTCAACCAAGCCTTTCAATGTAGCTAAAGATGTTCTTGAGCTGGAGATTCTTATGCCTCAACTTCCTGAATGCTGATCAGTATGTCATACCATGCATAGAGGAATCTTTACAAAAACTGTTTTCCTATTTTTTCTTTTAGAATATGTGCCTAATTTAAAAAAAAAAAAAGTCTGAAGCAGGAATCTAACTCATTGCCTGTCTTCTCACACAATGTTTTATGCTCTTTGTGTCTGCTGTGGCTTCCGCAGTACCACAGTGGCACAGCTGAGTACTCATATAGCAGGGACCACATTGCCCGCACAGATGAAAGTGTTTTCCATCTGGTTCTCATATGAAAAGCAAACAACAAATAATTTATCAAGACAGACAAACAACAACAACAACAAACAATACAACTAGTGCCGTTTGTATGCTGAGTTGGTGATGAGCTAGACCATATCCTTCAGTGGGCCAGCGGGAGGTGAGTTAGTGGCCTGACCTCCGTGTCTGTCCCTTGTTGAGACAGAACCTCTGCTAGTGGGTTTCTCTAGCCTTTGAAAGACAAGTTAGAAGTAGGACTTGTTGTTCAAAGGAGGTGGTTTTCCAGGTGGTTCAAGGTTCTTCTAGAGTCTCGGGAAAGAAAAAGCAGAGTTGAGACTCCTAGGACAGCGAACCCCAGGCTGGACCAAGGCTTCCAGACAAGGACAGGCCATACCAGTGTGATCTTCTTCTCTCTATTGGGCTTAGTGCGAAGGGGACACAACTCAATAAACAGCAACTAACAAAACAAGGTGACTTTTCACACAGCCAGGGAGACCACTCCTCCTGAGTAAAATTCCAGATCCACAGGACACGAGTCCTGCTGGGAGTCATAGGGAGCAGAAGAATAGGAGTAGGCCACAACAAGGTGCTTCAGATGGACCCACAGCCTTGCATGGCAATGGTTATTATACCAGGGCAAAGGGCTGTTTGAAAGAGTGACATAATAAAACTCTCAAACCAGGCATAATTTCCCCTGACACTCAGCGTGCATGAATAACACACACAGTCAAATAGAAGAGTAATCAGACTTGAAATATTCCTTTAATAATATGTTTGCCAGATCAAATATTAAAAATAGAAGATGGAGAAAAGGAGCAGCCATCCCCCATGGTATCAGCTCCATAAATATTGCTTCATTAAGCTGTCTGCGTCGGTTCAGGGAGATGGATTTCCAAATACAGCCTAGGTTCCAGACTGCTGGCTGTGATGGAGCAGAGGAAGCAAGACTGCAGGCATCACTTCACCTTCCTGTGCTGTGTCTGCCTTTGTAGTGAGGGCATCACTTAACAGCTGGAGCTGGCCTGACATCTGCCCAAGGGACACATGATTATGTATTTATTTGTGCTCCCATTGGTGCACCCGTGGCTTTCAGTCCAGCCAAACAGCAGGGAATTCATAACAATGGCACTTGATTTTCTCAAGATCTTCTGGTGGTAGATCTCCCAGCCATCCTTCTGGAGTCTTTCTGGGGCCAAGGGGCAGGATGAAGAAAGTAGAGACTTTGTTGCCAACCCAGGCTGCCACCTACTAGGAGTTAGATGGGGTATTGGGTAAAGGAACTGAAGATCTGGTTGACTCTGGTGAGAGTTGGGAAAGAATTTGGGGGAGCAAGGGTGTTATTGCAGAGGGCAAAACAAGAGGATGACAAGTGCGAGGTGAGGCTTGACTCTGTAGGAAGACCCTGTCTCAAAAATTAAAGCGATAAAGTAATCAGGAGACTATTTACTTTTGGGTCCCAGGCACCACGCTAAAGAGTAAGAAGAATAATTGATCAAAATGTAACGGTCTCGAATAGTCACTGTAATCCTTATACATGAGCAGCTGTGCTTGCTGCTTCAGGCTGGCTCTGTCTGTCTGAAGTACTGAACTACAATGCTTGGATTTGATATCCCATATCCAGGGTTAGTCAGTGCTCAAAGACACAGAGCCCAAGTGTTAACTGACGGACTGTTGGTGAACTTGTAAATGTGAAGAAACTTGTTTTAAATTCAAGAAAATTTTGCTTTCCATGTTATTCTACTACCCATTGCTACAATATTGATTTTAAGAAATATAGTTTTTTAAAAAAAATTGAATGAAATCTATTTTTATTTGATCTTTAAATTGCAATGAATTTGTTTGACTTTTTTTTTTTTAATATAGCCTTTATTGGTCTGGAATTCACTATGTAGACCAGGCTAGTACTCACAGAAATCCACCTGCCTCTCTTCCCTGAATGCTGGGATTAATAGTATGAGTCATTACACCTGCTTCTTGTTTGACTTTTAACCATTTTTCTTTTCTTTTCTTCTTTCCTTTTCTTTTCTTTGTGGTGATATTGTGTCCCCCAATATATCATGCACCCTAATAAATTTATCTGGGGTCAGAGAATAGAACAGCCATAAGATAGACATAGAGGAACACACGCCTTTAATCCTAGCATTCCAGAGGCAGAGATCCATTGAGATCTCTGTGATTTCAAGGTCACACTGAAAACTGAGGTAGGCATGGTGGCACACACCTTTAACCCCAGGAAGTGATGGCAGGAAGCAGGAAGGTAAAAAAGGTGTGAAAAACAGGAACTTTAAGTCAGTCCTTTAAGCTTCTAGGCTTTTAGCAGCAGTCAGCTGAGATCCATTCAGGTGAGGACTCAGAGACTTCCAGTTTGAGGAAACAGGATTGACTGAGAAGCTGGCAAGGTGAGGATAGCTGTGGCTGGTTCTGTTTCTCTGTTTTTCTGTGTGAGTGGGTGTGTGTGTGTGTGTGTGTGTGTGTGTGTGTGTGTGTGTGTGTGTGTGTTTTGTCTGCATGCCTGCCTGTAAGTCTGTATACCAGGTGAGTGCAGTACCTGCAGGAACCAGAAGAGAGCATCAGATCCCTGGCAACTGGAATTAACAAATAGTTGTGAGGCTCCATTTGGATGCTGAGAATTGAATTCTGGTCCTCTGAAAGAGCAGCAAATGTCCTTAACTGCTGAACCATCTCTCTAGCACCTGATCTTTAAGCATTTTTTCAAAGAAATAATTTTATAAAAGTAGCAGTTGTGAGACTGGCACCCCTTCCCTTATGCCCATTCACATGCCCACTTAGGCCCACCCCTCTCACCAGCCAGCTTCATGTGCCATTGTTGCCATCCCTCGTCACATGGAGACTGTGGAGGTCTGCCTATTAGTGATTTGAGAAGCTGTCTTTCAGTTCTGGGGCTCAGAGGGGGCACTTCATCACTCCTTACTCTTCCTACCCCCACAAGCACTTGCCAACTCTGGGCAGATAGACCAAGGATAGATTCAAGGTCACAAAAAGTGATTTTTTTTCATCAGATTGCAGCTTCTCAAACTTTAATCACCACAGTCCACTTTCAGAGCTTTCCAGGTTGTGTATGCAACCCTAGCAAACGATTTTTTTGTTTGTTTATTTATTTATTGTGATTAGGTTAACACACACACACACACACACACACACACACACACACACACACACACACACACCAGCAAGTGCTAAAGGCCGCTAAAGACCCATTAGCACCCAGGTAACTTTTTTCTTGATGCAAATACATAGATTTCTGATGACCACATTACTCAAAGGCCTTTTCTTGCCCACATCATCTTCACCTAAACCTCCTTTATCTCAAGGCCAATGGGAGCTTGCACACTTCCTGCATCTCATAGTAAACCTGATTGTCCTAAAGGGGCTCATAGTGTCTGTGAAAATTGTCAGGAACCTGTTTCAAGAGTTGTGTATTTGGTCCTCTGGGGTCATATTGGCAGAGGTCACAGTTGAAGTTGGGGTATCTGACTCTTTTGGTTAATGCATCTCCAGTTCAGAGAAGCCTGAGATTTTCACTGGAGGTAGCCCGTAGTGGGTCCAGTGGGATGAGGGTATGTAAGGAGCCTTTTGCAGACTTCTGAAGTTGCAGCTGCTGAAAACACAGACCTGCGCCCTGTAGGGGAGAAGGGAAGTAGACAGGTGGTGAGGCTGCCCACCCATGATGCATCTCTAGTTTGTCAGAGGAATTGGCCAGATGCAAACCTGGGTTAATTCCACTAAGCACCCAGCTTCACTGTATTTTTCAAGTGGGCTCAGCACTCTAGTTCCTTGTGAGTGGTCAGCTAGAGCCTGGGTTTCTGTGGAGTCAGCCTTCTTATCCCAGGGTCTCCCCTTGAGTATAGTGTCTCCTTTCCTGGGGTTATGGCTGTAGTTTAGCTTCATCTGGTATTGGGTTAGTGTTTCCTAATTGCAGGGGTGCAAACTCACAGATGGGCAGAGCTGTCCTCCGTTGTGAGATGATTAGGGAAATTGTTGCAGCTTCAGTATGGGAGGCTGCCTAAGCCTCATGCTCATTGCCCTGTGCCTAATGCTGTGTACTAATGGCTGCTGACTCCAAGGGAGCCCCTTCCAAGGCCTGGACTACAGCCTAAGAATCAAGGGCACTATCATCTGTAATCAGATGGCTCGTCCTCACTTAAAGGACCATCCTCTTTCCCCAGTCTGGAACTCCATGAGGCTGTTCTTGTGTCTTGTGTACACAAGGAGAGCTCTGAGGCATCCTTGGGATATGAGCCTGGAGGGTTGGTCACACAGAACTGTCCATTGGACATGCATCATTACTAAAAGCATCCTGATGATAGATCATCTGGTATTAAACACAGAGGCAGCCCTTTTCTCAGTATAATCATGATAAATGGAAAAACCCAGACAGGTGAATTTTAATAGGCATACAAATGCACTCAGGTTAATTAGATTGCATTTCAAAAAAAAAAGTGCTTTTCTCATTCGCTCCATAAATCTAAACAGGGGCCTCTAAAACATAATAGCCATCACATACTAAAATGCATGATGACATAATAAAAGATTATCAGTGCATGTACACAGTTAGGCAGGAAGCTGAAATAGGATGGGCATGGTAGGAGCTGTGTGACGGTACAAGTGCCAGCAGTAGTTGGGGGACTCCCATACCCAAAGGGTTAAGGGTGAGCAGACTGAAGGAACTCTAGGTATGTTTCTACTTTGGGACAGATCTCTTTAATCAATATTTCCTCCCCTAGCCCACTCAAAGCAGAAATGTTAGATGAAAGGCACACTATGCCTTCTCTGCTTGTGTCTCCCAGTTGAGAAATAAGGGGTGCTATTATACAACCAACAAAGGGCACAGGGTTCAGGGTAGGAAAGAAGAAGCAGGGAGATTGGAGATGGGGAAAGACAGGAGGCCATTTTTAAATATCACCTTTTCTGCATGGGACACTGAGCTCTTTATGTCTGTTCAGGTGGAAAAAAATAGTGTTTTGCAGATAGGGAGCATAGAATAGCCTGCATGAAAAGTTCTATTTAGAAGTAGCTAAAAGGCAGAGTGTGAGAATGGAGAAGAGTCACACAGAGTCCCTTCAAGCTCACTCTTAGAGCTTCAAACTGTCAGCTGCACCAGAAACACTGTCCTGAGCCCACCTCAGTCAGGTGCTCCTCGAGTGTTCAGAGGCAGTACTGGTGGTCACTTGGAAACAAATTAGAAATGAAACTGAGTTGGGGATCTCTCTGCCAGTTAGGGTGGATAACACGTAGGAAGCCCAGTTAAATTTGCGCTTCAGGTGAACAATAGGCCATTTGTTAGTTTAAGCATGTCCTCCATGCAAGAACTCATTTGTTGCTTATATAAAATTCACATGGGCCTGGATACTCTATATCTACAGGATGATCCAAACTCCAGGTCAAAACTACACAACTAATCATTGGCAATGTCAGTCCTTAAAAATCCAGCCCCATATATGGTTGCTTTGTCTTTAAGATTTCCACCCCATTTGTCACAAAACTGTGCCTCGGGTTCACTCTCATCAAGCTGGACATGGTATCAGAAACACCCATTTGTGATTCTTGTTGACAGAACTCATGGTGGGGATAAAGACATGAAGTCCCAGGCCGCCACTGACAATCATGGCACAACAAATGCTAGTCTGCCTCAGGAGCAGACTATATGTCTGAGACATGGCAGTCCCTGCTGGAGGGAGGTGAGGGTGGCCTTGCCACAGCCCAAAAGGAAGCATAAGGGGCAGCCACATTTCCCATGGTCTCTGTCAGCGCCGAAAGCGGGCTCCCTGTGGATGTGGGATTGTCCTGTTTCTGGCTACCTTGTTTCAAGTCATCTGTCACTAGCTTGGTGCCCTCTTTACTGTCACTCCCAAACCTGAAGTTCCTCTGCTCACTCACATTCCTTTTAAATCGTAACACCAGCAGGTCAACTGTAGGTTAGTTTGGAGCAGACATTTTTTTCCCCGTCATCCTTGCTGGCGCATCCCCTTGTTTTGGTAGCATCTGCAAAACATCAAGTCCATTCTTGAAGCCTCTTCAAAGCCATTTAGGAACAACACCCTGCTGTTTCAAACAGCTAAGTGAGCATTTTCTTCTGAAAGCCTAGCCCAGAGAACCAGTGTGCACAATTTAAGACCTTAATTAAGGGGAGGTCAATCAGAATCCATATTAGAAGTCCTAGCTTTGAAGCATGTGTCCTTTTAGTTCATGACATGTTTTGAAATGTGACATTTAGATGCAGGCAGGGTCCTTGAAAACTCTTACTTGCGAAACAAGTTAGGGGTTTAGATTGTGTTAGGGCACAAGACACAGATGAAGTCTAAATGAAGCTAACATACAGGAACTAGACACATAAAAGCCTACGTTGCCTGTTATCAATTTATTTATAATTTTTCAATTTTTTTCTGTGTGTATGAATGTGCACTATTTGCATACAGTGTCTCTAGGGGCCAGAAATGCCATTAGATTCCCAGGAACTGGAGTTATAGGTGGTTGTGAGCCATCACATGGGTCCTGGGAATTGAACCAGGGTTCTTTCTGGAAGGGTAGCCAGCACCCTTAACCTTTGAGTCATCTTGTCAGCTCGTCTTAGATTTTTTTTTAAGGTAGAATCTCACTTTATAGCACAGACTGTCATACAAATCATGATCCTCCTGCCTCAGCCTCGTGTGTACTGAGATAACAGATGTGCAAGAGTGAGGCAGAGGAAGAGGTGGTGGAGAAAGATTCTGGCCAACGATTGGGTTTACTCTTGTGGGAAAGGATTAAGAAGATATGGAACACTGTGGAGCAGCTGTGTTGCTTTCAAAGCTATATACAAACAGCCTTCAGAAACCACAACAAAGCAAAACAAAACCCAACAACTACATGGGAAAGAACATAGTACCATGGCTCCATTGTATTTGTCAAAGACTTAAATAGAAAAAAACATTAAGTCCCCATCTAGTTCCTCTGAGTGCTGCAGTTGCATAATTTCTGTAATTACAAGGAAATATAAAAAGCAGTCCACACTGTAAATTAAGCTTTTATTAACCTAAGAACTTGAAATAAAATGAACCGAGGGACTCTGGCTGTTTGTGCATTCCCTTGAAGTCACTTTTACACCCATTCTTCCTAAAATGCTGTGGAGAGGCACAACCTATCGGATGCTGGCATTTCTTTTTCCCTGCACCTTATAGAATGCAGAATTTGGTACTAATTTTTAATTTTTTAAGATTGATTTATTTGTATTTCATGTGTACAGTTGTTTTCCTGCATGTGTGCATCATGGGCCTGCAGTGCCTTCCAAGGTGAGAAGAGGGTGTCGAATTCCCCTGGAACTGGAAATACAGATGGTTGTGGACTGCTGTGTAAATGCTGTAATTAAACCCCAGTTCTGTGCAAGTGCAGCCAATGCTTTGAACTGTGGAGCCATCTCTGCAGCTCTGTACTAATCATTTTTATTGAGAGTTTCACTAAGTAGTTCAAGATGACCTCAAACTCACAATCCTGCCTCAGCCTCCTGAGTGCTGACATTATAGGCTTAAGCTACATGCCTGAGTTTGAGGGCTGTCTTAAGAAGTGAGTCTATTTAATGCAGTAGTCACTGTGGTGAAAAGGGAGAGAAACTGAATTCATAACAAATCCAGCTGCAGGGATGAACTTCATAGATCATGTACTGCAGGCACACCAGTGTATGCAGATGATGTGAGGGAGTTCTCTGCCTCAGCCCATTCATATGAAATCTGACTGTGGCCACAGGAAGCTGAGATGTCTGAAGAGCAGAAGTCTAAGTGGGCATGAGCATACAGACTGCAAGGGCAGCAAAGGAGTTTTCTGTGTCTATATGGTAGTTGTGCTTACATAGAGGTTGCCTTTTAAAGATTAATGAACTGGTTAATTTGTTTTAGGTGTATGAGTGTTTTTCCTGCATGTATGTCTGTGAACCAGGTGCATGCTTGGTGCCCATGGAAGCTAGAAAAGGGTGTCAGATACCCTGAAACTGGAGTTACAGGTGGTTGTGAGCTGCCATGTGGGTGCTGAGAATCAAACCCCAGTCCTCTGTAAGAGCAGATATTGCTCCATGTGAGCATTTCTTAAAATTCATGAAATTATGTACTTAAACAGTTGCATCTCAGTGTATACAAATTATACTCAATACACTACTATATGGTTTAAGTTTTTTAGAAATATGAGTAAGAGTTTGCTTCTAAGAAATTAAAAAAATTCTGACAGAATCTATGTGTCTGTCTGAGTCTCTGTCTGTCCCTCTGTCTCTCTGTCTCTCTGTCTCTCTGTCTCTCTCTCTGTCTCTCTCTCTCTCTCTCTTTCTCTCTCTCTCTCTCTCCTCTCTCTCTCTCCAGTGTGCTATTGAATCTTACTTACTAGTATCTCCTTGAGGAATTTCACAATTATGTTTATTAATACTACTGTGTGTGATTTTCTTTTCTTGTAAAATCCTGGCCTGGTTTTGGTGTTGAGGTCATATTGGCCTCTTTTAGAGTTTAGGAGTATGTCTCCCTATTCAAATATTGGCAAACTTCTAGGCTATTAGTTTTTTGTGTTTGTTAAAATTGAGTCATGGAGTTATCAGATCTTAGGATTTTCTTTGTGGAGTGCCTTTGCTGATGATGCAATCTCCTCACTTGTTCTTCCTGGATTTCTTTCTTTAGGGTGCAAGTGCAGTCAGATTGTATGTGTCTAGGAACTTACCTGCTGGTGCTATGGTATCATTTGTGCTTTTACTTATTCCAGTCTTCTCTTTTTCTTAGTCAAAGTTTTCATTATTGTTTATGTTTTCAGAAAGCCAATATTTAAATTTTTTCTTCTTCATTTTAGATGAGTTTCCTGGTCTTGATTTTATTTAATTCCACTCTTCTTTTCTTTCCACTAATTTTGGGCTTATTTTTATTCTTTTTCTAATGTTTTGAGTATTCATGTTTATTTGGCATTCTTGGCTTGTGTGGGCATTTATTACTATCACATTATTAGAATTTTTACTCTTCTACCTCTATGGGATGCAGAGATGATTCAGTAGTTATGAGCAGTGGTTGCTCTTAGAGAGGACATGGGTTAGATTTCCAGTTCCACATGATGGCTCACAGCCATCTGTAATTCCAGTTCTAGGGGATCTGATGCCCTCTTCTGGCCTCTTTGGCTTTGGCATGCACATTGTGCACTTATTTATATTCACACAGGCACATAAATGCACTCATGCACTTAAGATAAAATAAATATTTTTTAAAAAAAACTGTTGCTTTTCCTGTAGCCAACATATTTTTGGAGTATCCCATCCTTTTCACGTTTCTGGAAGCTTTGAGGCTATCAGTTCTTTATATGTTTGGTAAAATTGAGTCATGAAATATTCAGGTCCTGGGACTTTCTTTGATGGCCATCTCAAGATGTCTTTTAAGTTTCCTTTTCATTTGTTAAATGTTCAGGAGTGATTTTTTAAAATTTCACCCATTTATGAATTTTCTGAAAGTTCTTGATATCAGTTCCTAATTTCATATCATTGTGAGCAGAAAAGATATTTGATATAATCTCAGTCTTCTTAAATTTTACAGGGCTTGCTTTGCATACTCATATGGGATCTGTCCAGAAGGATATTCCATGAAGGCTGGAGAAGAGCATGCATTCTGCTGCTCTTGCATGGGAATGTTCTGTGTGTGTCTCTTGTACCCACTTAGTTTAAATTGTCCAAATCCTACCTTTCCCTCACTGAAAGTGGGGTGTTAAAATTCCTTACTCTTTCTTTATTACTACCTATGTCTCTTTAAATCTTTCCATTTATTTTTTGTGTGTGTGCATTTATAATTGCTATATATTCTTGATGAGTTGGTCTATTCATCATTGTATTTTGCCACTCTATGTCTTTTAAGTAGAAAAGTTAATCAATTTACATTTAAGGTAGTTATTTAAAGGTAAGCACTTACTGCTGCTACTGCTTTGTTAAGTGGTTGCTTGTGGGTCTTTTATTGTTATCTTCCTCTGTGGTTTGATGGTTTTTCCTAATGCTATGCTTTGAATCATTTCCGTTTTTACTTTATGCTTTTGCTAAAGTTTTTTCCTTGTGGTAACTGTGATATTTCCATGAAACATCCTCTACTTAGTCTATTTCAAACCCATAATAATTTAAATCTGGTTTTCAGACAGCAGCTCTATACTTATATTCTCATATATCTTACAGTTTGGCTGTCAGGATTTACATGCTCTTCTGTATATTCCTTGTCAGTTTATTTTGGCTGCAGTTGATGCTGACATTCTTGTCTGTACCACTGTAGTGGGGATAAAGTTGCTGCACAAATCATGGTCCTGGGCAGTCTGAGTACAACTACTTTACTTACCCTGCTCAGCTTTGTGCCTTTATGTTTTTGTTATTAATGAGTAATCTTTGTTTTCAGCTTAAAGATTTCCCTGTAGCACTTCCTGTAAGGTAAATCTAGTCGCGAAGACCTCCCTTAGTCTTCCTCCATTTTGAAAGGTTGGCTTGCTACATAAAGCATTTTCATTTGCCAGCTTTTCTCTTCAGCATGTTGAATATTTATTTATTTATATTTTATTTATTTATTATATTTATTCCTACTTCCTCTTGCCCTGGGCGTAATTCTGCTGAGAAACCCATGTATGTTGTATTAGTACTTGCTGGTTTGTGATCTGCTTCTATCCTCTGTTGTGCTCAGATTATTTTTTTCTTGTTTTTTTTTTTTATTTTTTGAAGATTTTATTTGCTTTGTTTTGTGTATTTGTACACCATGTGTGTGCAGTATTGAAGGAAACAAGAAGAGAGCATCAGATCCTCTGGAACTGGAGTTAGAGGTGGTTGAGAGCTGCCACGTGGGTACCATGTGCTGGGAACTAAAGCCAGGTCCCCTGTAAGAACAGCAGGACTACTTAGCAGCTAAGCCACCCCTCCAGGTCTTTTGCTTTAAAAAATAATAACAATTTAATTATTGTGTGTTCTGGTGAGCTCCTTTTTTTTTTTTAATGATTTTGTTGGAAGCCCTTCTTTTCCTATATTTGAATTCTGGAATCTGCCCCCATACTAAAATTAGTTTTTTTTCTAACTGTGATTTCAGATGTTCTGTCTCTACGCTTGTTGATTCTTTTCTGAGTCTATTATGTTATCCATAGCTATAGAAGGTGTCTGTTGCAATAGAAGCTACCTGATGCTATAGACACTGCCTGTTGCTATAAGTTCTGTCTATTGAATTTTTCAACTCAATCATTATATTTTTGCTCCTCAGATTTTTGTGTTTCATTGTTTCTATTTTTTCAAACTTTTAGCTTTGTATATTGCTTTATGAATCTAACTCACCCTTAGCAACTGTTGTCTCACTGTCTGTCTCTGAGACTTTGACTTTGCATGTAAGTGGAATCAGATCATCTCTTTATAAATAAATGCCTTATTTTACTTTGCACAATATCCTCAGATATCCTGCAAGCATAATGGCTAGCAGGGAAATGATCCACAATAGGTGATGAATGAAACTTGGGTCAGCACTACTTTTGCAGGTGCTGGGTCAAAACTTCTATAGTCTGACCTCACATTTAAGCACAGTAAAACTTTAAAAAGAGGTTTCCACATGGCAAATTTCACAACAAAGCTTTAGGCATAGCTACAGAGGAACTCCCTTGCAAAGTAGCTAAGCACCTGTGGCCTTTACAATAAGAATGAATTCTGTAAACAGTGTTCAGAGTAAGGGCCTAAAGAGGAAATGCTTGTAATAAGCATAAGGATAAATTCTATTGATGGAGAATGCAAAGTACATGGGATATCTTCCATAAGGATGGGTTCCCTTCACTGAGAAACTAAGCTCAGGATAAGTGCTTAGACAATGCTCAGGGTATCAGGAGATTCAGAAAGACTAGCACCTTATCATAGCAAACAGATCACCAGGTTGTTGGAAAACATCCACTCCCACCTTTCAGGTGACCAGGCATCAGAAATTTCCTTCCCTTGAAGAAAATAGGTCCATGTGTTTAACAAGCCTGGTTCCTTCAAATGCTTTCTCTAAGCTGTGCCTCCTAAACTCAGGTTTTATCAATGCTATTGTATATGTCAGAACTGTCTTCCTTTTTAAGGCTAAGTAACATTACACTCTTGCTCCAGTTTGGATTTGGCATGCCACTCAAAGACTTAATTTTCATTTGGACAGTAGTGTGAGGTATGAAGCTGAAGACTTTCTGTCTACTGAGAGCAGGCCCTTGAAGAGCATACTGGGACTCCATCCTCTTCCTCTTTATCTCTTTTGTACATAACTGTAGGCGAATGGTTTTGCCATGTACCACTGTCACAAAGGCCACCTTACCACAGGCCCAAAAGTGATGGAATCAAGTAGTCAAGGACTGAAAGCTAAAAAACCCACTCTCTTCCTATGAACTAGTTAACTTCGGCATTTGGCATAGTAACAGAAAAGCTGACAAACATCTATATGTAGCACGTACTGTTTATCTACTCACTGTCAGCATACATAGGCTGCACATTTTGCCTCTCTCTCTCTCTCTGCCTTGTTTAGTCCAAAGTGGCATTTTTAGCTTTCAATGTCACCACAGTTGGGCCTTGATCCAAGTGCTGGAATACAAGGTGTATCTCAACACACCTGGCCCTGTTTTAACATTGGTGACTAAGGCTATTTTCTTTTCCATGGAACTGTAGTTGCTGGATCAGACATGGTGCCCACCATCTGTCAGCAGAATGGTTGTTGTCTCTCCTGTCACAGAAAGGTCCAGATTTCTCTACATCCTGTGACTTACATTCCTAATGGTTAGCCATATTCACCATCTTTTCATTGTTTATTGGTCTACTTTGGTATAATTTTCTGGTGCAAGTGTCTATTCAAGTCCTTAGCACATTTTTGAACCAGTCTTAAAAAATATAGTGGACTTTTTAAGTTCTCTATATTTCCTGAATATTTATCTCTTCTCAGACACGTTACTCATAAAATATTTTCCCATTTTGTGATTTTGTGAATTAACTTTTCACTTTGTTGATAATCTCTTCCTCCTTGTTTTCTTTCTTTCTTCTTCTTCCTCTCCTCTCTCTCTTCCTTGTGGTGCTGGAGATGGAATCCAATGTCTTTTACACGTTAACCAAGCACTCGACCACAGAGCTGTGCCCCAGGCTTTGATGTCTCTTGGTGAACAAATTTCTTTAACTTTGTCAACCTCATTGTTGCTGCTGTCAAATGGTGTTTGTCTTGAGAGGCAGAGCTCTTAGCATTTCACATGATATTTTTGTGAGTTTTTTCCATATGTAGATTTCCTTATGTCCTTTTAATCTTACTTTGTTAGTGTCTTTTTAAAAGATTTATTTTTATTTATGTATGTCTATTTACGGGTATGTGCACATGAGTTCAGGTGCCTGTGGAGGCCAAGAGGACATCAGATGCCCCTAATGCAGGAGTTACAGGTAGTTGTGAGCTGCTCATCATGGATTCTGGGAAACAAATGAGGGTCCTCTCTACAGAACAATATGTACATATAACCATTGAACCACTTCTCCAGCCCTTTATTAATGTCTTAATCATGAAAACTATAGGAATTTCTAAGTACCTTCACATATTTAGATTGCCATGAAGCATTCCCTTCACTCTTGTAATGTGGCATCTTACACTGACAGACATTCTTCTCCTGTATCATTCGTATATCTAGGAATAAGCCCTACTTAGACATAGTGTGTGGTCTTTTAATGTGTACATTAATTCTGCCCTGATATTTATCATTCCCTTTCTTTTGCCAGCTCTAGGTTTAGATTTCTCTTCCCTTTTTCTTGTTATTTGAAGTGGTAAAATTAGGCTGATGATTTGATGTCCTCCTTGGTTTCTGTGGGAATGTTTATAGCCATAAAGCTACTGCTTTCCTTCCTTTTATTGATTTCTGGCTTCTTACTGCTATGGTTAGAAACAATATTTTCTGTGATTTCTATCTCTCAAAATTTATTGAGAGTTTGTGGCCAAACTTAAGGTGGTTCCTTAAAAATCTTCTACATATGCTTGAGAAAAATGTATACTGGGCTGTTGGAGAAATGTTCTATTGGTCACTGTGGCTTGAGACCTAAATTTCCTCACCAATCTTATGTTTGTTCTGTCCACTATCAAGAGTTAGGTGTTAAATCTGCAGTGCAACCCACATACCCAAAGTTCAGGGGAAAATGTTGAAGAAGGGGCAGAAAGAGTATAAGATCCAGAGGACTAGGATATCTGCTGCATGATGGTGTCTTCTAGACATAATAAGGAAGCTGTGCCTATGAAATCTTAGGATCTGCATAATGACAACTCCAACTGGCATGTCCATGTGGATGAGGAAATCTCACAAGGCCCACCCCTATGTGAAGAAAAACCAATCACTGGCTGCTGAGAGAATCAGTTTTTTCTAAGAATCAGCCTTCTGACAGGTTATCCAATACCAAGTGGTCTCCTGGGACATATATACTTAAGAGCAACACTAAATACACATGGGGAGTTGAATGAAAAGGGCCCCATAGGCTCATATATTTGCATGCCTAATCCCAAATTGGAACTGTTTGGGGAAGGGTTAGGAGGTGTGGCCTTGTTGGAGGAGGTGTGTCACTCAGGTGAGGGCTTTAAGGTTTCAAAAGCCCACATCAGGATCAGTGTCTTTTTTCTCTGCCTGTGGATCAGGTTGTAGCTCTCAGCTACTGCTCTACTGCCATATCTGTCTGCTTCTGGTATGATAATGTAATAATGAACCTTCTGAAACTGTAAACAAACCCCTAATTAAATGCTTTATTTTATAAAAGTTGCTTTGGTCATGGTGTCCTTATACAGCAACAGAACAATGACTAAGACAATGCATATAAATATCATATGTGCATATATCTGTCACAATAATAATCAGATAAGAAGTAATGAACTTGAGGAGGGAAGTGGGAAGAGTTGGAAGTGGGAGAGGGAAGGGTAGGTAGACATGATGCAAATATAGTAGTCCTGTAAGAAATTATCAAAACAATTTTAAAAACTTTAAATTAAAAAAATTAATGTTAAAAGAAGAATAAAATATTGAAAACTCCAGCTATTCTGTTACATTTCTTTTACATTCCTTCAGTCCTGCCAACCTTGGCTTCCTATGTTTTCCTAGTAATATTAGTGTATGCACACTTTAATTGCAATGTTTCTAGGTACATGTAACCTTTTATTAGTATGCTGTGTTCTTCTCTGTCTCATAAACTTTTTGACTTAGGGTTGGTTTTGTTTGAAGTATGGCTCTGCTCCCTTTGGTTCCTAAAAAACATCTTTTCACTTCATTTCACCATCAGCCCTCTTGTGTCTTTGGATCTAGCAGGAGCCTTTGTAGGTATCTGTCTTAGTTGGGGTTACTACTGCTGTGATGAAATACCATGACCAAAAGCAACTTGGGGAAGAGAGGATTTATTCTGCTCACTGTTTCATATGACAGTTCATCATCAAAACAGTGACTGCAAGGAACTCATGCAGGCCAGCGACCTGGAGGCAGGAGCTGATGCAGGAAGCCCTAAGGAGATACTTCTTATTGGCTTTCTCTCCATGGCTTGCTCAGTCTATTTTCTTTTAGAACCCAGGACAACCAGCCCAGCGGTGGCCCCACCCACAATGGGCTGGACCTTCCCCTACCAATCACTAATTAAGAAAATACCCTACAAGTCTGGTTGTAGCTTGATGTTATTGAGGCATTTTCTCAGTTGAGACTTCCTCCTCTCCAGTGACTCTAGCTTGTAGACATAAAACTAGCCAGTATAGTGGCATATCTCTCGGCCACTGTAACTTGTGTGCAGTTCCAGCTGTACGTTTGGACAGGAGAGTTTAATACATTTACACTTACACTGATGACAATTCAGATGGCTTCTGTCATTGTGCTGTTGTCCTAAGGGCCTTCTAGCTTTGTCCTCACACCTTACCGTCCTCTTCATTGGTTACTGAACTTTTAGTAGTGAAATGTGTAAACTACTTTTCTACTTAAATTTGTGTATATTCTTTGCATATTTTGGCATTATTCTTAAATTAACTAAGCCTCTGAAAGAGTTCGCAATGGTCAGAGCTGGGTAGAACTCGAAAATTGTCTGTAATATACAGCAGCATGGCACTGTGGCTCAACAAGACTAACTTGGACAAAGCACATGTAGCAAATCAAGATAAAATTTGGACTTGAGTTTAAGTCTGTGGCTCAGAGATGTGCCCTTCATGAATCAGTTTTTCTTTGCAGTGACAAAATTCCTGAGAAAAACAACTTTAGGAGAGGGAATCTATTTTAGCCACAGTTTCAGGAATTTTCATCTGTGGCCGCTTGGCTCCTTTGCGGTTGGACCTATGGAGAAGCAAGGCAGGATGGTAGGGAGTGTGGTGGAGCTGGGTGGCTCAGCTCATGGTAAACCAGACCCAGAAAGAACGAGAGAGAGAGAGAGAGAGAGAGAGAGAGAGAGAGAGAGAGAGAGAGAGAGAGAGAGAGAGAGAGAGCACACCTATGCATATCACCTTCCTGCTTCCGCTGGACCCTGCCTGTGGGATGGCGCTGCTCACACTGGGGTGGGTCTTTCCCACTCAGGCGCTGTTCCACACTCAGTCATCTCTGGGAAGCATCCCTGCAGACTCACAAGAGCTGAGCCTGACTACCTTAATTGTCTCTCAATCTAATTGTTGACAGTCAAGACCATGTGGGCCCTCCCTTTTTGTCCAATTAGAATAGTCTTTAAAAACCATTTTGTTTCAAAAAAGTTAAAGCCAAAGCTGTAAACAGTCCAGTGTTTGTGGTAACTTTCTAACATACAGCCATGTCACAGGGTTCAGTTCTCAAGGGTGACAGATTCAACTTACCCAGGGCTTTGCAGTTGCAGTCTGGATAGGTGGGAAGGCAGCGATGTTGCCCTGTACACCCAACAGCTACATTTCCAGATGTAGGCAGCAAATCCTCTCCTCTCCTTTTTCTTCTTATCTTTGTTGAAGTAGTACAGTTCTTCTTCCTGGACCTGTATCAGATAACTGCTTCTCCAGTCAAAGCAACCCTCTCAGAGGAAGATGCTGCCAAAGAGATAACTCTCTGGTCTTTGACACTGAACTGACTGATGATGCTTTTTTATATATTGTTAACTTACAGTTAGAGCAGACTGGGGGCTGGAGGGGAGAAGGGGAGGAGAGGAAGAAGGAAATAAGTGTAAACACAGTGAGCTGCTCCACCAGTGACTCCTATCAGTTTGGCAAGCCTGGGAGTCTGGAAAGAAACCATCAAATTCCTTCTTCTGGGGTAGTCTGCAACAGCCCCCTTGCTGTGCCAGCCCCTGGCTGAGCAGGGTGACTTTGCATTGGAATCTTTTTGTTTAATGTGCAAAGTAGCTTCTAAATACAAACCAAAATGCTGGTGCTTTGCTGAAGGATCAGAAGCTATTCCAGCATCCGCTGGACATTTTCAAAGGCCATTTTCATAGCAACTTCCACCTCCCATGAGGATTTTTTAGCATCTGGCTGCCATGGAAGATACAGCTCTGTGGAAACTGCTTAACTCAGCCTTGACCCCAACAACTGTCTCTTTTTATCTATACAGACTGTATAAGAATAATCACAAAAAAAAAAAAGAATAATCACCATACATGGAATAGTGGCAGAGGGAGAAGAGAAGGAGGGAGAGGGATGGAGAGAGGGAGAGGAGAGGAGAGATGGAGAGAGGAGAGGAAGAGAATGGGAAGGGGGAAGAAATAAGAGATGGAGAAAGGAGGAAGAAAGGAAGGGAAGGAGGGAGGGAGAGAGAGAGAACATGAGTCAGAGAGCTTCAGAGAAATTTACTCAGACCCTCCACATTAGTAGCTTTACTTGCCTTTTTTCCCTCCCTGGAGGCAAATTCAACTAGACCTGAGTGCAGGACTGATTGCCAACTGGGAGGCATTACCTAAATTTAACTTTTTCGGTCATTAATCCTGCAAATCTGCCCTGTGCATGTTCTTAGATGGCTGCAATTACCAATTTGCTGCTTGTCATAATAGTCATTAGGAGCAGAAAATATTATTAAATGACTTATGGGAAAAATAATCTGAAAAATGTAATGCTTTCTCTCAGGGCATTAGGACAAAGTGTAGATGGAGCACAAACACTTCCCCAGCCTAGGGTTGCTCAGGGGCTGAGTTCAGTTAACTGCTTATCAGAACTGAATTCTTTGTTGGTGCTTTTAATTTTTAAATCTGAGACATAGTCTAAAGAATACCAGGGTTGGGGCCTGGAAAAATGGCTCAGTGGTTAAGAGCACTGGTTGCTTTTACAGAGGACCCAAGTTCAAGTCCCAGCACCCACATGGCGGCTCACAACCATCTGCAATGCCAGACCCAGAGAATGCAACACCCTCTTATAGTGTCCACAGGCACCAACACACATACCCTGTGGGTAGGATATGAGTGGTAAGTATTGGATCCCTGATTATTGGGTATCTTTCACTGATATAATAAACCAACCAAGCTGAATTAATAAGTTCAGGTTCTCCCAGGTGACTCTCAGAAAGGCAGGAGAGAAAATCACACAGCAGGTCTGGTGATCAGGTCTTAAAAACCCTGTAGGCATAGTCTTGAGCAGCCCTGGGGTGGACTGACCCTTGTTGGGCTTTCTGAGTGGTGAGGTCTAGAGAGAGCAGCTCTAGGGGGAGGGGCCTCTGCTTGGCATGCTGAGGGTGGAGTTTGGAATGGGGCCTCAAGCTGGAGATCCCTAATATTGAGGGCTGGGTAAGGTAGTGATTTGAAAATGAAGAAACAAAACAAAAATTTAGGCATTACCTAAATTTAACTTTTTTCAGTCATTAATCCTGCAAATCTGCTCTGTGCATGTTCTTAGATGGCTGCAATTACCAATTTGCTGCTTGTAATAGTTTACACATGCACACATGTGCACACCTAAAGTAGCTGTAATGTTGATTCAAGAGTGTTTGCTAGGTATGCCATGATTAATCTCAACTATCAACTTACTTGTAGTAAAAGACACTTCTGAGTATGTCTGTGGTATTCCCAGGGATGATTTAGGAGGACAGAATCTACTGATGGATTCATCATTTGATGGTGTTACTGGGAAATGATGGAAACTTTCAGAGTAGGTGACTGGTTGGAGGAGAGAGACTGATGGGGGCAGGTTGTCCTATGGGTTCATCATAGCCCCTCTCTATCTCTCTGCTTCCTGGCCACTGGGAGATGAGCAGCTTTGCACAGCTATGCCCTTCCATAGTGATGTTCTGCCTCATCATAATGAGCAGAAACCATGGACCCCAATTACCTTGGATGGTGACACTCAAACCAGAAGTTTCTCATGTGTTTGCAATGGCAATGAAAATCCAGTATAATCAAGGGCGACGTGAAGCACTGTTTGTAATCAGCAGAGTAAAAAAGTGAGTAACTTGTCATGGTGTCCAGTGTGAGTCCCCGGCTGTGAGCGGTTACCTTTGCTGCTTTGACCTCTTCACTTTAATGCATTGTGTCTCTCGGAGGCTTCCTCCCCACCCTCCTTTGTCCTCAGAGGACATTTGTTTCAGCTTTCCAAGACAGAGAAGTCTCTCCCCTGAGACAACAATCCTCTGACCCAGCAGCTTAGTTCACAGCAGAGCCTCTTCCTTCCCTGAGGCTGAGGCTGTGTGTGTTTGCAGACATGACCTGGGAGCCTGTGCAGGAGACTTCTGCCTCATTTCCATTTCCCCATCAGACAGGGAACTTGGAACAGGGAAAGAGGGAAGTCTGTTTATTGCTCATCTTCTCAGCCCCAGGTCCCAGCTGTCAGCCAGGTATGTGAGAGTCCTGTTGATGAAGACTCAGCTGAAGCCATTGCAGTGACCCAGCAGCAGATCTGAAGAGGTTTGTGTGGGGGTCTACCCACTTGACCTAGGCAGGATCCAGAGAAACTGCAGGAGCAGGGGCTCCATGGTCACTGCCTCCATGGCTAGAGAAGAAGCAGGGAGGCTAGAGTTTGGGAGGGAACCTCAGAAGAGCTGAGACTCATCTGAAGTGTTCTAGCAGACTCAAATATGGCAAGCACAGGCCTGAGCATGGCGAATATGTCACCAACAGGGTTTGCCTTTGACCCTCTAACTAAGCCATTAGATTGCATTCCAAAAAGTAGCCCCAAAGTTCTATCCCCTTATTTGGCCACTTCCTCTGCCTGAGGCTCACTACCAAGGTCCAGCTATCAAAGTATTGAAGTCCAGCAATCAAAAACCCTGTTTTGCCGGGTGGTGGTGGCACATGACTTTAATCCCAGCACTCGGGAGGCAGAACCTGGTGGATCTTTGTGAGTTTGAGGCCAGCTTGGTCTACAAAGTGAGATCCAGGAAAGGCACAAAGCTACACAGAGAAACCCTGATATGAAAAAAACAAAAACAAAAACAAAAACCCTGTTTTGGCTCACCTAATTAACATGCCCAATCAAAATTAACCAACTCATCCTAACACAGGGTTTCCCCCTTTCCCTTTATAAACTGCCATTTGTCTATGGGTCATATCTGTCTCCTCTCTGTCCAGAGGCTGTCCTTTGTCCCTCTGGGGCAAATTGGCATATTTTGTGCTGATTCTGGTCCTTTCATCACAGCTGTTCTAACACTGTGGTGGGCTCCCTTGTTGTACCCATTTTGAGAAAGCCCCAGAGACCACCAAGGAGCCAGTTTCCAATGCAAGCACATAAGGATCCTTTTATTGTCAGGTTCAAACCTGGGCCACCATACTGCAGATGGAGGAAAATGCTGCAGTGGTGGCGGGCCCAGGTATAGAGAGTTTCTATAGGGAAAAACCACAAGGTGGGAAATTACATTCTTTAGCAACTTGGGATTGGGTAGAAGGGGTATGGGGCAAGAGGATTTTTGAAACTATTGGTATAGAATTTGAAACTATTGGGTTGGACTTTTGGTGGGGAACAACAACTTGCTGAGCAGGATTATCTGGGCTGCTCAGCAAGATTATCTGGATATCTTTAAGGGCCATAAACCATAGACAGAATGTCTGCAGGAGGATACTGCCCTGTATCTGTTCGAGTTGTCATGGCACATTCCTGAGGTCCTTCCTGGAACTGAGCACAGTAGGTGGTCTAAGATGGTGGCCCTTCCCTAAAATGGAGTCTGTATTGCCTTCACATCTTCAGTCTCCTGTTGTGTGGACTTATCCCTTGCAATGCTTGGTAAGAGTGGAGACAAATTTTTTCATTTCCACTGGGATTGTGCTTCTTCAAAGTGAGAATTGGCTTCCATCTTGGGTTATGTAGTCGCTCCCCTTTTTAAATTTTTTTTAACATAATTCTTTATTGATTCTTTGGGAATTGTACATCATGCATCCCAATTCTGCCCACCTCCCAGCCTCTCCATATTCACTCCCAAAGCATGCCCCCCAAATTAATTTAAAACAAACAAACACCTCAGTCCTCTGTCTTTGCAACACCTCTTCATTCACCCTAGTGGCATCAGGAGCTGCTGTGTGTCACGAAGTACACTCTTTTGTCCAATCAGCCCCACCCCCAAAATGTTCATTGCAATGGTCTGGTTCAAGGCTTCTAGCATACCATCATCACTAGACCCTCACCGAAACTCCTCTCCAAGTTGCCCTGAGTCATGGAGATCCTGTGGCTATCATGCATCAGGACCAGTCCTTTCATGCACTCCAGCAGGTCATAGATGGGCAGATCTCAGGGTGGACCAACCCAAGGCCCAGGATATGGGTCTGGGTGGTAGCTGAGCTGGTCTGTTGGGGCCACTGGGATCATCCCCCTCAGGCAAAGGGCAGCGCCTGCTCTCCTAGGCCCATGCCAGCTCTCCCACCACCTGTGATGAGTGTAGGGGCCAATTCTCCCGCGGGGGGTAGCACCAGCTTTCCTGCTGCAGTGTCTATTGAGGGCCAGGGCCAGCTATTCCAAGGCCATTGAGGAGCAGGGTGGGCTCAGCATGGCCCTTGGATTTTCAACAGGCATGGTTCCTATGACCCTCCTGTGGTAACACGAGCCATGGATGTCATCACAGACCCCAGTTACAACAGGAACATGGACCCCAGACATGGCCCTTGGCAGCAGCTTGGGACTGGACATCACTATGGCCCCTGTGGCAGCACAGGCCACCTAGATCAGTATGGCTCCAGTGGCAGCAAGGCCCTCAGGCACCAACATAGTCTCAGGTAGCTGTCCAGACCCTGGGCATCTGCACAGCCTCCTGTGACAACAGGAGCCATGGACATCAACTCAGACCCTAGATGCTGCTGGGCCACAGACCCAGACATGGCCCATGGTGATAGTGCAAGCCATTGAGATCAGCATGGTCCCCATTGCAGAGTGTCCCCAGGTGGTGGTCCAGACCCCTGACATGGTATCAGAAGCCACAGACATCAGCACAGTCCCTGGCTGTGGTAGGACCCAGATATGGCCCTCAGCAGTAGCCCTATGAAGATGAAGCCTTTTTAAAGATGAGATGTACCATAATTTTTTTGTAAATGAACCATAGCTCTATCCCAGTTGCAACCTCCCTTTACATCATATTTCTTGGCCTCTGGGTGAAATCTCTCAGCTAACCTTCCAAGCAAAGGATTCATTTGTTTTCTAGTTTAACTTTTATCACACCATGGTGGATGAATGAAGAGATGGAGGCATGGATAACTAGAAATAGGGAGGAATAAATGAAAGAACAGATGGGCGGGCAAGTGGATTCTTAAGCAGAGAAGGAAGCTTGACTTCCAATTTTCCTTTGTTTCCTCTTAAAATTGTTATTTTGTTTTATCTTTGTTAAATAATTATATTTACAGGGTGCAATGCAATGTATTGCTATATGGCCACAAAATTGTAAAGAAGATTAAAACAAAATAGGTCACATATCCTTCCATCATCTACTCAGTTTCTTGTATGTTCAGAATATTTAAAATGTATCCTTTTTATTATCGGTGTTTTGTTTTTTGAGAAAGAGTCTGTATGTTAAAATCTACTCTTAGAAGTTTTAGGAGATAGTGGGGAGGTCATAGGCCATAATCCTGTTTCTACATGGTCATGTCCCCTCCTCAACTTCATGTCCTCTTCTTGTTTTCAAATGCAAAGAATGTTTTTATAAAATCTAATTAGTGCTGCCTTTCTATGTGTGAGTGAGCTGTATTATCCAGGGTCCTCTAGAGACACAGAACTTATAGAATGATCTCTCTACAGAAAAATGGGATTTATTAGAGTGCCTTATAGGCTATGGTCAACAATTCCAACAATGCTATCTGCTAATGGGATGTCAAAGTATTCAATAGTTGTTCAGTCCAGGAGGTTGGATGTCTCAACTGGTCTTCAGTATACATCAGAATCCTGAAGAGTGGGTTCTAATACAGTGAAGGAATGGACTTGCCAGTGAGAGCAAATGCAAGCAGGCAAGGAGCAAACACTTCCTTCTTCCATGTCTTTTATATAGGCTGCCACCAGAAGGTGTGGCCCACTTCATCTGATCCAATCAAGAAAAATACCTCATGGTTATACCCAGCAGCTTGGGTTTTAGTTAATTCCAAATATAGTTAGGTGGACAAACAATAATACCTATCACAGGGACCATTCACTGCCACTGACATATTTATAGTTATAAATCTGGTCAGCTTTCAACCTTGGGCAGAGAAGTTTATTTTTAAAGCAGGCAGTGGTTAATGCAGAAACTCATGCCTGGTCCAAGTACTGAGAATAAGTGACAGTGAGTGCTCAGTCCTAAACAGAACATCTACAGCAGTCCCCAGCCAAGAGCCAGAGGCTGGAGAGGAGTACTGTGGAATGCTATTTTCTGGACATGACATGGCTGTTGCACTGCATAGGATCAAGACACTCAATACGCTAGCATGGTTAGAGGAGGAGAACATGAGGACCTGGCCCCATCTGAAAAAACTATTGGCAATTTATGGCTGCTGAGGAGGGAGAAGAGTCATTTTTACTTTGGTGTTACAGTCACTGGTAGGTTACCTGTGCTCCAGTGGGTAGTCCTACACTCGTGCATACACAGTTAGCACTAACTATAAATTGAAAATAAATAAGCACAACATTGGGGAGAACACATGTAGGAATGCTTTTCTGGGATAGGAGGAGGGGAGAGTGTAGGTGAATATAATAAAAATACATTGTATATTGTATGAAATTCTCAAAGAATCAATATAAAATATTATTAAAAACTGCGAAATTTTCTATAATATAAATACATACTCCTCTCCCAACAACAGCAAACTTAACCAGTGGAATGGTTTTGGAATGGAAGGGGTATCTTTAGATACAATGGAGACCAAATATTGATAAATGCACAGCCAACATCATGTTCCACAGTGGCTAGTAGAAAATGTATTCTCTGTGATGAGAACAAGGAAGCCTGGCCTCTCTCACCCTTTCCAATGTTAGAAATCCTAGCTAGAGAAGCTAGCAAGAACTAGTAATGCAACCTGTGAGATGTGAAAGTGTGTGCTTGCTGATAACAATCCTAAAGACTCCAGAAAAACACTGTTAGAACAGGTAACAAATTCAGTAAAGTGGCATAATACAAAATCAACATACCAAAATCAGTAGTGTTTTTTCACACTAAGAATGAAGCATCCACACAATACCACAAGAAAATAACCTTATGCATCAACACTGTTAAAAATACAATAAGTTTCTGTTGGTGAGATGGCTCAGTAGGTAGAGGACCTTGCTGTCAAGTCTAATGATAGTTTAGTTTCCTGAACACTCAGGTAATGGGAGGAGAGAACAGACTCCCACAGGTTGTTGTCTGACCTCTGCACGTGTCTGTGGCATGTACACACACACACACACACACACACACACACACACACACAATTTAAAAAAACTCCATATTCTTTAAAATTACAATAAAATAAAATAAATTTAGCCAAGGAAACCAGAGATCTACAATACTAAAGCAACAAAACATTGATGAAAGAAATTGAACATGTCACAAATAAGTTGGGGTATAGTTTTTATTCTTCATGTTGCCTTTCTCTTCTTTATAATGTATTTGAGGAATTATTCTCTTTAACCAATAAAATATGCTTTATTCTCTCTTTTGGCCATCTGTTCCTCTACAGTGTGGACCTTCCATGAGTTGTCAATCATTAAAGTAGAAACACATGAAGACGCCTTTGCCGTGTTCTTGTGTTGGTGTGTTCTCATGCTGGTTTCATTGCTCTTACATAATCTGTGCTTTCTCACATGCTTTCCACTTGCACATATAAAAGTGAAGATGTGTGAAAGAAATTGCAAACATTTCAGAGAAAGAAAATCATAGAGCTGCAGGTATTCCTGTTTTAAATTCCAAATAGATGTTTCCAAATAGATTTTCTGTCAATCAGGATAAGCTAGATCCTAGGGGGACTGTGAATCTCCCTGCTTTAAAATAACAAAGGGTTATTTTCTGTTAATGCTTCCTGTAATTGTGGATTCTGAGGACCCTGCTCTGTATGTCCTCGTAGACCCAGAATGACAAGTCTCCCACCAACATCTGAAGCAACTTTGGTTACTACAGTGCAGGGACCATTAAATGGCAATATGTTAAATTATACACTGAGTCTCAGCTTTCTGCTCTGGAGTGACACCTTCATATCTGATTTCTCTAAATAAGATGCACAGGTAAGGTTCTTGAAATCCTACCATGTTTTTAGAAGAAAAGTTGATATCTCTAGTGGCTCTCATTTTCTGCAGAGAGCATTATTCACCTGGACCTGACAGCAAGAGAGGGATGTTCCACACTCTCCTCAATTTGGAGATTTGAAAGAAAAGAAAAATAAAAATACACACACACATATACATACATACATGCATATATATATATACATATATAGAATTAGTTACTACTTTTCTTATTGTTATGATAAAACACCATGAGCAAGACAACTTAGAGAAGAAAGGGTTTGTTTGGGCATACCAGTTCAGAGAGTTAGAGTCCAGCATGGCAGAACAGCATGGCAGCAAGCAGTAGGTGGCTGGATGTAATATGAATCTTAAAAGATCTTATAATTTAAAAAAATGGTGCCAGATATTGGGGTGGAAACTGAGAGATCAGAGAGACAGAACAAGCCACAGCCAACCTTACCTCCCCAACTTCTCAGCTGATCCTTTTTCCTCAGACTGAACGCCTCTGAGTCCTCACCCAGAAGGGATCTCAGCTGAACTGCGTAAAAGGCCTCTAGTTCTTGGTCCTCATGCCTTATATACCTTTCTGCTTCCTGCCATCACTTCCTGGGATTAAAGGTCTGTGTTCTTCCCAAGTAAAGACATGAGATCTCAAGTGCTGGGATTAAAAGTGTGTGCTACCATGTCTGGCTCTGTGCCCAGTGTGGCCTTGAACTCACAGAGATCCAGACCGATCTCTGCCTCCCAAGTAATAGGATTAAAGGTGTGTGCTACTACTACCTGACCTCTATATTAAATATAGTGGCTGGCTTTTTCCTCTGATCCCCTGGTAAGCTTTATTTGTTAAAGCACAAATAAAATAAAATATCACATTTCCCCTTTTTTTGTCTAAAATAAAAAAGAAAATATAACTAATATAAGAAAAACAATATACAATAAATATAATAACTATATACAACATATGCAGGCAATAAATACATCAACAACGTCTAGTCCATTTGCATTTGACAAATTCAGCAAAAATATTCCATTATCTATCCTATTTTGGTGAGTCCAAAATGTACCTAATTTACTTTCTATCCTAACTTGTATTACAAACCAAAAACTACCTTTTGATGTCTTTCAAACTTATACACTTTACACCTCTTCAGTAAGTTTCTTTTCTGAATTTATTAATAAGGAAAACTGTAACTATAACTATGTAAACTTCAACGCCCTCAGAGACCTGAGAAGGACATAATATTAACTAGTTAATCAGGAAGTGCAAACAAGTGACTTTCAAAAAATGTAAGGAATGACAGAAACAGCTGCCTGCCTGGAGAGTCACCTGAGGTTTCTCTGCAACATTAGGGCATCCATCTTTGGCCTACAGGCTTAGCATATCTGACAGATTCATCTGTGAAGCAAGATTTTCTAAAGAGCTTTCCTACGTGCCTTGTCTTGGCAAGGATCAGCAGTCCTTTCTTTTGTGTCCTGCTTATCCATTTTGGACAGCATACTGTCAGCAGTCAACGTAAGGGCACTTTCTTGCCCAATGGCTAACTTTTGCCACAAAGAAAGTAAACTCCATAAGGAGTTTCTTCAGTACTCATCATCTTCTCTGAAGTAGATTGGTGCTGCCAGGAGCAGACATGCCTCATTGTCATAAAAAAAAAGAAAAGAAAAAAAATTATGTTATGGAAACATCTTAAATGCCATATTCTGTAGATCTCTGAAGTGTTTTGAAGATGACCTGTCTATCTGAAATATATGTTTGACCTTGAAAACACACCTAATATGACTACAAGTTCGATTGTAATGACTAACTACTAACCTGCATTTCTTTATTATCCTAAATAGTTGGTAATAACTTTCAAGGACTAGAAAATTACATTACATTGTTAAATAAACTGTATAGGTACAATACCTTGAACAAGATTAGAAATATATGTACAGTATTTTCTAACAAAATCAATCTCAAATTTGTATCAATATACATAATATGTATACAATATAGAAAAATCCAATGTAAAATATTTAAAATTAGTAGTCTTTTAAAAGTAGATTCAATAATCTACCTTTTTATCTTATCATATCCATATTCTTGTTTTTTTCTTTTCAGAGTAGATTCAATAATCTAGCCTTTATCCATCATTTCTATATATTTTTCAGAGTAGATTCAATAATCTACCTTTTATCTTATATCTATATCTTTTTTTAAACAAGAACCCCAAATATAATCTCTTTTGTTTAGTCTTTTTCCTAACCATTAACAATAACATTAAAATAACAATTGTAGCCAACCATCCTAAACAATCACAATTATTCATAACCCATTGAAAGACCAAAAACTACCTACCCTACCTCTTGGGAATGTGGGTGTTATATTCTTAAAATTATTCCTGCTGTCTGGGGGCAAAGGCATCTTTAGGGGATCCTGAAAAGAAAATTTTGGGATTAATTGTCAAGTTCTGGGAGAGTTAGCTGTATCATTTATTGTCAAGTCTCTCAATAATGGGAAAATACAGGACTTGTCTTAAGTCCTTGCTTGAGTAGTCTGTGAGGCTGAATCATCTCAGTTAGCCATCTGAAAATTGTCCTGAGCAGTTTATAGTCCAAAGCCAATCTTTGGGTGGTATTTGTCAGCTTAGTGGTATTATCATCATCCTAATGGAATCATTGTTGTGGGGCCCCATCATTTTTTTGGAGACGTCAAAGTCGCTGTTAAGCATGGTCATGGTTCCCTGCAGAAGACTGAGAGAGACTCAAACCTGAAATTGTGTACAGGAAGCTAGATGAAGCCTTTTTTTTTCTAGGATTAGTTAGTACTCTATATGACCATTACTATCATGACAAAAGTTTAAAAAATATATATCTTATAAATTTTGATATAAAATTTATACCTTAAGAAAAATTTTAAAGAGTCAAAATAGAACCAAAGAATTATGAGATTAGTGACAATAGAAAAGTTCCTTAATATTGGTCCTATATTATTCTGTCCCGTATCAGATGGCTCTTCTGACATGATACAGAGATTTTGGATTTTCCTTTTAACAAGCATGCTTGAGTTTAGAGAAGGAGAGAACCATGCTCCAACACTAAAGCTAGCTTTAATTTTTAATTGAACTGGGACTACATAAAGACCATTTGCATTATATGCCTATAGAAAACAATAGAAACAAACATTTAGGAAGACTTAAGAAATATTATCCTGCTGTAGATATCGCTCTATATAAACAAAGCACTGATTGGCCAGTGACCAGGCAGGAAGTATAGGTGGGACAAGGAGAGAGGAGAACTGAGGATGGAGGAAGGAAAGAGAGACTGCCTGGAGCCGCCGCCAGGACAAAGAAGATGTAAAGTACTGGTAAGCCACGAGCCACGTGGCAAAGTAAAGATTAATAAAAAATGGGCTAAATACAAGAGTAAGAGCTAGACAATGATAGGCCTGAGCTAATGGCCAAGTAGTTTAAATAATATAAGAGTCTGTGTGTTTATTTTATAAGTGGACTCTGGGACTCTCAGAACTTGGCAGCAGGAGCTAGAGAGAAATTCTCCAGCTACATTATCCTGTTAGATAAGTGATATACCAATAGGCCAATTTATTTTTTTTCTTGGGACATTTTTTTTCTGGATGATTTGTCCTTTTTCTTCAGATGTCTCATTTATCCAGTGTTCTTCAGATTCCTTAGTTTTCATTCTCCTAAAAGACAAAAACAAAGCCCTTCCCCAACCCTGACTTTGGGGAGGTTCTAAATCTAATCTTTATCAGATTTGATTTATGGTTTCCCCTTAAATTTTTGTTTTATTTTCTAAAGCTTTTCTATCATCCAGAGCAGTGTGGTTTCTTACAACAGGCATTAGGTTCTTTAATTGCTCTGTGAAGGGGTTTCTTCCATGATGGCAGGAAAGGACTGAACCAAATTTGTCATGGGGGCCTGTGAGAGGCACCTCAGGACATTTCCCAACAGCAAAGGCAAAGGATTACCTTGTCTATCCCTTGTTGATCTACATTCTTTACTCCAGTGTTTACCTTTACCACATCTTCTGCATATTCCAGAAGGGAGGGGCATTCTGTTGGGATTATTCTTTGAAAAAACGTTGTTTCTAGGAATGCCCTGTTTACAGTCTCTTTTTTTGGTGACTATTTTTTAACCACATTTGAAACATCTCACATTACTATTTTTCTTCAAACCTCTGGAAATCATCTCTCCTATCCAAGTATCACCATGGTCATGAGATTCAATATTAATTGTATCTCAGCTCCATTCCTCCAAGGGTGCTGATCTTGCCTTTAACAGCTGAATTATCCTTCTGTATTGTGCATTAGCATTTTCAAAAGCCAGAGATTCAATTATTATCTGTCTAGCTTCTGAATTTGGTATCATTCTAGATTGTGTAGATTCAATAATCTACCCTTAAATCCATCAGCTGGAGGAGCTGGAAGCTCCATCTTGAACCACAAAACCCAAGCACAGAATGTATACTGGGAATGATGGTGAGGCTTTTAAAGCTCAAATCCCACTTCCAGTGACACACTGTGACCTTCAAAAAGACTACACCTCCTAAGCCTCCTCAAACAGTGCCACCAAGTAGGGACCCAACATTCTAATTCCTGAGACTCTGGAGAACATTATTTAAAGTATCACATATAGCAATCTCCTATGTCCTCTTCTATTAAAAAAATTAGTTATTTAGTTATATTAGTTATTCACAGGTTATTTAGCTTGTGAATGAGAATGCCCCAAAAGGGGCTGTGTTTGCAAAGGTAGGGAGACTATTTAGACCTTTAGTGGTTTGGAGAGCTTAGAATATTGTAAGTCCAGTGGTAAATTATCTTGAGGCATCCTTATCTCCTATTAATGACCATTTGTTGCCCTCCTTTGTGCATGAACTAACTTGTTTTGTGACTGTTAGGTAAAGCCTTACAATGTATGAGCAGAACCCTAGTTTTCACGAATCTAAGGTATCAGACAGTATCTAAGGCTAATAGCAGCTGGCATATGCAACAATATATTTAAAATGTCTTTAGAATTTTATTTTTTACTGTTCCTATTTTTTAAAAAATCAAATTTCCTACCTCACTGGAGCATGATAATTGGGGAAACCTGAGTTTATAACCCCAAGGCACAGTCACTCATATTTGGCTGTAGAATAAACTGTCTTTTTTATGTCTTTGAGGTGAGAGCTGTCTCTTTACTCCTTCTTTATTCCAACCCACTGATCTGCCCAGGCATGGAAGGTGGTCACAGCACCCTGAGAAGCCCATCCACTCTTTACAGAGCCATGCATTTCTCTGAGGGCTTGGACTGTATTCTGTGCTGAGGATACAGGCGCTACCAAAGCAAGTGAGTAGTGCAGCCTGGAACCTGCCAATTGGAGATGTGAGATTTGCAGAGCATTATCAACTTCAGGCCACATATTAATTATCTGGTTTGCATTTTAAAAGTTTTGTTACAAAAGAGGCTCATTTGATGATTTTATGCTTTTCTTGAGATAGGATCTCACTTTGAGCCCAGGTTGGCCCTGAATTCAAGGTGTTCTTACTTTAATCTTCTCAGTGAGGGACATCAGGTGTGCATTTCCACACTGTAAGAATGTAACTTTAGAATCCATGCAGCAGCATCCTGATTTTAGATGCCAACATGTACCCTAGTGAGACACTGCCTGTAAGGCCCTGGCTAACAGACTTCCTGGTACCAGGGTTTCACCTACAATGTGAAATAACTGCCTCCTACCCATTCCCTGCTCCTGTCTGGGAGTCAGAGAGCCTCTGGGCTCTTGGTGTGAACAACCCTACATCCACAGAGAACTATAAGGAGATGATCCCTCCTCTGCCATGATGGCTGATTCTACTCTTCAGACACACACACACATACACACACACAACAAGAGAGAGAGAGAGAGAGAGAGAGAGAGAGAGAGAGAGAGAGAGAGAGAGAGAGAGAGAGAGATGCTATTTGTCTCTGGTGCTGGGGCCTGAACGTTCCTCAGAGTCCTGGCCATGCTATTGCTTCCCTGTCTGTTTGCCTGTAGCATTATATTATTAACTCTTCTAATAAACTCTTTAACCCCCAGTAATCCAGCTCAGTTTCCCTCTTGGATGCCCCCCTACCCTACTTTACATGCTATGCTTATTTCTTATTCATTTATTATTATTTTGCTGATACTTAAAAGGAGAGTAAAATGTTATTTAGCAATCTGACACATGCCCGCTCCCCTTGCTAAACACACCCTAGCTCCCTTGTGCAGTGGTTTGAATGAGAAGTAGCTCCTATAGGTACCACTATTTGAACACTTGGTTCCCAGTTGGTGACACTGTCTGGGAAAGTGGTGCAGCTTTATTGAAGGCAGTACATCACTAGGTACGTGTCTCACTTCTAGTTGGTCTCTCTGCTTCACATTTGTGATTGCAGATGGATCAGCCAGCTTTCTGGTGTCATGCCTGTTGCTGGTCACCATTCCTCACCTCCATGATAGACTCTATCTCTGGAGCCATAAGACCAAATAAACTACTCCTTCTATGAGCTGCCTTGATCATGGTATTTTTACTATTGTAATGAAAAAGGAATGAATACGCCCTGAAGGGGTTTTCCCTCCTCTTTTTAGAAGCTGAAGGGGTAGGGCTTGTGGCCAGAGTTCAGAAATGTGTCCAGGGAAAGGGGTGAAAAACTGAAGTGCCTTATCCACCTGGGGGAGTGTTTGATGGTAGTGGCAGAATAAAGGTACTGTGTATGGATCACCGGTGTGCCCGTGAGGGGCCTGGGGACAGCTAGTACATGTGGTTTCAATTAATACCTTTTGTCCCCAGTGGTATGATGAGGTCCAGAAGCTCTGCAGTGTGTGTCACAGAACAAGGCAGGCAGCAATGGCGTGTGCTGATCTCAATTTGCAGAGCTTGTAAGATTCAGGAAACAGGAACTGACAGAAACATCCAATTGCCCCTGGGGAATGACATACAAATCCCAACCCAGGCTGTCTGTATCACGTGGGTCTGCTGGATGCAGGGTGATTCAGCAGAGCTGGCTGGGTGGGGGTGTAGCAAGGACTCTATAGCCTGCCTGATTGGGCCTGGAAGCTGGTAACTCACAGGCTGGTAGTGTACAGATGTGTGCTGAAATAAAACACCCCTTATCCAAACTGGCATTTGTTGGGCCTGCTTTGGTCCTTATTTCTGGCTTTAAATAAATTTGACCTACATACTTTTAAGAAGGAATCAAAGCAGGAAGAAAATACAATATTTCTAGGCAGAGTTAGGTAGGTCCTGGGTAAAGTTCAGATCTTAGATACAGTATTTTGGCTCTTACAAATCTCTTCAATAATAGTCACAAATGTAAGGGAAAAAAGAACAAAGCAAAACAAATAAGCAAAAAGAGAAACCACATAAAAACACCAGTGATCACACAGCACAGACACCTGCACATCTGTGTTTACTATAGTGTTGTTCTCAATAGTCATGGCACAGGATCAGCCCAGGTGCCCACTGATGGCTGAATGGATAAGGAAAAGGTGGTGTGTATACTCAGTGAAGTTTTATTCAGCTTATTTAAGAACAAAACCATACATTCTGCAGAAAAAATGATGGGACTGAAGATTAGCATGTTGAGAAAAATAATCTAGATTCAGAGACAAGTACCATGGTTTTTTGTCATACACAAAATATAAATTTTTAAAATTGATGCCAGACTCGAAAGGGGAGCTATTTGAGAGTAAGAAGGAGAGCAGCAGGAGATTGGAGGGGAGAGGGTAATTGGGAGTAAATACAACCAAGTTCATTATATACATGTGTGAAAATTTCATGGTCATACCTATTATTTTTAATTATGTGTATCTTTGTGTGAGTGCAGTTACCTATAGAGTCCAGAAGAAGGCACCAGCTCCAGGCAGTTGTAAGCTGTCTGATGTGAGTGCTGGGAATTGAACTATTTAAGAGCAGTATCTGCTTTTAACCACTGAGCCCTCTTTCCAGTCCCCACACACATTATTTTGTACAGTTAATATATACCACAAAAACAAATATTCCTGGTTTCTACTAAAATTACTGGACAATTTGTCACTATTGGGCCCTTGTCCTCCTAATCGTTTATCACTGTTGCCCAGTGGCTCCTTCCCAGGTCGGGTACAGTCATGTGCTCTGCCCCTTGCCAGGCTCATTTCTCTACTATATAACCTTCCATTCCTAAAGGCTTCTGAACATGTGCTTCTGTCACAATATGGAAAGAAACTAAAGATTACTACTTCAAGCTTCTTGATAAGGATTTTTGTACTCTAAATTTAACTTTCCAGGCCACATATGTCCTATGGACCTAAATTAGTAACAGTCACTTGGGACACTATCACTAAAAGTGAGATCTTCAATAGAAGCTAAGCCTTGATTTTTCTGGTATGGCCCATTATCTCACAGACCCTCCAGATGCTCAGAGCAGAGCCTAAACCATTCTGTTAGTTCAAAAGTGGAACTGCCAGGTGCATTGTTATTACCTTACAGATAAAGGATCCCAGAAAGGTCAAGATACGCACCCTGGGTCATTCTGCAAGGTAATGAGAGTTGTTTGTGGGTTTCATGATCCAGGCATGCCTGTCTCCATAATTAGCTAACAACTCATGGTGTTATTTACTTATGGTTTTCCTTTAAATTGAAGGTACACATGGAAGACACATTTATATTCTATTAATCTCATTCTTTGTAATAGAAGCTGACAGAATTAGTATCATGGATCTTCAGGTATGCATATTCCTTAATTTCTCTCCAGGGGCAATGGTGGAGGGAAAGTCATCTTTGCCTATTTGCAGTAGCTGTAGGAGGCTGTGGGCTGTGTGGTTATTGTGGAGAAGGTTGGTGTTGGACCTCTGGCTGGAGATTAGGGCTTGCAGAGAGAAAGATCCAGACTTCTCCCCACTGACAGGTGAGAAAATGTGTCATGGATGTTGTGGTGATTTGAAAGAAAATAGCACTCATAGGGAGTGGCACTATGAGGAGATGTGATTTTGTTAGAGTACGTGTAGCCTTGTTGGAGAAAGTGTGTCACTTTGGGGGTAGGCGTTGTGGTCTCCTATGCTCAAGCTAAGCTCAGTGTGAACCACAGATGCCTGCTGCCTGTGGATCAAGATGTAGAACTCTCATCTCTTCCTCCAGCATCATGTCTGCTTTCATACTGCCATGTCCCACCATTATGACAATGGACTAAACCTCTGAACTGTAAGCCAGCCCCAATTAAATGGTTTTCTTTTATAAGAGTTGCCTTGGCCATGGTGCCTCTTCATAGCAATAGAAACCCATGCTAAGACAAGGGTCATAGGAATTATATGGCCTGGAAAGTTAAACTTAGAGTGCAAAAAAAAGCCATCAAGAACCAATATCTAGAGAGGAAGTGTGTTTGCTTGCTTTTGATTGGAAAGAAGGCTGAGATACTAGGGCAAGGAGGTTCTACCTGTTCACATGCTTGGAAGTCTAGAATGAACACATGGCTGGAGGTGTTTGGGTGATGATTCAGTCAGAAAGACCTATATATGTACTATATTCCTCTTTCTTTCTGTCATAACCCCCAGCCAGCAACCTCAAGAGGGATATAAACATCTTTGTTAATGTCAATGGATGTCTGAAAGCTCTGATCACCAAGAAGCTACTTCCCCATCTTAAGCCAGTGACTTCAGGCATGGGGGAGCAGTGTTTGGATTAACTATGCCTGGCTGTATTCCTGCTATGGAGTTAACATGGGTGGTCAAGAGGGGTGACTCTACATCTTAATATTCAGGGCACAAATATTACCTCCTGGAGTCAAGAAAGGGACTCGGAGTAGAAAGGGTCCAATTTGAGAAGGTAGATTACAATTCAGCTGCTAGAGACAGTGTCCTATCTCTGGAGGAACAAGGAGAGCTTGCTAATGTATTCCAAAAGGCACAGAGGTAAATGGGTAATGCCCTTCTATTTCCTTCTCTCTATACATATGAAAATGGCCAGATGTTTCACTGCATCCAGGCAGGAGTGCTCTTCCTTGTGAGATTTCACAATGACTCCCTACAGGCATAGCGGCTCTGCTCAACTGCAGTAAAAGATTCTTCCTCATGTTTTACAAAGTGGTCAAAACCTAAGGATTAGAATCACCATATCCCCATACCACAACACTGGATAAGTCAGTGGCATGGCTTTCCTTGCTGTGTGACTTTATGGAGGTCTCTTAGCCACTCTGAGTTTCTTCGCTTGTGAAATGAGAATGACCACAATGATTAATGTATAGTCCTGCAACAATAGTTAATTGACCTGACTGTAGTTAGTGATTGGTAATTATAATCATGTCCTTCCTGTACTGTTAAAATTGTTGGGTGAGACACACTTGTAATCCCAGCACTCAGGAAGCAGAGACGGGAAGATTACTGGATTGAAGCTAGCCGAGGTTTTTAACACAACCACATCTCAGACCAAAAAAATGAAAGGGCAAACCAAAGGCTGGTTAGAGATATGCTCCAGCTAGGTCCTAAGAGAGGCACTATACTCTCCTTTCCCTGTTGGGTGTGCGCTGCCATCTAGTTTAGCTCACATTCCCAGGAGCACTGCATTAGTGCTTTCTCTGTAGCCCCTTCGAGAGCTGTCCTAAGTGCTGAAACAGGCTATTGTCTATGCTGTGCACTGGAGTGCAGCCACAATCAGGGGAGTACAGACCTTTGCACCAGTTTTTTCACTGTTGGCTGAGTTCTCTTGTGAGCCCATTTGAGTTATTCTGCTGTACTACGTCACCAGAAAAACCACAGCATGCCCTGCTTGGCTGTGAGCCCAGGTGGCTTCCCTGTCAGCTTGGGCGCTTTGCCAAAGCCAAGCAAATGCATGTCTACTTGCCCCCAAACATGAGATCTGTGGATCTGGGGCACACAGACTCCAAGACAGGAGGTAATTTCCCTAAGTGATTCTGTCTAGGACTGAATCTAAGCTTCACCTCTCTCTGATGTGCAGTCTACCTAGGCACCCCAGAGATCCTGGAAGAGCCCCATTTCTCTTTCTCTATCCCCTAAAGTCAGTCTGGATTTCTCTCCTGGAGATTCAGTACTATCATCCTGTCCCTTGCCTTAGGAGGTGCAACCCATAGCATCCACTCCATGAGGTGAATTTGAGTTCCCAGGACACAAAGGCCCCCTTCTGTCTGTCACCCCAATTCCTCCCCCACCTCCCAGAGCTCATGCTGGGCCATCTCCTTCTTGAAGAAAGCTTGCTTCTCATAGGCTTGTCTTCAGAAAACCTCACACTAGATGTATCTCCCAGGAATTCTCAGGGGGTCATCTCCCTGGGGGCTCTTCTTTGTGGGTTTTAGGCATTGTGGAGGGAGTGACGCACAGGAGGGCAAGCTCTGGCATCTATGGACATCCAGCCTCACCAGGTACCACTATGAGCAAAAATGTCATCAGTGATTTTGCATTGGATTTAAATATATATTTGCATCTTCTTTGCCAAATCTGTGAGATTGAATCCCTAGGCAGTTTTCAAGCTTAACATTTCTGGGCTGCCACCTTTAAGATTGTGATTTCCTTTGCCTTCTCACACACTGATGTTGACTCTCAAGTTCCCATGCTGAAAGTTAAGCAGGGGAGGGAGGGGATGGAAGAAGACTACAGAAGGGATGAGAGAGAAGAGAAAGATTTTGATTGTCCTACCTCCACAGTGCTGGTGTCTAGCTTGGGGACTTCACTGCAACTTCAGAGGACCTGGCTGGGAGTTTTGAGCTGCTGTTCATTCTGAGATTTGCTGAGCTGTGTGCATGGAGCAGTCACTACATACTGAGCCCTGTCCTAGGGCATGTAAGCAGACTGTATTCAGGTTAGCTGCTCCTGGTCCAGAGGAGGATAGATTCCTGCCAGGATGATGCTGATGGGTGGGTGCTCAAGCAGTGACAGAAGTGAGATGTCAGTTCCCCCTGCTGGAAAGGAGTGTGATGAAGAGTTTCTTAGAGGAGTTGATGTTTCCTGTGCACCTGAAGAATGAGAGACTGTCTTCTAAGTAGGCAGTGAAAGGAAGAACTTGAAAAAAGTCTGGCAATGTGGCATAGTTCAGCTCAGTCTCCACTGAGGGGCTGCAATGTGCAAAAGTGGAATTAAGGAGGAAGCCACAACACAGAGCAGAGCAGACCTGAAAGGTCTTAGGATTGGTCCTCTGGAGTGGTTCAAGTTCAATGGAGAGTGATGGGGGTCTATGTTAGTCAGTTTTTCACTTTGTCAAAACTTGGAAATCAACTTATAAGGGGGTTTATTTTGGTTCTTGATTTCAGAGGTTTCAGATGAATCCATGATTATTGTTTGACTCCTGTGTCTGTGACCAGGCAGAAAATTATGGCTGAATCACAGAGCAGGGATAATCTGTTCACTTTGTGGTAGCCAGAAGAAAGGAAGAGAGAGTGGTAGGGGTGAGTAGAGGTGGAAGAAGGAGAGGAGAACAGAGAGGGAGGGAAGATGGGGAAGGAGAGGAGAGAGGGAGACTATGAACAAATCAGGTTCAAGTAGTATGTGAGCCTGTGGGGAACATTTAAGGTCCAAAAAAATAATAGGAGCTATTAGAGAGGTTAAACAGGGTGAGGTGGGTACTGATATGTGCCTCGTCTTCTTGTTTATCAGCTCTGTGGGTACTAGCCTTCTCTCTCTCATGAGAGCTAGTCTTTTTAAGGGCTGAGGCTGTGAACCTTATGTAAAAATTGTCCACAAAACCCTTTCTGGGAGGTAAGCCTCGTAAATGTAGTATACACACAGTGCATGTCAGGGGGTAAGTGGAAATGTGAATTCCAGGCTCAAGCAGTTGGTCAACAATGCAAGCAGTATTAGCATTGCTCAGCTTTGGACCATAGGCTTTCTAACAGGAGGGAGGGGGCTGCCTTGAACCAGGCATGCTAACCAAGAAGGCAGAAGGAAGAGGGGGGTAGAAACATTTGATCTAACTAAGAGGCCAGGAGGACTGTAGAGATGAAAGGGGAGAATCACAGTGACACCATCTTGGTTCTAAGTCACAGCAGTCCCAGATATAAGAGATCTGGGGACAGCCAAGCAGGCCCTGGAGAGGAGTAGGCGTTAGTGGGGTAGCCCGATTTCATCTACTTTTAAGTGACTCACAGAGTTGAGGGTTGCATTGCCTCCCTACTCCCCTGTCATAAATAACTCAGGAAAGTAAAAAGTGGGAAGCTGAGTGCCCTCAGCTTGTAATGGAGCCCTCCTGCGGAGTCAGAATACAGTAGAGGCTTGACAATATGGTCATACATACCAGTACAAGTATTACCCACAAGCCCCTGCTGAACTGTACTATTTTTGTTGTTGTTCCAGTCATCTATCACTGTAAATTGCCTGCTATTATTGCCTAAAATTTGTTTTTGCAGCTCGGGGATATTGGACTTTATTTAAAAGGGTAGAACAAAATAAGCAATAAGAAGAATTATTAGTGTACCTCAATCTGCAAAAGAAAATTCTCCAAATACAAACCTTGAACCTACCTAACAGATTTGAGATCTAGCCAATAAGAGGGTCTGCCCATAAAAAAGATGATGGTCCCATGAGATTTCCTGTAATCTACACATTTCCCCCAATGTTTGAATACTAGCGGTGGGAGGAGGATGAGAATCCAGCTTCAAGCAGAATTTCTATGAGGGCTTTGAAAGCTGTAATTCCATGGTACCATGTGGTATTAGCAACCCTTGTCATGACATGCCGTCCTATCCTTGAGATGTGCAGTGATTAGGCCTGCTATGTGGGGGATGGCTACACAGCTACAACAGATATGCAGTGTCATGGGACTCCATACCCAGAAGGACTTGCTTTTCAGACTGGTTTTTCTGGTTTTTAGGGCTCTTAAGCCAGCTTCTTAGACAAGGAAACTGACTCCAACCCAAAAGCAGCACATAGAACTATATGATTCATGGAGGCTGCTGGTGTGTGTGTGGAAGGGTGTGTGTGTGTGTGTGTGTGTGTGTGTGTGTGTGTGTGTGTGTGTAAGGGGGAGTATGGTTGGATGCCTTTCTAGGGCCTGTTCAAGATACTTTCCACACTCTCAGAGACTGTGAGTCTCTCTGTCCTGTGCAGGGCAGCTACTTTTTACCCATCAATTCAGATTCATCATTCATGAACTTGGTAAGACCTGAGCAATTTTGGCCACATGTATCCTCACTCCATGAGTTCCCAGCTGGAGATTCGCACCCATAGGACAAATCAGACTCAAGAATCATTGGTTCACATGGGGTTTGATTGAATATGGAGTGCCCCAAAGGCCAGTGTGTTGTGTTGAAAGCTTGGTCACCAGCTGCTGGTACTATTAAGAAGGGAGGGGATCATGAGGGCACTGACTCTATCAACAGAATGATCCCTGTTGAATTTATAACACATGGCATTATCAGGAGATGGTGGAACCTTTAGGAGGTGGAGCCTAATTGGAGGAAGTGGGTCACTCTGAGTGTGTCCTTGAAAGCTGTGCCTTATCCCAGGGTTGTCCCATTGTTAACAGACAGGCCATGTAGAAGAATGAATTTCTTGGATGGAGAATAAAGTTGAAAAACAAATACAAAAATTAAAGAGTATAAATGACACTTATAAGAATTTTGGGATATATTCAAGAGACCAAACCTGAGAACTCAGGGTATAGAAAAGGGAGCATAGGTGAAATCAAATGGAATAGGAAGACTAATGAAATTATAATGCAAAACTTCCCAAATTTATGGAAAAAAAGACTTCCAAACATAAGATGCATATGGAACTCCAAATAGACATGACCAGAGAAGAAATTCTCCATGACATGTTATAGTCAGGATGTAAAAACACAAAGTAAAGAAATAAATCTAAAAGTAGCATGAGAAAACAACTCACACACAAAGGTGGAGCTATCAGAATCACCCCAAACTTTTCATCAGTGACCATAAAAGCCAGAAGAGCATGGCATGAAATATTTCAAGTTCTGAAGGTAAACAACTGTGAACCAAGAATACTATATACCCAGCAAAGTTATCTTTCAAAACTGCTGGAGGAATAAGGGAATTTCAAGACAAACACAATATAAGGGCATGCCTGGCAGCCAAGCCAGCACTGGAGAAGTTCTTAATGGACTACTTTACAGGGAGGAAGAAGAAAAGTGGTCTCCTTCATGTGGGTACATAAAACACACACACTCCATGAAAACAACAGATGACTACACTCAGTGAAGAAACAAACGTGTCTGTAACTGGAAGTTTTCCTGTGTCCCGCCCAGCAAGGAGGTCCCACAGCCACTTACAAAATAATCACTCAGAAGCTTGTATTAATTACCAACTGTATGGCCTATGGCAGACCCCTTGCTAGCTAGCTCCTTCATCTTAAATTAACCCATAACTTTTCATCTATTTATCGCCATGTGTTCTGTGGCTTTACCTGCATCCCGTACATGTTGCTCCTTGGACAGCAGTTTGGCATCTCCCCTTACTCTCCTTTCTCCTTTTGCTATCTCTCTTGGATTTTCCCACCTGGCTCCATCCTGTCCTACCATAGGCTAACGCAGCACTATTTATCAACCAATCAGAGTAACACATGTTCACAGCATACAGAAAGACATTCCACAGCACCTGTCCAGCACAACAAGTCTTAAAAACAACCCTTAAAACTAATACATGAAAAGGAAAAGAAATACCAGTAACTCAGCAAAAATAGAACATCCTCCAACAAACTGATAGAAAGTTGCAAACTTTTTTCTATAATAACCTTAAATGTAAATGGCTTCAGCTCACCTATAAGATGTAGACTAAGGAACTGGATTAAAAAACAAGAACTAACTGTACACTGTCTCCAAGAAACACACTTAGCTAGCTAAGATACTCCCCAAACTGAGTGCCAAAGGATGGAAAATGAGCTAATAAACAAATGGAAACTGTAAGAGAGCAGGTGTAGCTATCCTTCTATCAGTAAACTTCAAAGCAAGACTAATTAGAAAAGATAAAAATGAACTCTACATATTAATAAAGAAGACTCATTAAGAAGAAAAAGCAATTGTAAACATTGACACACCAAATACTAGAGCCTCTAATTTTATAAAACAAACACTAAAAGCCTTAAAAGAGCACATAGGTCCTCACGTAATAATAGTGGGGGAATCAATTACCTCACTTGCGTCTTTAGCTAGGTCTTCCAAACACAGCTTATTTTGTGAGAGACATTTTTCATCTGCTGGACTCCTGAAGAATGGAAACCTGGGAAGAGGACACCCTGGACCCCTTCTTCCTTTGATTCTGTTCATCAGCAGGCATCAGTGGTCGCATAAATGCTTTGTCTTTCTACCTCACACACTTTGTCCTCTACCCTGCCTCCATGCACATACCACCTCACTGCACATTTGCCAGATGTCTTTATATGCCTCACCTCATCCTCTAATCGGTTTTAGCTCAGGGATGAAGACTACTACCATCTCTGCTGCGGGAAAATCCCATACTTCATCACTGGACCAATTCTTTCTTCTCTGTTCAAATAGGGTCAATTATAGCTTATAATTTTTTAAGAGTCACTTGTTAGAAGTACAGGTTTGAAATCAATTTAGGGAACATGTGAGATAGATGCAGTGAACCTGACTTGGGTTGAGAGCACAGTCAGCACCACCAAATGAAATTCTCACTCTCCTATGGCCAAGCCTTCAGGAGAAGCCAGTTGAGTGACAAACATCGGGAGGGAGTAAGTATGCTCACCTAGGGCTGGGGAGACATGAAGAGAAATTTCATCCTTTGAGTGTGGGCTTTCAAAATATAGAAATGGTTTCTAAGTGACTGCTCATTGAGAATATTCACCACATTAAAACACTGAATTATAACTGCTTAGAGGGTTTCTACGTGAATACAGGGTAGCCACTTTGCATATTTGGTCATTTAGCTCTGGGTTGGCAGAAAAAATAGCCTTTGTTTCCTTCAGAATCTCATCTAAGAAAACAAGAGAATGAAACAGTTCAATAGTAAAGCGAGGAGTGGGGACTGTGGCAAACGAAACTGTTTTTCTGTCAGCCTGACTCAGTTTAGGCAGTCTGCTGTCCTAGGAGGACACAGGCCTGGCATCATTAGTTCACTTTTCAGGAAACATTGGAAATCTGGATTTGTATCATGCCTCCCAGTCTTTACATCAATCTGAAACATTACTGAGCAGGTTAAAACATTTGAGAGTTCATAGTTAGTGAGCTGAGGACCAGAAGGGATAATAGTTTTGAACTTTCAGAATCCCGTGGTAAATCTTGCTATTCCTCATAGGGAAGGGCCCTGGTTTGTTAAATGTCCTGTTTGCAAAACCTGAACTAGAGATGTGCACTGTTGCTTGCTCCTCAGTGGGCACCATCTGAATGAAGCTGCCCATGGAGTATGACTCTCCTGAACATCTGCCTATACCTGGTGCCATCTTTCTTCCCCCAGATAATGAACACAAGATGCTGCCCACATCACCCCATGACATATAATAGGTGCTCAAAAATATTTGCTGACTATATTCTTTACTTTTTTTCACTGAGGGATCAAATACCTTACAAGAAGCAATTAAAGGAAAGGTGATTTTATTTTGATTTACAATTTGGGAATACAACATGGTGAGGAAGGCTTGGTGGTTGGAATGGTTCGTAGCTGTGGTAGCTGAAGTGTGAGGTTCACATTTTGTAAGACCAAAAGCAGAGAATTCTGGAACTCATCTGACTTTCTCTTTTTCTCATTGCTTTCAATCTGGGACACCAAGCAAAGGATTGTGTCACCCAAATTCTGGATGAGTTTTCCCTCCTTAGTTAGCCTGTCTGGAAATGCTTTCAACACATGCACAAACCCCGAAGTGCATCTCCTAGGTGATTCCAAATCCAGTCAAGCTGGTAATGCAGATTAACTCCCACAATGACACAAAGAAAAAAGATTCAGATTCTGACATTAGGCAGGAAATGGGAATTTTTCTGTAGCCACAGCTCCAAGATAGGCTGAATTCAATCAGTAGAAGAAATTTTGTCTGAACATAGTGAAGACTTCTCTATGAGCTTCCTGACAGGCCCCAGGATAGGCAACTGCTTCTCTACATCCTCAGATTCACTGATTTCTGCAAAGTGATTGACTCCTTAGGCTGTCTTCACACAAGTCTGTCTGCAGCTAATCTCCCACCCTCATCCGACTGTGGATGTGATGCCTCCTTTTAATGGACTTCTGGGTTAGTAAAACCCTTCCTGCCATTTAGCCTAATTTTTCTGGCTCTTCTCACACTGCCTACCCCAGCTCATGCACCTGTAGTGGCCGCCAAGTGCCCTCTCCTCTGAGCCTCCTGATTAATTCTTTGCAGGTACAAATCTACAGTTATTATGCTTCCCATTAGTCATTTCTCCTCTGGGCTGTACAAATTTAGTTCTCCTGATAGCAATGAATCATGGGACAGACTGTTCATTTGCATGACGTGAAAGCTCTTTCAATCAAACTCTGTTTTTATAACACTTCATTACTAATCTCTTTAATATTTCTCTGCTCTCAGCATTCAATCCAAAGCTCTAATGGCATGGATGCAGCCATCCTCATTCTCTTTCTCCTTCCTAGATGACATCCTGGGCATCTGGCACAGAAGGTGGATCTGGTGGCCCCTATTTTCTTCATGCTCACATGAGCCAAAGCGGAGAACAGTTCAGGACTCAGTGAGAGCTGACAGAAATGGATAATAATGAGCCAATTTGCATGGAAGAGACTTATTACCAAGCTAGTTACCAATACCTTGGCTGCTGGCTTTCTGCCAATAACTTGGACCTCCTGCAGTGAGCAGTTTTGCTTTTTTTTCTACAGCTTCTAGGAAATCTTTCCAGCTTAAAAATACTTTGGGGAAATCATCTGTACAATAAAAGGAGAAGAGGAAGCCTGCAGGTGGTGTGTGTGTGTGTGTGTGTGTGTGTGTGTGTGTGTGTGTGTGTGTGTGTGTGTGTGTGAACAGGTTGCATGCTGGGACACTGAACCCATCACATAGAGACTCCTGATCCCAGTTATTTTTGTCTATTTCCTGTCCTCTGGTTTCTTACAACATTGAGACCACCAGACCTTCTTTCTAGAAGGTCCTTTCAAATTCCTACTTACTTTTTGGTGCAAGCCTGAGCAAAACCTCTGTCACTCATGTGGATGCAAAGTGCTTGTGACTTTGGTGGGTTGTGGTGTGCCCAACTTGTCATCACAGTACTTAGGAAATTGAGACAGGAGGATTGCCAGTTCCAGGGCAGCTTTGGTTACATAGACCCTGTATTAAAAACAAGTATTTATGACTTGGGTCTGAGATACAATGTCTAGTTCTTGGAATCTGAACACAAAATGGTAGGGTGAAAGGGACTTGAACTCGGACAGGGACAGGAAAGCAAAGGAATTGAATTTTTTCTCCTAAGTGAAAAATTCCTTGCTGTTAACCTTTGGTTATCATTATTTAAAGATCTATAACACAGGGCTCTGTGTGTTAGCTGCAGGTGGCCTGAGGCAACACATTCCATTGAGTCTCTGCTTTGTCTCTCATGTGAATGAAGACTCCATTTCCAGAATCATGATTTTGAAGAGTCTGAACTAAACTGCTGTGAGGTGGTCTTGGGAGTAAATTCAGAGAACTGCTTGCTCCCCATCCCCACCCCTGCTCCAAACACTTCCACATAGGACTAAGTATTTGAAACACACCAAAACTGGGCATAGGCTGCCACCACTGCATGAAGCAAATCCAGGACACATGCAAAGTAGCTGGGCTTATGAGTCACTTATAAATAAATAGGCCCCTGAATTTACCATAGCTTTGCTGTGGGAACAAGCATCTGGCTTTCTCTCCAGGAACAGTATTGGGAGCAGAGTTCATATAAAGGATGTTTATGCGAAGGACAAGGGACTGGTTTGCTAATGGTGGATGCTGTAATCGTCTACATGAGGAAGTGACCTCTAGGAATGGACATGTGGGAAATGAAGAACACATATATCCAGATCTCCAGTAGGGGCCTGAGAATGATCTGCTTTGCACGTGGTTTCACACAAGTACCTTCTGTGTTCTAGGTTCTTTCTGGTATTTCTCTGCCTATCTGTGGTGATTTTAATGAGATGGTCCTCCATAGGCTCATATATATGAATGTCCGGTTCCCAGTTGATGGACTATTTAGGAAGGATTATAAGGTGTGGCCTTGCTGGAGTGGGTGTGACCTTACTGGAGAAGGTGTGCCACTTGGGGTGGATTTTGAGATTTCAATAGCTCATGCCAGACCCCACCCTCTCTGCCTTCCTCCCCTTCCTTCCTTCCTCCCTTTCCCCCCTCCCTCCCTCCCTCCGTCCCTCCATCTTGTGATTAGATGTGAGTCCTCCAGCACCATGCAATCATGCTTTCCACCATGATTATCATGGACTAACCCTCTAAAACCATAAGCAAGCCCCTAATTAAACGCTTCCTTTTATAAGTTGCCTTAGTCATGGTGTCTATTCACAGCAATAGAACAGTAACTACCTCACAGGTGACTGACATAGACTTGGTATTCAACCATTTCTGGTGGCTGATGGCAAAGCATGAGTAGTTTGGAGCCTGCAGGCCTGATGTGGGGTTGACTTCTAGTCTCCCCTCTCTCATTGTAGCACCTGAAAAAAACTATTAAACCCCATTTTTTCTATTTCTTTCTTTTTAAAAGCTTCAGTTGTGGGGATGGAACCATATTTTTCAGTTTTTCACCTATCAGCTGGAAAACAACCATACTTTCCTCCTCTGAGTTTGTGAAGATAGTAGGAGGTCACAGGCAGTAAGACTAAGCACAGGGCCAGCCATGAGTGTTGACTGCAGATTGGCTGTCATTGGGTTGTCTATAGTCTGCTGGGGGGTCTGGTGGGAAAGATGCACAGAATGGTCCTTGAGTCATTAATGTGAATGGAAGCTCCTCTGAGATCAAAAGGGTTGGTCATGAGGCAAACAGAATACACATACCTCACTCCTCAAGGAAGGATAAAACTTCCTGGGAAATTGGAACAGAACCAACCAACTAGGATCCTGCAGGCTGAGGATGCCAAGTGCACAGCAGGTATGGAGGACAGAGGGACCACTGGCGCCCAGCAAGCCAGCACTGTGAGCATATAACAAAGGCACATCTGACAGGGTCCTCAAGGGGATGGGTTGGATGGGCTAGATGGCCCTGGTTATAGGGAATATGAGACATCAGATAAACTCCTAACCTTCTCTAAGCTGATTTATGTGTGAAGTGAATATGATAACTTCAGGCTCACAGGGTCCTGCTAAGTCATGTACTTCAGGTCCAGAAGGGTTCATCCATAGCATCTCACTCCAGCTCTGCCTGTGTGCTGGCTGCTTGGGGCATTTCTCTAGGAGATTCTCAGAGGATTATGAAACTAATTGTGTAAAGTTCTGACAACAGTGTTTGGCTTAGAGTCTCAACTGAGTAGCTTCTATTATTGCCCTATTATTGCCACTATAGCTATTTGATTTTTTTTTTTTTAAGACAGGGTCTCTCTATGTAGCCCTGACTGTCCTGGAACTAGACCAGGCTGGCCTCAAATTTACAGAAATCTACTTGCCTCTGCCATCTAAGTGCTGGGATTAAAGATGTTTGACAACCACGGTTACGTTTTTTGTTTTTTTTTTTTTTTAGGTGATCAGAGGGCCAAAGAATGCCACAAAGATCATACCACGTAACAGACCTCACATAAGAGATTTATTGGGGGAAGGGGTATGAAAGACCACCTCTGAGACAGGGTAGAAAAAATGGGGGCAGGCCATGAAGGCTCAAGCCTTATTAAGTGTACAAGACTCATAGTGACAATGGAAATATGTCACATTTGGTAGCTGGTGATGGTGTGGCCACTGATGGTGAGTTGCTGAAGGTGGGCTAGGAAAAGACCTGGTTCTGGAATGTGGGTAATTCTTACTTTACTAACATTGCTCTTTTATTATGAAAGGTAAGCGTGATGGTGAAGCAGGAATGGAGGCACTATCCTCGTTAAACTGTTTCCTGTTGTCTGGGGGCATTGACATCTTTGGGGACCCAAGAAAGCTGGGATGCTGGCCAAGTCCGGGGAGAGCAGGCTGTTTTACTTGTTTAGGCTCTGCAGGACCATCTGGGGCTAGGGAGATTCAGGCAGCATCTGGGAGGCTGGACCACCTGGGCTAGCCACTTTGAAGCTGTCTGGGATGCAGATTTGAGGGAATACTTGGGCCTGGTGGGTTGCTGGAACAGATATATATTAGGGACCAAAGGTAAAGCTAAGGAGTTTAGGGGGAAATTTTTTTTATCTTAGATGTACATTTGAAATGTCCAGGCTTGCCAGTTGGGAGAGGGGAGTCCCAATATTAGGGAAAGGGGGGAGGGAGAGCATCCCACTCTCTGGAAAAAACGGATTAGGCGGATGAGGAAACAGGCTGTTGATTCACAGTACTTATTTGGAGTCCATTTGCCCTTCAAGAGGTGGATTCAAGTTGATCCCCTGAAGCTTACAAGAATGTTTGTTTACAAAAGGAGGTAAATTTTAGATATGTTAACATTAGCACTGTTTGTAATCTGTACTGAAATTCACATTGTAGAACAGGCAATGGACTCATGCCTTTGAGTCATAGTAAAAGCTTGAGGACCCAAAAAATGATTTTGGGTTAAAAGCAATAACACACTTTTCAGAGTGCTCAATACATAGCACAATGAGAAGCATTTTTAAGTCTATAATTAGGAAACAACCAAAGGAAATTTAAAAACTTGAGTTTATGATTATGATAATAGTAGTCTGTGCTTTACCAGACCTAGATTGATAGCTTATCAGAACTCCATTGACTAATGTTAAAACTCTGAGCTTTTGAAGTTTTAATATAGCTATAGCATAGAGAGATAAGGAAATCTGAAATATTTTTTATTTTTATGTATATCTTAAATTCATTTCTTATACCTTTACAAATTGCATTTACACACCTTAAGACACTTTCTTAGACCTTTGTAACTTGTATTTACATATCTTAAAACACTTTTTAGATCCTTACAACTTACTTAAGTTTTCATATCCTCAGACCCTACATGAACTTGACACTGTTTTTCTATCCAGTCATTTTCTCATTTACCATGAGACACGGGTGGTGGATTACTGAGAGCAATCATTGTAAAGCAAGTTCCTTTAAATAAAGGAGTAGTAAAAAAGTTACATTGAAATCTGTTTTGTGAGTTTATCTCTTTTCAGAGTCTGGAAGCAAGGTAAACTTTGTCTAGACATAGTAGAAGCTCCAGGAAAGTGAGGCTTGAGGCCTGATTTTACCCATAAAGAGAAATAAGAAAGCAACTAAAGCTTTAGTTACTGCTCTTAAACTGACAAAGCTATCATTAGCCTAGTTGTCAATGCTGTCTGGGATCCGAGAAGGATAAATTCGCTGGAGTAAGCAGAAAGTACAGACCAAATAGTTCCCCAAACTTAAAAATGACAGAGATTTACTGGCTACCTGTACAATCATCCTAGGTTCCTCCATGATCATTGGGGCAGAGGTTCCAGAGAAGCATCACTGTTTGGCTGCCAGGCCAACAAGATCCAACAGATTTTCCTGTGGATTAGGAACTTGGGGAACCAGCCCACCTTGTCTAAGCAAAGTGAGGCAATTAACTCCCCAATGTCCTTCTTGTTCACAGGTTAGTGGCAGGCAAGGTGAAGTGCAGTTTTACACCCAGTGGCCAGCTTTGCCATATTTAAAGCAAGCTCCAGGTGGAGTTCTTCTATGCCCCATCATCTTTGGATGATGTGTGATGTTGGGGTCACTGCAAGAATCTGGGGTCACTGTCTGTCATAGTAAGCTTTTTCCATTAAACATTTTAAATGCCACATTCAGTAGTTCTTTAAAACGTTTCAAGACCATTATCTATTACATATATCTACATTAAACAAACTTTGCTTGTTTCTAGTACTTGTTTTAGACTTAACTTTGAAAACATATGCAGGAGGCTAAAAAAAATGCTTAGCATGACTACCAGTATAGTTCTGAACACATTAAAAAATTTGATCATTTATAAGGTAACTGAATATTAACTTGCATGTCTTAATTATCTTCAACAGTTTACAATAAGTTAGTTTTTATAGGATTAAAATTTCATAACTTTATCTCTGGTAACTTTGAGGCTTAAAATTTTGAGGTGAAGATCATTTAGCATCAAAATTAACCATAAATGCAGTAAACTTTAGTCCATAGAGAAACTGGGAAACTTACTGATCTTTTATAGTGTACCATTATAGAATACCTTAGTTTTTTAATATGATTTAGTTTATCCAAATAAATAACATTTAACAAAGTGAACAAAGACAAAGAAGCTAGACAAATATTACTATGAAGCTGAGTAGACTTTAGGAACTTATAAATCTTATTTATCAAATATACTTCATTTATCAAACATATATTGTTACTTAATTAAATTTTTTAGCAATTTGGTGAACGAAGACATAAATCTTTAGACATACATCTTAAATCAGCTTTTGTTAATCTGAGTAGACCTTTATAACCTTAAAATTTTATCATCATATACAATATATTCTAAACCACAGCCGAATCGCATGTATAGTGCATTGTAGCAAATATAGTCTTAAACTTTTATCATCATACAAAAATCCATACCAATCCAAAATATTTTTGGAGACTTGTTGTTGACTTCCTTAGTCTAAAAAGAGATATAGTGATAAACAGAGAGCTCAGTAGGACTAAGAAGTTTTACAGTTGTTGCTTTATGCCACGTGGTCATCTTAAGATGGTGGTTAAGTTACATGGCATGTACTCTAACCTTAGTAAAACAGCCATGTGGTCACTTATGTCTTGAAGAGGTAGGTCATTAGCCAAAATGGAGGAGAGTCACATGGTTGCTATTTAAAGACATCTGTTTTCCTAGTAGATCTATTTTTTTAAAAAAATAAGAGTTGACTCCAAGTTACATATACACACATACATATATCCTAAACAGAAGTTGAATCATATATAATGTCACAGCATAATGATGATGTGTAACATAAGATGATCTGTGTATAGATTTTTAATTATAAGATTTTAGTTATAAGTTTAAAGTCAAGTTTTTTTTACAGATTTTATAGATTTTAAACCATACCCAATAAACTTACAAGTCTTGAGATACAGTTTATAGCATAGACATAAGATTTTTTTTGAGACCAGATAAATCATAGCAATAAATTATTTTTAAGAGTAGAAAGTAGAGAAAGTGTAGAGAGGAGCAAGTTTAAATATAAAATAATTGTGGATCATTTGTTTGTGCAGTAGCAGTTGGTATAATTTGTGAGAATTGGGAAATCAAGTGTGCCAAATTTCTAGCCATTCATCTGTATTGAGGCCAAGTTGTAGTAATAGAATATGAGTCTGTGCAGGAAGAGAGAGGGTTGCAAAGCAAAATTCCACTGGAGGGAATTTCTAAAACCTCTATGAGAGGAGCTGAGTCAGCAAAAGCTGCAAGACTTAACAGGCAGCTCCCAGGCTGGAGGCTAGGAAACTTGCAATGTACAGGCCCAGGAAGGCACAGAAAGCTAGAGCAGGTAGCAGGAGAAAAGGGGGACGTCTATATGGGTGTAGCAAGCTAGAAATATAGAAGGCTACAACAGCCAGAGAGAAGAGTAGGTGCCCCCCGTGGAGGGCATAGCAAGCCAGAGAGCCCAGAGAAATAAGAGGCAAATTGCTAGAAAGCAGGTAGAGGGAAGCTGCAACTGAAGACTCAGACTCTAGAATTGGGAAACAAATGATCCTTACATACCTTAGGAGAGGATGCTGCAGGGGAAACCAGCGAATGGTATGTTCTGGGTTTGTGCACTCTCCAACTAGCCTCCTCCTTTGCTTTCTCCCCATCCTGCTAGGTCCTGCTCTGGCTCATACTTTGCAACAAACAAAAATAAATACCTTTCAGTGGAGAAAAAAGAGAAAACGGAAATGGGGAATCTCTTTCAGTTCCTCTGGATCACTTGCAGTATTTGTAAAGATCTCGAATAATATTGAGATCTTGGGTGCTACTAGTCGGCCACATTTGGATTGATTATTTAAGGAATTTTAAGGCCAGATTTGATTGCAAGATTGAATAAATTTGAGGCCCTTCAGGTCGCGTGCCAGGTGGAGAGGTTGGAGGTTTTCTAAGAAGTATGGGGAGGTGGGGAAGGGGGAAAGGCTAGGGGGAGGGGCAAAAGGTATGGATGACACTGTTCCCATGAGTGAGAAACAGAAGAAGGTCCTAAACCTGTAGTCCAGAGTGTCCCAGGATTCAGGGAGGACTGAACGAGGAAGATCCAGTTGTTCATTCCAAGGGGATCAAGGCTAGCAGCCTGAGAAGACTCGGGGCCTGGTACCAGGGCTTTTGAGTGAAGCTAAAAGGTAAAAACCAAGCTCAAAAATGAAGCCTAAGCCAAGGAAAGGGGTCCAGAGTGGGGTGCGTACCTCTACCTCCAACTGTACCAGACTCAGGGAAGCATTTACACTGATGGAGAGGGCTCTCTCACCAATTGCCAGTGATGGAAGAAGAGCCAAGTGATTGGGGGGCCAGGAGGTGAATCTGTTGTGGGAGGACTGGAGATAAGAAACAGGGTACCCATGCAGCTTTGACCCCTGAAGTGGAGTGCAGGCGCCAGGATATCCTATCAAGTCACACAATCAATGTTAGGGGTTATTTGCTGCGATCAGAGGACCAAGGAATGCCACAAAGATCACATCACTCAACAGATTTCAAGCAAGAGATTGGGAAGGGGGGGGGGGTGAAAGGCTGCCTTGTTTCTGACTGAGGAGGGAAAAGAAGGGGCAGGCCATGAAGGCTCAGACTTCCCATAAGTCATGGCAACAGTAGAAATGTCTCATTTGGCGGCTCGTGATGACGTGGCCATTGACACAGAGTAGCTGCAGGTGGGCTGGGAGAACACCTGGTACTGGAATGTGGGAGGTTCTCAGTTTATAAACAACCACACCCAGCTTATTTAATTTAAATGACTGAGTTCAGTTTCAACTCAATGGAAAGTCAGGCTGGCCATCCCGACTGAGCTTGCTGCACACCTGTGTCATCCTTTCCGCTGGAGGCAGATGTTCTGACTAGGCACCTAACGCTTGAACATACATGGTGGACTGTAGGGTCTGGGGGTGCTAGAGTATAGACAGAGTTTAGGGCCCTGCAGAGCAGGCTGTTATTCTGCACTCATAGGAAGAAGCACTGAAGATCTAATCTGGGAATAGTAGCTCATGGTCACACATAGATTAGAGTTAAAGCTGGATTATAACCTTCTTCTCTGAACACACACTGGGCTCTTGTGCAGTGCTGACCAGATGTTTGGAATGAGAATGTCTTCATCTTGGATACATAGCGGCTCCTGCCACTGTCTCAGGCATCCTTCCAGAAAGGGTTGACATCTCTTGCACAACATGCTGACACCTGCCTCCCCAGGGTTTGGATCTCAACTCTGCACACATCTTAATGGCCTGGTCCTCCCCATAGACTGCAAAACCAGATTCAGCTTCCTCCCTCTTTTTCCCTGCTTTCTGAAGATACAAAATGGACAGAGTGCTTTCTGTCAACCCTCACTTGGCCCAGCAACTGCACCCTGGGGATTGGATGCTTCCTCTAGAAATCCCTTTGGAGATCAGAAGAGGGCATTGGACTCCCTGGAAGTGGAGTTAAGGGTGGTTGTGAACCACCATGTGGGTATTAGGACCTGTATATGGATCCCCTGCAAGGGCAGCAAGTGTTCTCTCTAGTCCCCAGTTTTTCTCTTAAAATGTTATCCCTTCAGCTTCTGCTACTTCTGTTTACTCATAACCGGGCCCCAGCCTCCTCATTATGTCATTTACAGTCCCAGATTTAGGTTTGAGCTGTATGTAGTCAGTGTCATTCAAATCCTGACACCCGAGAAGAGTGGAACTTGGACCCTGATTGCTGTAGATATCAAAAAAGCATAGCTTCTGTGGGGGACAGAGGGAAACAAAACATTCTCAGAATGCCTGGCAGTTTTGCAGCAACAAGTCCCTCTTTGGGGAGGAGACAATAAAGGATGAGTGCTGGAAAGTGACAGGCGGAGAGTGGAATCTGGTAATTCTGGGCCTAATCCTGAACCCCCCTTTTCCCTTCAGAAGGGTTGGTGTCTTTATCTGACCAATGAGACTGGGGCATCAATCACCTCAGTTCACCTGACTGGTTTGGTTAATCACAGTTTTTCTGCCTTGGGATACTCCTGTGGCCTAGTGGGGAGTCAAAGTTAACCAGTAAGGAGGCTCTGGTGAAGGGGTCCTACAAGGTCAGACTCCTGGAGCAAGACTCGGAACAGGGCAAGAAAGGCCACCATATTCCCTTAGTGAGCACCATGTGTCACATGCTTCCTGCAGTCAGGCCCTCTGGGCAGTGTAGTAACACTCTCTGGAAGGACGTCACAAACACTCTAGGCGGTTTGTTTGTTACTTGTCTCATGGCTGTGACAACACTCAACAAAGGCAACTTTAGGAAGGGGAGGTTTACTTAGACTGTGGAAAGCAAAGCAGAGTGGCAGGAGCAGCTCTGCCTGGGGTGGCAGGTCGTACTGTATCTGGTTAAGAAGATGAAAGAAACGAAGACTGGCCTGTTCATCCTCATTTGTTACTTTGTAGTCAGTTCAGGGTGGAGATACCCACAGGCATGGTGGGACTTCTATCCTCAGTTAAACCTCACAGACATTCCCGAGATGTGTTTTGTGGTGGTATTGTGTTCCCCAAAATATTGTGTACTCTAATAAATTTATCTGGGGTCAGAGAACAGACAGCCACTAGATACAAAGGCTAGAAAATGGTGGCACTCACACCTTTAATCCTAGCACTCCAGAGATAGAAATCCCTCTGGATCTCTGTGAGTTCAAGGCCACATTGGAAATAGCCAAGCATGGTGACACACACCTTTAATCCCAGAAAGCCAGCCTTTAATCCCAGGGAGTGGTGGTAGAAAGCAGAAAGATATATAAGGCGTGAGGACCAGAAACTAGAAGCATTTTGGCTGGTTAAGATTTTGGCTGGTTAAGCATTCAGGCTTTTGAGCAGTAATTCAGCTGAGACCCATTCCGGATGAGGACTCAGAGGCCTCCAGTCTGAGGAGACAAGACCAGCTGAGGATCCGGCGAGGTGAGATAGCTGTGGCTTGTTCTGTCTCTCTGATCTACCAGCATGGACCCCAATAACTCGCCTCGGGTTTGATTTTATTAATAAGAACTTTTAAGATTCCTGCTACAGTGTTTACTGGGTGATTCTAAACCCAGTCTAGTGGCCAGTAGTTCTGGACACTGGGAAGTGACATGGCAAGGTGCCAGCAGCTGCTAAAGTGATGTGTGTTCATGTTTCATATCGTGCTGATTGATGGCCTTGCTCGTCAGAAGGGGTCTCTGTGGTGGTAAGGGAATCTTCACTATTAATTTGTTGCTTACATTTTATGCTGGTTAACATCACTTAAACTTTAAACTATTATGCTTGAGAGACAAAAAAGCAAAAAAAAAAAAAAATGTCTCTAACATGTAAGCTCCTAACTTGTACAGGCTGTACCCTAGCAGACACTGTGAAAAATTTTGTAAAATTTGCTGCTCTTGCATGGGTCATAAGAGTAACTGCTATTTCTGCTTTTGTAAAAACTGCTTGTTTACTCAAGATAACCAAGGAGGTCTGCAAACATCTGTTTACAAAATCAAGTCTTTCTTACAAAAACACAGCATATGAGCTAACCCATCCCTGAACTGTAACTTTGTGGGGTTTGCATTTATAAGCCCTGGGCTGATGTGACTGGGTGCTGCATCTTGGGAGCACTCTCATGTTTATTTCTGGTGCTAGGTGCCTGGTGCCATTATCTAAATACAGATTTCTTCTTTCTTTCTTTCTTTCTTTCTTTTTTTTTTTTTTTTTTTTTTGGTTTTTCAAGACAGGGTTTCTTTGTATAGTTTTGGTGCATGCCCTGGATCTCACTTTGTAGACCAGGCTGGCCTTGAACTCACAGAGAGCTGCCTGGCCCTGCCTCCCAAGTGCTGGGATTAAAGGTGTGCACCAACCACTGCCCAGCCAGACTTCTTCTTAAGACATATCCATAGTCATGGTGAATCTCTGAGTGACTCCAGATCCATAACAGTTTGTGCCACTAAGACTAAAATACCCCAGAGAAACTATTTACAGGACGGTTTCATCAAGACTTCATCCCAGAGTGGCAAGGACAGAGCAGTGGCGGGAGTGGGAGCCAGCAGGGTTTTCACATAGTGTGAATCAGTAAGCAGAGAATGCACATTGGAACCAGAGGCAGGTATCGCCTTCAAACTCCTGGACATTTGACCCATTCCACCATTAATGCCTCACCTCCTATATCTAAAGGATACATAGCCTCCAAAGAAGTGGAACCAATTATTAAAAACCTTAGCCTGGGAGTAATTTTCAAATTCACACCATAACAATCAACTTGAGTTGTTTTAGAATCACCTGGGAGATTGGTAAGTCACACCTCTTAGAGTAACTGTTAAGGATGTTTCCAGGGAGGATTGACTGATGGGAAAGGACCCTCCCTAAATGGGGGAGGGGAGGCAGCATTTCATGGGCTTTGGGCTTAGATAGAACAAAAGAGTAAAAGAAGAATGCTAGCAGACATTGACACTTCTGTTTCTCTGCTTCCTGACTGCCAGGACTCTCTTCTACCACAGGCTCCCCACCATCATGTTCTGTCCAAGTGTTGCGTGCCAAAACTTTTCCTGAGGAGACCCAACACACATTTTTATTTACCCCAGATAGGGAGACTGCAATTGACCCAAGTATGGATACCACCAATGTCCAGCTTGGTGGTTCATTTGTTCAATGAGTCTTATTGAGGTTACTTGCAGGAATATGGGTGAGCCGTTACTTACAGGAACAGAAATGACTCAAATATAACCGCACCCCCAAAGTTTACCCCAGTTTGAGTGACAGCTCATAAAAGCTGGGAACCTGAAATACAACGAACAACCTGCAAGTAACACAACAGGTTGTAAAGTGCCCTTTCCAAGTGACTCAGTTGGTCTCAACCTCTTCCAGGCAGCTGGTCTCGTCTCAGAGTCTTCTTTGCAGCCTGGCTTGTCTGAAAGAGACCCTAAGCCATCTTTAGTGCTTACTCTGCGAGGAAGGGTATGGTAGTTTGAATAAAAATGGCCCCTATATAGGTCCATAGTTACCTCTCCAATACCATGTCTGCCTGCATGCTGCTATGACAGTAATGGAATAAACCTCTGAGCTGTAAGCCAGCTCCAGTGAAATGTTTCCTTTATAAGCATTGCTATGGTGGTGGTATATCTTCACAGCAATAAAACTGGAACTAAGACAAGGGGCCTAGTCAATCTGGTTAGTTTCAGGAACTTCCTGAAAGTTACTTTGAGTGATTTCCCATCTGACTTAAGGAGCTTCCTGCAGGATGGAATGTTTCAATCTTGGAGGAAACTGTTACACAACAAGCCCTTGAGGCCAAGAAACCAGACAGAAATGTCTGACACCAGGAGCCAGAATACATCTTTCCTCCCTTCTCTCTGGTGCTTTGGTCAGAGCAACACAGAAGTAACTAATACAGACAGGAATCCCACCCTCCCCAAAGTCCCACCTCTTAATAACATACTGAGAATTTTAACAGGAATTCTGAAAAAAAAAAAAAACCCACAAAATCCAAGGTGCGTGACTGCTTTAAAAAAAGTATTTTTATTAATTCTTTGAGAATTTCATACAATATATTTTTAGCATGTTCATTCCCCTCATTACTGCACTGACTGCTCCCAGACTTACCTGCACCTTCCTACCCCACAAATATCATGTTCACTTATAAACTAGTAACCCATTGAGTCTAATTTGTGCTGCCCATCTACTCCTGAGTATCCACTGGAGTGTACTAGACTTCACCAGGAGCCACAAAAGAAAAGTGAAAATGGCATTTATTTAATCTAGTGTGTGCTGGAGGAGGGTTGGTCAGGAGGCCTTTTACCATATAGGGCGTGTAAGGGTTGAACTCAGTCAGGCTTGGTGGCAAGTGTCTTAACCCTCTGAGCCACCTCCCTGGCCCTAAAGTACATTACTTTTAAGCATTAAGCAGGCTTTAAGGAATGTGTATCTGATAAACATGTGATCCATGCAGAAACAGCAGTGAGTCTGTCCTGCAGACCCACCTGCTTCTCAAGTGCTGGAAAAAGTAGAGAGGTAGGTCTCCAGAAACCAGAAACTATCATTTGTCTAAATCCATGGTTCTATGTCCCTGTCACTCTGAGCCTTTCAGCTAAGCCACAAATTTACTCCACTTAACAGATGAGAAAAGGCAAATAAGAGCCACCAAGGAAAGTAGTTTGGACATAAAAATGTAAGAAAATTGGCACTTTTCATCCGAAAACCTACTCACACAGAGGCTACAGACAGTATGTATTTAGTTAATTAACTAGAAAAGTGTTGACTGTGTCACCTCCCAGCTGTCTCTACTGCTGTCACAGCATGGTGAGCAGCCCCCGAGACACATGCCAGTGGGCTGGCTTCTCTGGACACACCTCAAGCCCCTGCTTTCTGCCCCAAGACTGAAGAGCAAGCCAACTAGTGTTTTCTAGTCCCCAATGCACCCTGGGGAGGTCAAGTCCTCCTGTGCAGAGGCCTTAAGGCTCATTAGTGTTGCTCCAGCAGTAGGGCCTGGCCTCTTTTGTCCTCTGGGTGAAGTTTCCCTGTTTACCTCACCCAGGCAGGCATCTGTCACTCCACAGGAGACTATTTAAACACAATATGTCACCTTTAACTGTTTGCTAATGGAACCAGTGCTGTGGATGTTCTTGATGATATGTACTGAAATCAATCTGAAGGGACACACACACACACACACACACACACACACACACACACACACACACACTAGGGGTGGGGGAGCTATTTAGGAAGGTGAGTTCTAGACCCCTTCTAGAATCAGGTTTAGCCTCAACAGAGAAAATGAATTGAGTGGGAAACAGTAAAGGGGGAAGAACAAGACATCCAGGAAAGAATTGTTTGTGGCAAGCTGTTTGCCTCCATGTAATTCCGACAGTGGTGAGCATCACCCTCTGAGCAACACATTCAAATGTTCTGAGTGGAGAAACACAAGAGGTGTCAGCTTTGGGAGACTGGAGGCTTCAACATAGCAACTGCAAGTCCTGTGCTTTAAAGCACTCTAGATTCCATCCTTTGTTTGTTCATCTCTGCGCTGCCATGGTGACCAGGTGGCTGGGAGTAGGCCATTGGGGTGGTACGTACATCCTTGTTGGCTCTGGAGAAGAGAGATCAGTTCCTTAGCTGGGAAATGTGTCTTTAATATGAGCTAAGACCCAGGGATAGGGATTGCTGCCAGCTTCTGATCTACTGAGTGGAACATGTAGGCCACTAGGACCAGACCTGAGAGCCAGCTGGCAAGGTTCCAGCCTCCTCCAGCCCACTCTGTTAGGTTGGTCACACAAATGAGCTGAGGCTAAGCTCAGTGAGGAAGCCCTGAAGTGAAGTGCTTTAGATTAGTCCCATGTGGGCCGCTGATGATTGCTGGGAACGGAGGCAACATGGTCCTTCATGTGCTGAGAAGGGGTGGCATTTCAGAAGGCTCAGACTTCCAGGCCAGGATTGTCTGCAGGAGAGGGATTTGCCAGGGTTGATTTGCAAAGGTCCTTAGAAGAACATTATGAAAACTGATAAAATTGCTTAGGGTCCCTAGAGACCTCACCCTCTGGATCTGAGATGCCACAGGGGACCAGGGAGCTGGGTGTGGCCTGAGGGAAGCTTGTGATTTTGAATAGTAGAATGCTTGACTCATTCTAGGGAGTCAGGGCTGCAGATCCCTTGATGAAATAGGGGATCTGAGTCTTGCTGGAGAGTTCAGCCTTATCTCTCCAGAGCACCACCCTCTCACCCCCACACTCCCAACTCCCCTTCTCCCCCACCCCCACTTCATAACTCATACCACCTCCCACAACTCAGCCTCATCTGTGCTCCAGAATGGCACAAATACTTCAAGTCCAGATCCCTGGGACTTGGCACATTTCTGTGTTGGGAGCAACTGTTTCAGTTTTCATCCTGACAGGTAGCCTTAAGAACCCTGAGGTATTGTGTCTCAGTAAGGCTTAGGTTTCCTGTTAGACTCTATTGCTGGTGCGCAAGCTGCAGACTTTGGTTTAAAGAGGCCTGCACAGAGAGGCTTTGCTGGGCCTGCCTTCCTACCCAGTCTTTTCGAGCCAAGTCTACAAGTTGTACCGACCTCCCCCACTTTTCACTTTAATGGACTCAGCATTATCACACAAAATGTTTCCCTTAAATAATAATAAAAAAGTCAATGCTTATGTAATGACAAGCCTAAGTGCTTGCATTAGTCTGCTCTCCTGTCATCTCTTCCTAGTGCACACATCGTCTTTCCCCCTCTCTTCTTTCTGTGGACGGATCTGTAGGTTTTGTGATGTGCAAAGCAGGTAGATTGATTGGTTATTCATCAATGGTGAATTATGACCCCTTGGGGCAAAATTATTCCCATAAACACAATTTAGCAGTTGCCACCACAGCCTCAGCACCTAGAGATGAGTGTCTCAGCCCTCCCATGGGGTGATAATCGATACTTTGTGTTTGCATCAGCAGCACTGATGGTACCACCTGGTAGTTCATTGGCCATGCTAAGGGGGCTCCCTATAGTTGCTGCTGAGAGGTTGATGGCACCAGGTTTGCCCCTGAGTGCATCACCCTGGACCCTGGGCATTGACGTTTTTCTGTAAAATGGAATTCTGCTATTCACTCTGCTCACCCACTCTCAGTGCTATTGCATTCTGGAATACCAGAGCTGTGTTAGTGCTCATTTGCTCTCCTCTTCTCTGCTACTGCAAATGCTTCCAACCAAAGCTTGTTTATCCTGAACTTTGAAGCCACTTCCAAACAGCTTTCTAAATTGCTGTCTTTACTCTAGTGGGCCTTATTCCAGCTTTGCCCCCTTATACACACACACACACACACACACACACACACACACACACACACACACACCAGACTTTTTCTTTTTGGGGGCCACTAAACAGCTCCTAAATCATGACACAGACTTATTATTAGTTTTGAATGCTCGTCCTAGCTTAGCCACATTTCTGGCTATCTCTTTTAACTTAAATTAACCTGTTTCTCTTTATCTACCTTTTGTCTCGGGACTTATTGCCTTTTTTTCTTACTTCTGTATATCTTACTTTCACTGCTTCTCTATGTCTGTCTGTCATCTGCCTGGCTTCTTATCCCAGGTGTGTTTCTTGTTCCCACCTCCTTCTTTCATTCTCTCCTCTCCTCTCCTCTCCTCTCCTCTCCTCTCCTCTCCTCTCCTCTCCTCTCCTCTCCTCTCCTCTCCCCTCCCCTCCCCTCCTCTCCTCTCCTCTCCCCTCCTCTCCTCTCCTCTCCTCTCCTCTCTCCCCTCCCCTCCTCTCCTCTCCTCTCCTCTCCAGCCTAGATTCCTCCTCCTATTATTCTCTCTGCCTGCCAGTCTTGTCTATCCCTCTCCTGTCTAGCTATTGGCCATTCAGCTCTTCATTAGACCAATCAGGTGCCTTAGGCAGGCAAGGTGAAACAAACGCAACATATCTTTACATAATGAAACACACATCCTTACATTGTTAAACAAATGCAGCATAAATAAAAGGAACACACCTTTACACAGTTAAAGTAATATTCTGCAGCATAAACAAATGTATCACATTTTTGCCTAGTTAAAATAATATACTACAACACACATGCACCACAACATACACCACACTGTAGTTAGACTTTCTTGTCATATTTTCTTTGAACCACCAGCCCAAAAATAATGACATGGAGACATTATTAATCATGAAAGCTTGACCTTTAGCTAAGGCTTGTCCCCAACTAGCTCTTATAACTTAAATTAACCTGTTTCTATCAATCTATGTTTTGCCATGTGGTTCTTTATTTACCTCTCCTCCATTCTGTACATCTGACTCCCCCATGTCTTGCTGGCTGAATTGGAAAGCATACTACATACATATACTACACACACCACATATATACATATATATATATATATATCACACTATATACACACATATGTGCATATCACATACAACATATATACACACATACATACCAAGACATACACCTCATCACAAATACACACGTGGATATACATATGCACTGAACATACACATACATCCCCATACTAATATATATATGTATGAATATATGTTATGTAAATGTATACCACATCCCACACACATATATGTACACACACATACAGAAAATACATATCACATGCACACATCACACACACACATATATCTTTCCACCTCTCTGTCTCTGTCTCTCTCTCTCACACACACACATTTCATACATACCCACACTACGTGTATACATACCTTATACACATACTTACATAAATACCTCTCTATCTCTGTGTCACACACACACACACACACACACACACACACACACATACATATACACCTTCATCTCTCTGTCTCATACATGCACTCACATACATACACATACACGTACATTTTAACACCATTCACTATTTCTGTTCTTATCTCCAGTAAGGCAGAAGTTCATTAGCAGACAAAGTAGCAGACATTCCATTTTGAGATATGAAGTTCTTTTCCTTCCCTGTGGTGTGTTAGCCACTGGGCCATGAGGGCAAAGGGGGCAGAAGTCATAAGCAGGGCTTTATTCAGCCTATAAACACAATGGAAATAGCCTTCCAGGAGACTGCTTCAGTGTTACAGCTCAACTTTATTCCAGAGTGAGGGAGATGTATAGGACAGGGACAGCAGATGGAACATCACCTAATTCACATTAGGTAGCACACTCCTATCATAAAGTTCCTACTACAATGTCTAGTTATCATATGTGACAGCACAGTCCTATCTTAAGGCTCCTAACACGATGTCTGATTATCATATGGGCAGCAGGGGGAAGCTTTTGCAGCAAACTGTGTCAAGGGCCACATTTGAGATAAGTCAGGCATCTGGGCCTAGAGACATTCTCCAAATAAGGTTAGGTAGAGAGCAGGAAGTTCTCACATGGAAGGGGGGCAGGGGTTCTCCATATTGCACCAAGCTCTGAGAGAGCTGTCTGGACATGGTAGACTGCAACCTCTGACAAGTAGGGCCTCTCAACAGAAGTAAATTTAAGAGCAAAGAGGCAAGACTATCCCACGAAGGAGAAAGCAACATAACCGTAACCCAGCACCTTTCACCAGCCCCTACCCTTCCACCTTTCCAGTGGTGGAGCAGGTTTAGGATACCCAAATACTCCACCACTGTCTCTTCAGACCCCCTCTAAAGCAGCCACTGTGCTCCCCGGTGGTGAGCGCCTCACCCCTTTCCAGGCAGCACCCATGCCTTTTCTTTTGTATGCATTTCATTGGACAACTCACCACCCTCTCTCTCTGTGATGCTGGAGCTCAGAGGTAGAACACCAGCCTGGAGTGTTTGGCTCGGTGTTAAATCATTTGCTTAGCATGTATAGGCCCTATGTTCAACCCTTAGTACTTAAAAAAGGTCCATTTCTTTCTATGTGTGCCACATCACAAGTGCAGGAGAGAGACAGTGACTGATTGTTCCAAACCACTCATATACTAGGCTTTCTATAAGGTCTGCTGACTTTGAGGCCACTGTCACCAATACTATACAAAGGCATTGTCTTTTCAAGCTTCCTTTGTAAAGAGGGAAGTTACTTGTCACAAGAAATCTCAGCTCTTTGTGAATGGTGGTAGGAGGCTCCGCTCGGGCTGCCCTATGCCACCCAACAATGAGCCTCCCTTGGAGGAAAGTTCTATTCCCAAGAGGTCATGGGGACACTCTGTCCCAAGCCATTATAGCTATGTTGCTCCTGGTGGACAGAGTCATGACCTTCCTCTTCTCTAGGAGATGAGCCCTCCCCTTATCCCCAACTGTTGGTTTGCCCTTCAAACAGCTTCTTCCCAACCTCTTACTGCATCTCCAGCATTGGTGCCCTGCAATCTTCCCAGATAGAGACTGTTCTCATGCAAATGCCTGCCAAATGATGCAGCCTGGTTCTCATTAGAGCAGCAGGTGCCATGTGGGGATTCCACTGTCTTTCCTAGTGAATAAAATTCATTAGGGGCCATGGCAAGGGTGGGGGCAGTGGAGTCTAAGGCTGTGGCTGGATGCTATCTCATTTGTGCTGCAGACTTGAGAAGGAGGAAAGAACAGTGGTTCACTCACACCCTGCATGTCACAGGGCTCTCAGTTCTAGCAGGTGCTTACCTCAGCTTGTAGCTCACACTGGAAGGAGGGCAAATGTTCCCAGTTGAGAGGGAAAGGAAGAAACCCAGGATAGTGTGTAGCTCTCAAAAGCATTAATGTGTCTTAACTGTGAAGTTTGTAGAAGAAAAATTGTCAGGCATGATGGAGCATGCCTGTAATCCCAACACAGGAGATAGAGGCAGGAAGTAGAGGCAGGATAATGAACTAAAGGTTATACTTAGCTATATAGCAAGTTTGAGGCCAGTCTAGGCTATAGAAGACTCCATCTCATATATATGAGTAAAAAAGGGATCACATCAATTTCTATTGTGCCTCATTATTAACCCCCATGCAAATTACTAAATTACTTATGGTGTTTATGGAGACACTATGTTCTGTGATCTTTGTTTCTTTTGCAGTCAGGTGATCAGAGGTATGAGTCACTTGGGCTGTAGATTGTGGTCTCTTGGAGGCCCGGTAAAATCAGGTGGCCATCATTGGCAATATCACTGCTGAGCTATGTTTTTTGCCTGCTCAGTAGGCTTCAGAGTTGAACCATGAGGTGTCCAGAGCTAGGCACCACTTACAGAGGAAGCACTCTCCTGCTTTCCAAAGAAAGAGAAGGTGAGAGAACCAGGGTGAAGCCAAAACACATTTCGGGCTTCACTGAAGTTACCCACTTGGCACCCTGGGAGCTCAGGAGCAGATATGGTACCATCCATCACTCCATTCAGCAAAGAACTGGAGGTGTCCAGGGTGTCTCTCGGCTCAAATAAAGGGCAACACTGAGCCATTAGCAAAGAGGAGGCAGACAGTATACTGTAACATCTACTTTGGTGGACTTCAAGCCAGACAGAGCTTAAATCCTCTACCATGTACAAGGTTCTCTTTGCCTCAGTTTCCACATGTGTAAATGAGAGGGAGGAGGAAGGGCTCCCTCAGAACAGCTGTGAGGATGGAAGGAGAAAATATATGTAAGGGTTTAGAGCAGCTCCTGGCACATGGTGAAGACTGCAGGGAGCCAAGATGACTGGCACATTTAATGTGCTAGAGTGTCCCTGGAAGTGTGGAAACTGTCATCCTCCAGGGTCTCCATTGTGCCTGGCACAGACCCTGGTGCAGAGCAGAGGAGGAAGTCTTGCCCTGAGCTCAGCAGCCCCCAAGGAGGAGCAGGGACCAGAGATCAGGGCTTAGTGCTAGGATGGAGGAAGGTGGAGGAGCCCAGTCTTCTGGTGGTCCCTTCCTTCCTCTTCCCAGCCTCCTGAAAGAGGCTCCTGCCTACAACTGGATTTTTCATACTCTTCCAAATGAGCCTATAAAAATTCAGCCCATTTGGTTTGCAGACAGAAACTTTGCTTTTAAAATCTTTGAGTTATTTCCTTCTTTCTCTCTTTTCAGGGCCGAAGTTATTTCAAAGGAATCGGGTGTAGGGAGGAGGTGGGGTGTGCATTTGTCAGCCTCATTTCCCAGTGGGTCTGTAACCATGAGGGACTTTGCTTAAACCCACATGGCATTTGTCACTTTGCTATTGCTTTCTTACCCAGAGGGGCTCTGTCCTCAGCGGCACATTTTCCTTTTTATCTGTCTGAGAGGGATGTATGAGTGGAGCAAGGGAAGGAGCCTGCATTTGCATTTTTATGCATGCCTTCTGCCACAGGCAGACATCACCTCCAGTTCTCTGTGAGCTCCTCAGCCCACTCCTGGGCAGGAAGGATGAATGAGGTAATGGGGGGAGGTGTAGCCAGGCACACAGATGTGGCTACCCTCCCCCAGCCTGGGAGAATAAACTGGAGCTCCAGTGTTCCTCAGACAGGACACCTGTGTCTTTGTGCCCAAGCTATATTTGCAACTGCTCATTGCCTCTGTGCTTTCATCCATTTATGGTACAGCTCCTACTATGTGCTTTGTCCTGTCATAGGCACGACTGGCACTCAAAGGGTATCAGTCTAGAATCCAGTGAATCCCATTTGTCACATCCCCCTTAGAAGCTGAAGATGCAGAGATGAGTTACCAAGGCATTTTACTGTCAATTTTTATACTGTCCTACTCCAGACCCCATAGGTCCCTATTGTCCTAATCCCATAGCCATGTTAGATTTCATGAATAATAGAGCCCAGCAGCATAGACCAACTCTCTGATGAGGACACTAAGTATCCTGGGTCAGGAGCCATCACTTCCTGAGAATCAGCTTGTTCTCTTTGAGCAGTAAAGACTCCTGGCTACCCTGGAGAATCAGAACTGGAACTGAGACCACCCCCTGACCCAGACTGCTTAGTTAGGCATCCTCCTTGCCACCCTGCCCTAATTCTAATTCTAAACTCAAAGAGTTTAGTTAGTGGCCCAGAAATGGACTATAGGATTACAGAATATCTGCTCCTCTTACCAGTGTGTATTTGGATTGACTCTCCATCTGGTTTCCACCATTACTCATTTCTTTTATTGCCATATTAGGATGGATGATGCAGCCTGCTGGGGATCTCAGAGCCAAGATCTTTCTAGAGTTGGATAGCCAATAGAAATCAGCTAGTTGAAAGTGGGCGAGGGGTACCCACTCCCAGGTGGGCAGCCTCAGTGAGGCTTAGATAAGATATGATATTCCAGAAGCTGCAGATGTTTGCACAGCAGAGGCAGCAGATAGCTTTGGGGGCAAGTGGAGGTGGTAATAAAGACAGAATAAAAATATGGAGGGGGGTAAGGAAAGTCTTATAAGTCAGGCTAAGCTTTATCCTATGCAAAGGATGTGTGAGTAGCAAGAGAGAGTTTTTTGATGCACTATGCAGTTGGAATGGATAGAAAAGAGAGGAAGAGAAAACCCACTGAGGCCAGAAGCAATGCCCTTCTCTAAGAGGCAGGGAAGCCACTGGGAAGAAGAGAAAGTCTGATCTCATCTCCAACTGGGTAGGAGGAAAGAGATGGCCAGTGGGTGATGGAGAAAAAGGTATCACTAAACAAAAAAGAACCTTCCAGAGGAGGAACACTGTTGCCTCCTGCAACTGCCAAGTTAGATAAATGAACAGCTGTACCTGGGGAGCTGTGGTGGGGTGCTTCCTCCAATAGCTAATTTATAAATCCCATGCAATTCCAATAAAAAAATCCAGTACAACATTTTATGGAATTTGTCCAATCACTTCTAAAATTTACTTGAAGTATTAAGATAGAACAATCATGGAATAAAGGGATGATATTGTTTCTATCAGATATCAAGATCTAGTTGAAATTATAACCAGTGTTAGTTAAAACTTCGGTGTGGAAAGGTTTGACTGCATATGTGTGTGAAATGTGACAAAACCTATTAATTTGTATGGGTAATACATGTTGCAATGGCTGATTTGGTTGTCAGCTTGACATGCCCGAGAAGAGGGAACCTCAGTTGAGGAATTGCTTTCATTTCATCAGATCGTCCTATGGGTATGTCTCGGTTTATTTTCTTAAGTGTGTGTGTGTGGTTGGGGGTATCATCCCACTATGTGCAGAACTGTCTCTAGATAGGTAGGTGTGGATTGTATAAGAAAGGAAGCTGATTGCAAGCCCAGGAACAAGATAGTAAGCAGCATTTCCCTGCAGTTCCTGCTTCAAGTTCCTGCCTTTGCTTCCCTCCATGATGGACTGTAACCTGTAGGATGAATAAACTGTTTTCTCCTCAAGTTGCTTTTTGGTCACAGTGTTTATTACAACAACAGAAAAGCAAACCCAAACACCCAAACAGATGCTACTAAAAGAAAAACCCTACCTGTATATTTTCTTGTTAAAGGACAACCCCAACAACCAAGTAGGAAGAAATTCAGAAATGATGCTTGAGAATAGGGGACCATATCTACGAAACACACAGAGAGCCTCATTTCCTGCCAGGCAATGAATGCAAGCAGGATGGTAACTGATCAGTTTCTTGCACCCTGATAGGCCTTTCCGCCAAAGCAGCAATCCAAATCAGACCAAATTAGGAAAAGCCCTGGTTTAATGGGTAAAGCCAGCCTGCAGAGAGGAGACAGGGACAGGATCCTGGAAGAACCACGTGTCTGTTTTCTGGGATGCAGCATATAGACTCTGTGGGAGTGGTTTTGAGCCTTTCTGGGGGAGGAGCTGTGTTTGGCAGGCTTTGAAGGGGTGGGTTTAGGGAAAGAGACAGGGGAGGGGTGGATCTTCCACCAGAACATGTCAGACTCTTTGGGTATATGTATGCCAGGGTGCCAGGGGTTGAGGTGGAACTCCCACCCAAACAGTAACCCTGTGCTTCTCCTACCCATGCAGTGGGAACAACCAAGAATCAGAACTCTTCTGATGGTGTTGAAGGTGAAAGTTCTCTACAGTTTGGAATAATGGCTTTGGTCTTGTGCCTGGTTGTCTCAAAGTATGCACAGGGACATTCCTGGCAGTATATGTCTGTGATAGTAAAAATAGAAATTATCCAATGGTAGACTCCAAATTACAGACTGTTTCAGCCTAGGCTACTATGTGGCAATTATGCCAGCACGGATCTGTCTTGGAAAGCTAATGGTTGGTGATGGCAGAAGGAACTGGGAAATAAGCTACAAAGCACTTGTATCAGTCCTGAGGTTTAAGGGCAATGCTTTTGTTCTATGTCTATATCCTGTTTATATGCCTATCTATCTACAATTATGACTAGTATGTCTTCTCACCAAATCAAATGAAAAAATTTATAAATAAATAAGAATGATAGACTGAGCATGGAGGTGTACCCTGTCATCCCAACACTGGGGAGGAAGGCCAAGGATCATGAGTTCGAGACCAGCCAGGACTATGTAGGGAGACCTGTATCTAAATAAACTAGCAAACAAGCAAGCAGACAAGCAAGCAGACAAAGACGCAAAGATACAAGAGTGACTGCAGAGTGGGGAGGTACTTTAATGAAGTCTTTCCTGGTTCACTTCTCTCACAGAAAGTGAATTCTGGCAGAGTTGTGATTCTCACAGGACAATCATGGACAGCTGTTGCTGGAGAGCTTCTCTCCAGGTTCCACCAAGCCCCGCAGTCCCACAATCCACGTATAAAATAATCACTCAGACGCTTATATTACTTATAAACTGTATGGCCGTGGCAGGCTTCTTGCTAACTGTTCTTTTATCTTAAATTAAAACATTTTTATAAATCTATACCTTGCCACATGGCTGGTTGTTTACCGGCGTCTTTACATGCTGCTTGTCCTGGTGGTGGCTGCAGTGTCTCTCTCCCCTCCTTCCTGTTTCTCCAATTCTCCTCTCTCCTTGTCCCACCTATACTTCCTGTCTGGTCACTGGCCATCAGTGTTTTATTTATATAGAGCGATATCAACAGCAGACAGCAATCACACAGCTGTTTATTCCATAATCTCAATGCATTTTAGACTCCCAAACATAAAAGCAAGAAAAGAACTGTGAAGTAGGAGAGGTGTTCTGTGAGTCTGAACTCCTGAGCCTCTCAGACCTGGTGACCATGGAGTGCTAGAGAAGACAGAGCTGTGATGTCACCTGTGCCTGCATCCACCATTTCTATCAGTCAAATATTCCTCATCTGAGGAAGTTTGGAGAATGAACCTGGAGGGCACTAACTGACACCAGAAAGCATAGAGGGCAGGAGGCACAAGGGTCTTTGAGAATGGTTCACCCAGCCTGGCTACTCGGCCAGGGGCTTTTAGAGTAGTACACAGCTGTGCACCTCCAAACTCCCATATATTCTTAAAGGTAAGTAGGTATCACTTCCTCCAGGATGTTGTCTCTGACTCCCAGTTTGGATTACAGGGCTGCCCTTTCCACAGCTCTGCCTCTACCGCACGGCTTTAATTTGTCTTTCTGTAAATGTGTTGAGTCCCTGAAAAGTGGGTGTTGAGAGGTTAGCACCTCCAAACCTTGCATAGTGTGCAGACTCATGGCATCTCCCCAACGCCTGTTTTCAGTGACTTGATTAGAGAGAAGGTTTATAAGTTTGGGCAGGGTAGGAGCTTTAGATAATGGAAGATACAGAAGCCAAGGGATTGACTAGCAATCTGTGGCAGGGTCTGGAAAGATCACTTATAAACATCAGCAGACATCTTTGAGGGAACATATCAGGGTATGAAATGGCAAAGTCTATAGCACTTCAGGCACATCTGGAGAGACCCTCAGTAAATACTATGTGTCTTACCTTCCTACTTTTTCTCTGTTTCTGTATTTCTCATCTTCTACTTCATCTTGTGACTTCTTCTCCTGCTGCTTCTGTTTTTTTGGATGGGAGTCAGTCTCAGTCTCTATCCTGGATGGAGGGGAGAGATGGTTGCCTTAGATGCTGTCCCTCTATCTACTTAAGTCCAGTAGAATAAAACTGTAGCTCCATGCAAGGCTCTGGATTAGGGTTCTAAGTGTCTTGGGTGGGATTTTGCGCTGATCATGGTGGTGTGACCCAGTCAGGGTGGTAGGAAGTGATGTTCCCATCCAACATGGCACTGTCTCCAGATCAAATTTCAGGTGAGTGGATGTTGTGAGGAAAAGCTGATGGCTATCTGTTTGGGGGAGAGGGAGCTGACATGTGTCTGGAATGGAGGAACAGTGGTGGTTTGTCCCTTCTGAGATGCTAAGATGAGTGTGGGTGAGGGAAGATTGGGATTGGCAGCTTCTTCCTCATGTTGAGCACCACAAACTGATCCTAGTTGGCAATTCCTCCATGCTGCTGCCTTCTAGGAGGTGGCATTCCTGGCTCCTGTCTAAGCAGCTATAGGCAAAGGGTTTTAAGGAGCTTTAAGTAGACATTGGATTTTCAAAATTCAGAGATCATTCCTGACACTGTTGGAAGGGTGTGGTTACCTAAGTTTAAGCTGCAGGTTGTGTCCACCATAGAGGATGGAGTTGTGTTGAGTTGTATGGAGTTGTATGAGGCACGTGCTCATGTCTGGGGCATGGTACTGGGTATTAAGGAAAAGAAACTAGGTGGTTGAACTAAAGCTGCATGGCGTGTGTGGTGGTGGTGGTGGTGGGGTGTTGTGCATGCAAGGACATCAGGTTACTCTCAGCATAAAGATGCTAACAGAATTGGTGAAAGTAAACCTTTATATGATCATGCCAGCAATTGGTATGAGTTTGTTAAAAGAAAGCTCTGCACATCCCAGTTTCCCATATCTTGTCACCTGGCCATCCAGTATGTAAGCCAGAGCTTCTGAGTGCCTAGAGGAGTGTACAAGATTCTGCCTGATTCCAGCCCAGGCTTAAAGAGATTGTTGTCCTGAGAGCTACTGCAACAGGAAAAGCAGCCGTTGCTTAGCACTTGCTGAGGCCCTGTGTGACCTATATGGGTGTGCCCTGTGTGGTGTGGTGCATGCTCTGCACTATGCCTTCTATGTCCTTTATTTGCCTTTCACTGTGCCCTGTGTGAGCCCCATGTGTGACCTGTATTTACCATGTACCAGGTCCTGTGTATGCCCTGTTCTTTACCTTAATTATCTATGTTATCTCTTACAGCCTCCCAGAAGGTTCTAACATTACTTGTGCCTCACCGCAGAAACCAAAGATCGTCGAACCATCAAGAGGTCAGCTCAAGATCATAGAACTAGTAAAGGCCAGAGCTGATTTTCAAAGCCAGGCTGACTATTTCTAGAATTCACAGGAAAGCATCCTGCTTGTCTGTGAAAACTGAACCAGAGGATGACTGGTTCATAGCGATATACTCTTTCTGAGTACAAATAGTACAAATACTAGACTCCTGCCATGTTATGCTTCTGCAAACAGTTGCTGGTTTTTGGTTTTTTGTTTTTTTTGTTTTTTTTGTTTTTTTTTTTTTTTTTTTTTTTGTGTGTGTGTGTGTGTGTGTGTGTGTGTGTGTGTGTGTGTGTGTGTTTTAAAGAAATTCCAATTGGTGTTTGAAATCCACAATGGGACTTCACTAGAGAATGCCAGCAGGGGATTTCCTTTGTTAAATGAATTCCACCTTCAAACATAAACTGTTTTGACAGATTAAAGATATTCTTATAGGTACCCTGCATGTGTGGACAATACTCCCCGAGAAGACATGGGTTATTAAATGAAAACCTCAATGCCAGGCATCAGATACCTCCCTACCTGTTACTGGTTAGAGAGTCCCAGAGAGCTCCCAAATGCACAGGCTTTTGCATTGCTCTTGGTTGCTCATCAGAACTAGGTAGCAAAATCCCATTGTTGAAGACACAGCATACTCTAGTTGCCACATTTAGAGAAATCAGGAAGAACTAACCTGAAAACTTCCTCTCTGAAGGCTAGCTTTCACAGCACTGGACAGGAAGGAAAGCCATCAGTGATCTGACTGAGTAGCAAACCCTGTACGTCATATTGCTGACCTGCCAGGTAAGATATGGTCACTAACACAGTAGTGCCATGAACGTTAATGGGAGTGACCTGATTTGATTTGAAGCCTGCGCCACAGAAGGGAATTCATGCCTGGTGCTGTAAACTTTGTCAAAAGCCTGTAGATGAAGAGGTCATAGGTCCTAGTGGGGAATCTACTACTGTTGTTTTGCTAAATGGGCATGTTGTCAAAGTGCCTTCTAAATATTTATGTTTATGCCCATAGATTAGTGCTGATTTCAGCTTTGGCCAGAGATGCTTTTGTCTGCAGTGTTTAGTAGTTAATGCAGAGTGGTCAAAGTGCTGAGAATAAGCAACTATTGAGTGCTTAGCCCAAAATGGAACATCTATATCAACTCCCCCTGCCTGTGGCTTGGGGAACATAGCCAGAGAGGAGTCAGAAAGAATGTAATAGCCTGAGGACCAGGAGTGTTGTGAAATGCTATCTTCTGGACATGGCAAGGCTATCTTACCCATGAACTCACACTCACATAGGACCTGCACAAGATTAAGCCAACATTCCATCAGGAAGCACTAAGTGGACTCATGGGTTATTAACAACACAAAAGAAGAGGACATAAAGAGGGAAAGGATATATATTGGGTGCATAGGAAAATGGTTGAGAGTTAGGGGTAAATATGATCGAGATGCATTGTTTACATGTGTGAAATTGTCAATAATAAAAGATATTCTATTAAAATTATTTAAAAACAATGAAGAGATGTTCTTATTAATCAGAATCATTGACTGAGTTCCTTAGTGGTGTCAGATACTGCTCTCATCCACAATGCCAAGTGTGCTTAATGAGTCCATGCTGTGATGTGGCATGAATGTCGTTCTGCTTTCTCCTAGATCACAGCTCCTAGACTTCCTTACAGGCAGGGATGGGACTGAACTATGTCTCAAGGGTTGTAGGATGGCCCATAAATATCTTCTGATTACAATCATATGCTTTCCTCCTCTTTGGGACCAAGGAAGTCATGTGCTAATGGTGCTGAAACCACTGGTAGACACAACTAACCTCTGTGAGTTATTCCAGTGGAACAAACTGCATGTTTTCCCTCTGTCAGGGGATAGCACCTTCCGTGTGAGGTGTTTGTAAATATACCTCTCGGCTTCAGGTCTTCTGGATCATATTGGCTAGTTTGAATTCTGGCTTGCAACTGTCCCAAGTACCAGTTTGGGCTTCAAATATTTTGGAGAGACTTGCTTTCCTCTTTTTATCTGGTGCCAAACTTCAGACAAGCACATTCTCTTGCCCCCACTCCTGTCACACACACAAATGCACACACACACACACACACACACACACACACACACACACACATGTTCACACAAGCATGCATACACATGGACACACATGTACATGCAGCCCTGTGGCTGGTGTGTTCACACTTAGTAGATAATTAGATAGCCTTTCTGTGCATCTTTCTCTTTCATGGTGGTAGGAAAAGTAGTATCGCAGCTTACAATTGATTATATCTTAGATTCAACAAAATACAGTGTTGTTACATCTAAGCTACAAACAGAAAATTAAAATGTGCAAGGTTCAGAGATTAAGGAATCTTAATTATATAATTATAAAAATATAATCTTAATAATTATCTGGATGCAGATAAATGGGGTGCTGGTTCTTGGTGGAAAACAATTCTGCTTTCATTAATATTTTGAATTTAGGTGTGGCCCTAACCCCAAGTTCTTCATTTGGTCTTGGTGGATAAGAAATGGAATATTTATTTATTTGTTTGTTTGTTTATTATTTTCAGACAAGGTCTCACTGTATAGCCGAAGCTGGCGTTGAGCTTGGCTGCCTCCTGAATGCTAGGATCACAGGTGACAGCAGCATGGGTCCTGCCCATCACAGTGTGGGAGCTGTGCCCATTTTGTTTTTTCAGATACCCCACTCACTCGCCACCCTCTGGCAATCTGGGAATTATATTTTTGAGTGAATGCATGATTTACCCACTCAAACACTGCCCAAATGCTTGTGGTTGCCATGCTGAGAAACTAGAACTAGGAGAATGTCCAAGTGAAGGTAGAAATGCATTTAAAACAAAACAAAAACAGGGGCTGGAGAGATGGCTGGGGCTGGAGAGATGGCTCAGCGGTTAAGGGCACTGGCTGTTCTTCCAGAGGTCCTGAGTTCAATTCCCAGCAACCACATGGTGGCTCACAGCCATCTGTAATGAAAACTGGCGCCCTCTTCTGGCCTGCAGGGATACATGCAGACATTACACTGTAAGATAGATAGATAGATAGATAGATAGATAGATAGATAGATAGATAGATAGATAGATAGATAGATAGATAAAGTAAGTAAGTAAGTAAATAAATAAATCTTTAAAAAAAAACAAAAAACAAAAACAAACAAACAAAGCCTGATTCTAAATCCAGGTTTTCTAATACCTCAGTCCTGAGATAGAAGCAATCTGCTGAATAAGGGCCACATGCACAGGACCAAACACAGAGCTGGTGAGTCATGAGAAGAATCAGGGCAGAGGGACCTAAAGTGACTTGGCAGATAGGTTTCAGGATGGCAATCAAGACCATCTTTTTTTCTTAGAAGGCCAGGTAGGGGCTGCTGCCTACCACACAGCTCTCTTGACCTGCAGGGAAGGGTGCTGGGAGATGCATGTATAACAAGACCCCAACCTGGTGGATGGTGAATGCAGCTGGCTGCTGTGCTCTGCACACTCTGCAGGAGAGACCACAATGTGCCTTCATGCCACAGTGCACTCAGTTAACATTTTGGCTGAGATCCTGATAATAACTAGGAATTATATGTCCAAAGAAGTTTGGCAAGTCCTTCCAAACTGTGCAAAGGAAGAGGGGCTTATGTGCACAGAGATGGTCTAGAGCCTGAGTCATGGGAACCAGGAAGGCAGGGTCAGGAACTGGAGGAGTGAAACCAGTACAGGAGTGGCATGGTCAGTATGCATTTTATTTTACTCCCCCCCATATCTCTCTCTCTCTCTCTCTCTCTCTCTCTCTCTCTCTCTCTCTCTCTCTCTCTCTCTCTCTCTCTCTCTTTCTGTGTGTGTGTGTGTGTGTGTGTGTGTGTGTGTGTGTGTGTGTGTGTGTTACATGTGGTACTTGTGTATAAGTGTGACACATGTTTTGGCATGTATATGAGCATACTTGTGTGCATATATGTGAAGGCTCAAGGTTGATATCAGTAATTATCCTTCTTTAGTGGCTCTTCTACCTTACTCATTGAAGGTCTGTCGATCAAACACGGAGCTGGCTGATATGACCAGTTTGAATAGCTAGCTTGTTCTGAGGATCCTATCTCCATCTCCTGAGACTTAAATTATACACAGTCCACCATTTTCACCAAGCATAGCATTCTGGGGATCCAATCTCTGGCTGTCCCAGTCCTTACTCTTGCTAGGTAAGTGATTTAACCCCTGATCCATCCACTCAGTTCTTAGTTTGGATTTGAAGAGAAATCTGGGCACTCATTTCTGGTAAGTACATTGAAAAAGTGGGAGTGTGGATCAGAAATCCTCTAGGCCATAGGAAGTGCCCCTAGGCCAGATGTTGGCACTGACTGAACTGTAGAGGAGACAGCAGAAGGTTTGCTAATTCAAGGTCTATTTGACATATTTTAGAGTCCGGATTCTTAAGATCTATGGAAAATTTATAATTGAAACTGAGCAAACAGAAGCCATCAGTATGTGTTGCTCTCAGGGATCTGGTTTAGATGATGAACCATGATTGACTTAAATACAGGATGCCAGGTCCCCAATGGATGCTTTATGTGAGCTCAAATTAGCAATGCATAAGGAAGTGTGTGGAGAGGTCTCTTAGGAAAAGTTGTCTGCACTATTTAAGGTCTATGAGCATGGAACCAGTTAGAGAGAGAGGAAAAATCAGAGTTAAGACCTTCGTGCCTGGAGCAAACACCACCTAGGTAATTTGAGGAATGAGGGACTGGCAGAGCAGAGAACATGGAGGACCACAGACTCTGAGAGCAGGCAGATTAAAAAAGGTGAGCAGTAGGAAACAGCTGGGCTGGGTGCTGCTCAAAGACTTTATCTCCACTAAGGATGACCATGAGCAACAGAGATCAGCCCAATTGGAGAGATTAAAGGTGGACCGGCTGGTAGGGAAGGGAACACCAAGTATAATCCTTCTCTGGACACATTTCCTGGTGATTTGTTAAGGGAGGCTACATGGGCAGTTTTGGTCACTGACATGGGAACACATCTGTGTTACTTGTGACCTAGCCAGTGAAATACCCCTGAAGGAAGCTCCTCAAGAGATAGGCATAGACAATGACTTTCTGAATAGAACCTTCGGGAAGTAACAGCAAGAATTGCCTAATAGATTGTGTTAAAACTAACAAGCATCTACACAGTAAAAGGAGCCATCAGTAGAGTGCAAAGAGGATGCAGAATGAGAGAAAGGCTTTGCCAAACAACAAGAAGTTGATAGCTAGAATATATAAATAACTTCAATATTTAAATAACAAAAGAGAAAATGGGCAGTAGAAATTAACACATATGTTTCAAATAAAGAATTGCAAATGGCAATAAACATATAAGAAATGTTCAATATCCTTAGCCACTAGGGAAGTGCAAATCAAAACCACCTTGCGATGCCATCTCGCCAAGTCAGGATGACCATGACTGTGATTAAGAAAACAAACAAGTATTGGCGACATTCTGGGGATAAAGGAACCCATGTTTACCGCTGGAGGGATTGTAAATTAGTCCAGCCACTACCAAAATCAAGATGGAGGTTCCCATCAAAAGCAAAACTAGAGCTACTGTTTGATCCCACCACACCATTTCTGGGTACATACCCTCAAAGAGTAAAAGTCATCTTATTCTAGAAATACCTATACCCCACATTTCTGGAGCCCTGTTAACCATAGCCAAATTATGCAATCAGTTTAAGAATCTGTCAATGGATGAACAGATAAAGAAAATGTGTGTATACACAGTGGAGTTTTATTCAGTCATAAAAGACAATAAAATTATATTGATTGCAGGAAAATAGATGGAACTGGAGGTCATCATGTGAAGTGACATAAACCAGACTCAGAAAAAAAAATAGCAAATTAACAAGTCTTGTCTGTTTTTTATCAGATGTGGAGAGGACAGAAAAGTAAAAGGGAAATGCTATCAATGTGGAGAGGGGGAAGCTAGTTGGAGGAGTAGAATGGAGGCTGAATACTATCTAAGCACATTGAATGCATATATAGAAACATCACAAAGTCATTACTTAGCACAACTAATATACACTAATATACAGAGCAGACCCTAGAGACAGCAGCTTCCCATTTCTGCTGAGGAGGCTGCTCTTTCACATGAAGGAGCTTCAAGCCTGCCTCCATCAGCCGTGGTCCCTGGTGGCTGTGAGTAGCACTCTTGCCCTGAGCCTTGGCAGGTGCACAGGTGCCTCCTGTTCTTCCATATTCTTCTGTGCTCAGCTCCCTGATGTTAGTGACTGAATGGAGCTGGGGTTGGTAGATGTGAGGAATGAATGAATGGTATCTATGGATTTTCCCTGCTACCCTTGTCTGCCTCTACCAGGAGTGAGAAGAGGAAGGGGATGAGGAGGTAGTTGCACTTTGTTTTCTTTTACAGTCCCACATTGATGCTGCTGTGTTTCTTGTAGGCCTTTCTCATCCATCAGCAGCCAGGCATCTCTCAAATCAAGTATCTGAGAGCCCTCCCAGGAACAGATTCCTGCTGCCTGTCCTCGATCATGGGATAGTCATCCATCAGTCGGCTGAGAGGCTATTATTAATAATGGGTGGGAAAACCGCTGCTCCTTCATTGTTATTGCCCTCAACTATTACTTAAAGAAGAAACATAGTCAATGTGTTTAATCTATGGTTTTCTCTGAGCATTTTGGTAACAATTCATTTTAAGTAGTTGCAATATCCACAGCATGGCTACAGTAAATCTACAGTTTAGTACAGCCAGGTCTCCAATCTGAACAGCTAAGTAGAATACACACATCTCTGTTTTGTTTCATGGCCAACATGCAGGAGGGCTACCTCTGGCAAGACATGCTGCTGTGTCATGCACTCCAGTTTCACCAGCCTGGAATGTGCTTGTTTCTGTTAGTAATGTGGTACCTGTCTGCATTCTGCAGTCAATCATTTGGGAGATATTGGCAGGAGTGTTTAAATGCATCTGATTCCTAATGCTGAGCCAGCAGATCTGTTATATGCACTTCTGAGTGTTCGATCTTGGTCAAAATGGTCCTGATACACCCAGAGTTCTTGGAGGCAGCTTCCAACTTAACAATCATTTGGCAGTACTCGTCAAGGCCACTGACCTTTTACTGTAGCCTGACCCTGGGTAGACAATTCAGCAGAATGAAATCACGACAGGAGATGGATCCTATGGGTTAACTGTCACTCTGCTTTCTTTATTAAACTGTACATTTTCTTAGCAAATCCTTTTATATTGCAAAGCACAGGAGCAAACCAGTCTGGTCCTTGTACCCTTTGGCCTTCATAGATATCATCAATCTTTAGGAATCAAGAAGTGATTTTGTGGCTCCAGAATGTTCTGCCAAGTCATTCGGTTTTTAGTCAATGATTTCTGTATGCATTGTTTTGAGACAGTCTTATTGTAGCCCAACCACCCTTGAATCAAAATCCTCCAGCCCTAGCTTCCAGGAGTGCCAGGATTGAAGGTGTGGCAGGAAAATGTCCCCCCACAGGGTGGGGGACAATGCTTGGTTGAACAACACTTGTTTCCAAGTTGATAGTTCTTTTTGGAGGGAGTTCTAAGAGATGTGGCTTTGAGGAAGGATGTCACTGAGTGAACCCTAAAGCCGTATGCCATTCCAAGTTCAATCTTTCTGATTTGTGCTTGAAGTTCAAGATATGAGCCATGTCTACTGCCCACTGTTTTCACTCTGACATGATAGACTCCAGCCCTCTGGAACCATAAACCCAAATAAACTCTCTTTTACAAATTGCCTTGGTCACTGTATTTTTTTTCACAGAAATAGGAAAAAGGTACAACATGTATGTAGCACCACATCCAGCTCACTGGTCTCCCCACTTTAACTCTGGCTAGTGCTAAGGATTGACTCCAGGGTCTTGTACATGATAGACATGTGCTCCATCACTGAGATATAACCCAGCCTTCTAAGTGTTTGAGTGACTTTTAGAAATGATTATTATGTAACAAATTACTTCTGACATATTCTGGGGTGGGAGGTGGTAGTGATTGTGGGCTGGGAAGACTCTGTGGGACAAGGGAATCCAGGCATCCACAAGCATATCCTAATAAGTTATATCCTCGCACTTCCAGTCCTCAAGGTACTTCTGTATCTGAAATCTACAATTATCTCACCAAGCTAGGTGAGGCCCAGAGTTAAACCTCTGCTCATTATGTTGGTGACATAGATGCCCAGAACCAGTGCATTTTGGCACCTCCCTGACTGCTGCCCAGGTAAATGAAGCAGTGCAAACCCAGATGGACAGTGGGTCTCTTGGAAGATGCTATTGGGATCCCAAAGACACCTTTGGATCCCTCCTCTAAATTCTACTCACCTGCCTGCCCTCACAAGGCAACATCTACGGCTTGTTGGGGGTGGGGGTGGGATGTTCCTGGGGCCTAGGAGGCAGGTCCATGTCTGCTGCACTCTCGGAGGCACCTCAACATTTTCTTGGTTTCCATTCCCTCCTCCAGGCCTATAGCTGAGGATGGTCTGAGCAGGGTTGACAATCCCTTGCGTTTGCACCCAGACAGCACAAGCCCTGAGGTATAACTGGTGCTTCACAATTCTCCCAGCATCAGGCCCAGGATGGAACTTCACTGGGGGCATCTTGCTGACCTGTTGTCAGATCCCTCCTGATTTTTCCTTTGTGGATTAGTCACTTGTGCACAAATGGACACTTGGTTGGTTTCTGAGGGCTCTGCCCTAGGGTGACCCTGTGCTTGCTCTTGGTGCCTCAAAGTTTGCCAAATGGCTGATGAGATTAGCTTCCCAAGCACACCCCCAGATGGCCTCTGAAAGACTGTCCAGCTGATCCAAAAATTGTGCTAGCTATTCTAAAATGCTAGGTTGCCTTGATCAAGCAAGTCACCAGCGTATTTTTTTTTTTTCAATCATGGTCCTGGTTTTCTGTTGAGAACTACAGCCCTAGAATTCCAAATCCCAGGAACCCTTGTAGGCACAGACAGAGGGTATTACCACATGAAGTAGCTAGTTCAGTTTTCTTCGAGTCTATGATTCTGTTGGTCACATGTTAAGGCGGAGTGGTTATCAGTGCATGATCCTGGTGGGCAAACCAGAGCTGCTGGCTTGTCAGCCTGTGTTCTGGATGCTCTGGGAAGCTCCGCCTCTCATTGGCTCTCAAAGGTTCAGGTTGGAAGGCTGCCTCTGTTAGGCTTTTGTGACGTTCATTTTAGTTGAGTTTAGTTAGTGAATAGCTCTGGCCAGACAGAAATAAGAGACATTCATTTTCCTTGCTCCCTCCTTGCCATGCTCAGTGAGGCAGTGGTCGTGTTCTCATCTTTTTGGTGGTCTCGTCCTCAGTGGCATGCCCCCTTCCTTCAAGCTCAAACACTAAAATATTGCTAGCCCCAGCTACTTCTCTCTTTAACCCTCTCTTCCTCATACAAGTAGTCCATTCATTAAACTCCTTTCAAAACTCCTCGAGTGTGCCTCAGACTCCCCAAGGCTTCCATGCTCCACTCATAGATGACCAAGTCCTTCTGTAAGGACTCCCACCCTACACAGCCTCCTTTCTCCTCTGCCCACAGAGCATCTTATGTCTCTCCATCTACCAATATTCTTTCTCACCATTCAAGTCCAGGTTCTAGAGTCTCTTCCATAACCTTCTGGTCAGTTTACTGAGCTCCCAACTAGGCCCCTCTGCACATTGACTGACCATGTTAGCCCCCGACAACTTGGAAATCCCAGGACACTGGCACAATCTGAGAGAGGGACAGTATTCAGTCCTCTGAGCTTTCCTGTCCAGTGTGGATGGGTGTTAGGTAGCTGCAGCTATGTGCCAAATTGCTTCATAGCATAATTCAGGGAGTCTGTGCTCTTCAGGCACATAGGGCCACGGTTCCTCATCTTCACATAAGTAGAATTGGGTCAGATCTGGTGGTACAGGCTTTCAATCCCATTTACTGGTGAAGCTGAGATGGGGAAATCACTACCTATAGTGAGTTCTGGCCTAGCCTTAGTAACTTAGGAAGACCCTATCTCAAACCCAAACCCCAAAATAAATAATGAATAAAATCCAGGAGCATGTGTTAAAATTATAACTCAGATAAAGCACTTACTGAGCATCCACAAAGCCCTTGGTTCACCCCTAGCAGAAAGAGAGAGAGAGAGAGAGAGAGAGAGAGAGAGAGAGAGAGAGAGAGAGAGAGAGAGACAGCGAGCAGATTCAAGGTCTTGTTCTCCGCACTGTGATATGCCTGGTGTCTTCCAGCTTCTCTCAGGGCCCGAGGTCCTCGTCCTTGCTTTGGTCCTGTCACCTACTGTGTGTCTCAGGGCAATTTCCTTCCACCTTAGATCACTCTGAACATTTTTTTTTGCTTCCTGAATTCCTACTAACAAGAAACCAAGAGACCTCATAGTAACTAGGAACACAAGCTAGGTAATGTCAGCTTGTCACAGAATGGGCACGGACTTGGTATTTCATCAACTATCACAGCCTATAGTGCCCTTTACAGTTTTAATATGAAATGTCCCCCATAGGCTCATGCATTTGAATACCTGTTCTGTTGGTGGTAGCAGTTTGGGAAGGCTGTGGAACTCTAGGCAGGGGTTAGCTGGCAGATATAGGCCTCCAGGAGAGGGCCTTGAAGATTATCATCCCATCCTCTACTCTAGTCTAGCTTGCTGCTTCCTGGTCAGCCTGGATGGGAAGAGCTGCCCTGCCTCACATTCTTGCCACCACAGATTCCCCTCCTGAAGCCATGCCAACCCATCAAGATGAACTGAAATCTTCTGCGACCACGAGCCAAGATAAACCTTCCCTCCTTTGCCAAATGCTTTGTCACCCTGAATGTTCTTTGTTTCCCAAAGCATTGCTAACAAGTGGCTGAGAGGCTCCACACTGGCTCAGAGTACCAGGTAGTTAATATAAACAGAACGGATGCTGCCTTAAAATGGGCATTTCATCAACCACCAAAGCCCCAGAGTTTCCTTCTCACATCCACTGTGGGGAATATCTTCCTGGCTTCTTCCTTGCAAGGCTGGGCCACACTGTGTGTGTATTACAGCCATCCTTTCCCTCCCTTGCTCCCCTCTCTTCTTCCTATCCCAAGGCCTCTTCAAACAAACAAGATAAAAATGCCAGCGTCAACAGAGTTGATCTCTTGCTCCTTCCCACTGTGCCCAGGTTTGTATTTTCACATGCACAAAAAGATTCTCTGAAGCATTTTTATAAACCAAAAGGCCATCTCTACTCCAAGAAGACCTTGGCCTGAGAGTGATATAACTGTATGGGTCAGTTTTTTAAAAATAGCATCTTCTCTTCTTATTCAACAAAGTTGGGCTGCTGGGCTGGCCCCAAGTGTTAACTGCCTACTCTGAAGTTTGCTAGAAGTTTCTTCTATCCTTCTGTCCTCAGTGAGTGCATAGCATACCTCTGAGCACAGATATAAGCACACATGTTCTGTCCTATAGCTCCTTCATTCCTACTGCCGACCTTTCATTTTCTGTACCTGTCTCTATCTCATATATTGTTTTAAAAATCATTTTGTTTATTTTTTTTGTATGTATGTATGTGTATGTGTGTTTGTGTGGAGTGGGGATGGGGAGGTATGTACCTGCAATAGCTCATGAGAGGAGATCAGAAGACAACTTAAGGGAATCATTTCTCTCCTTCTACCATGTGGGTCATGAGGATCAAACTCAGGTCATCAGGCTTAGCTGAAAGTGCCTTTACCTGCTGAGCCATTTTGCCTGCCTAGGTACTCCTTTTTTTATTTTTATTTTATTTATGTTTTATTTTATATCCCGACAGCTGTTTCCCCCTTCACTTCTCCCATTTATTCCTCCCTTTTTCCTTGCTCCCCCACCATGTACTCTTCCTCTACTTCTGTTCAGAAAGTGGCAGGCTTCCCATGGGTATCAGCAAAGCATGGCATATCAAGTTGCCATAAGACTGAGCACCTTCCCTTGCATTAAGGTTGGGCAAGGCAATCTAGTATGAGGAATAGGTTCCTAAGGAATAGGGACAGTCTCTGTTCCCGTTGTTAGGAGTCCCATAAATAGACCATGTAGTTGGCTTTTTTTTACTCTTTGCTCTTTGGGAGGCCTGCCACCCAGCTGCAAAATAAATACATTCAGGTTTATTCTTTCTTATGAATGCCTGGCCTTAGCTTGCCTTATTTCTAGCCAGTTTTTCTTAACTTAAATTATCCCATCTGTCTTTTGCCTCTGGGCTTTTACCTTTCTCTATACCTTTCTTTACTTCTGAGTTCAGCTCTTCATTAGACCAATCAGGTATTTTAGACAGGCAAAGTAACACAGCTTCACAGAGTTAAACAAATGAAACATAAAAAAAGAACAACAACAACACATCTTTGCATCATTAAACAAATGTTCCACAGAATAAACAAATACAACACATCTTCAACTAATATTCCACAACAAGACCAAGCTACACAACTGTCACACATATGTAAAGAGCTTAGGTCAGTCCTATGCAGGCTCCCTGGTTGTTGGTTCAGATTTTGTGAGTTCCTATAAGCCAGGTTAATCATTTCTGTGGGTTTTCTTGTGATGTCCTCGACCCTCTGGCTTCTACAATCTTTCCTCCCTCTCTTTGTTTGACTGTGGGGTACTCCTTTAAGGGACCTAAACTAAAGCGGATTCTTAATGTCCTTGAGTTCATCCACCTTCAATGATAATTTGTGGGGCTAAGTGGGGAGCTGCCAGTTGCCACTGGTTTTTACACCTGTTCACAGAGCTTTGCTAGTCTTTTCTTCCATCCTCACTCCTGCTTTGGGACAAGCATCGGTGTGATGGATCTGCCCATATATCTCCTCACTCATCTGGAGCATGGCATTAGACATCACAACTCTGGAAGCTTGATTCATCTGGGGAAAGTCTTTTACCAGCCTGAAAAACCATAAAGTTCTTCTGGTGTGACAAGGAGCAAATGACTCCAGTGTCACATTACTGCCCCCTAATTCAGAAAGAACCAAGGTCTGAGGTGTCCCATCCTTTGAAACAGAGGCGTTTTGAGAGGCATTACTCACTGGGCATTGCCCAGCACTGGCTGCTTAGGAGCTGTGGGGAAAAGCCAATGTTTTGACAGGGAAATGAGGGCCCAGAGCCAGAATAACTATAAAACTCTGCCAATGAGTGTCTGAAGAATTCCACAGCACCATATTTGACACTTAATTTCCCCAGAACAAGTTGCTTGTCTCTGCCAGGGGCCTGGTGGACTCACAAATTTTGCCAGAGAAGTGGCTCTGTAGCTTACCTCCCAATTCTCTTAAAACAGAAAACCTCTTTACCTGGTCTCCAGAGATTCCCTGCAGAGCCTTCAGATGCAGGGCACCTTCTCTTTGACTTTTCCTCCATAAGCCTAAGTGACCATGACCTGGAGGCTCCTGAGTTCTCTAAATCTGACCACAAGTTGAAACAGTATTACGTTTCCCTACTGTTGTGGGACCCTGTCTTCTGAGCATGACGTGGTTATTGCCATCTTAAAATTAGAGCGGGGTTGGTGAGATGATGGTTCAAAGCAGGGTGCCTGCTGCTAAGGCCGAGGATCCTAGTTCAATCCCTGCACCCCAAATGTTATAAGAAAAAAACTGACTCCATTAAGTTGCCTTCATATGTGCACCATGGCATGTGAACACACACACACACACACACACACACACACACACACACACACACACACACACAAAATAAATGTGGAAAAATCAGAGCAGTTGAACAAACACACAGAACACCTTCTTCTTTGTGGAAAGAGGGTGCATCAAACCCTGGTTTGAGGATTCTCTCCTCCCATCCCCCCCTGCTGCACATAGTCTTGTGGGTGCTAGGATATGCAGGAGATGAAGATTGACTGTGTTGGGGACTCTGGGGCTGTAACTTTTATGAGTCAGCATTCATGCTCGGGTGAACTTTTGGTAACATAGCTGCCTGAGACTCACTCCTTTGACTGTAAGTAACCACTCAGCTCACTCATGCTTCTGTAAAGGAACACAAACTCATTGCTTCATCAAGCCAAACCTGGGTGGAAGCATTTCTTTGGGATACTGATGCCTTGTCAAGGTTGAATAGACATTTCTGTGTATCTCTCCAGGAAAACTCATGAAACATACAGAAAAGACTCCTTTTGGAAAAAGCACTTGCATTTGATACTGTACGTTTATTAAGTCTAATCCTCATGGCCAGTGCAGTCAGGTCTAATTTGCAATTGATGGAAATGAAGTTCAGAGAGAAGGAGTGGTTTGTGTGAGGTCACACAGCTAGATGAAGTACAAGGACACCCTAGGTCTCTGGGTCCACATCAGTGTTTTCTCTAGCAAAGCATGTTACTTTGGATGGGGAAAAGGCTTGTCATACATCCACCCTTGAGGACCAGGCTCTTGCTTATCTTGAAGAATGTAAAATGGCTGAGTCTGTTAGTCTCTGGGTCTTGCTCTGGGACCTCCAGTAGCTTTCTGGGAACCATGTGGTGTTCCATCTATGTCAAAGGCAGTCACATTGTACTTTCCACTAGATAAGAATGTTCTGCTTTTGATCAGCCCTTAGGGTTTACCTAGGAGAGCTGAAGATTTTGGGGTGTGATACCCAATGATGGAAGGGTTTTACCAGACATGTGGGTCCCTAAGGTAAAGAGTAGAAGCTGGATCATAGAATTCCCAACAGTTCCACATGCTTCTCCCTACCACCCTTTTTCTGAGGCTTTGCCTGGACAGCCAGTTGTGTCCTTTATGTCCCTTTGGAAGCCATCACCTAGGCAACAGAGACAGGGATTTCATCTCTGGTAATCATACTTCCAATCAGACTCCATTGCTCTACAGGGAAAGATGTTCCTCGTGCTGAAAGTCAGAAGTGAGTGCATGGTGGGCCCATGCTAAGCATCTCTTCCCTTCTCCATGGCAGCCATTTAAGAAGCAAACTCTAGCTCAGAGCCTCATTGTACAAATCACACCAGGACCAAAGGTTTTGTGTCAGGAGAGGTCAAAAATGTCTGATCACAGACATTTTTTTATATTGTCCACAGTCAATGAAAATCAGACTTTGGGTGGTGGTGGCACACGCCTTTTATCCCAGCACTCGGGAGGCTGAGCCAGGCGGCTCTCTGTGAATTCAAGGCCAGCCTGGGCTACAGAATGAGTTCCAGGAAAGTTGCAAAGCTACACAAAGAAATCCTGTCTCGAAAAAACAAACAAACAAACAACAACAACAAAAAAAAGAAAATCAGACTTCGGGTCAGCTTGAACAAGGTTGTCCATGACAGGACAACTTGTCCTTTAGTGCATCACCCTGCAGTCAGTCACATTCACCTTGGTCTTATTACTTTATCTGCCAAGGCACTTGGCTTCCATGAGGCTTTGCAATGCTGCCTTTGTGTCTTGTTTGCCCACTACCCCACTTCTAGGCATAATACACAGCTGCCTCCTCCTCAGTCTAGCCTTGCTGCTCACTGGTCCCTATCTGTCTTCTCCCCTGACTCCATCACTTACTGAGCTGTTCTCTCCAATACTGTCTGACACTGACTATTGTTCACTTTACCTAAACTATTAGAAAGCAAACAGTTAGTGTGTCAGCACCCCTAGAATGGTGCCCTATCCCACAAAACATTGCTACATGAATTAATTCCTGATGGCGGAAAAATGGTCATGGCTGCTAGGAACTCTATCTGGAATCTACAGCAAGTTGATGACAACTTGAAGTGATCACTTCTCACATTGTGTCACAGCTGGCTCCCCACCCCTCTCCTCAAGGTGCTCTTCCTTTCCCTGCTACTCAGCTTTCCTTCTCTGTGACAAAATACCCAAAGGGAATCAGTTTTTAAGAGGAAAGGTTCATTGGAGCTCAGAGTTTGAGGGCTTTCAACTGTGGTCTGGGCCTGTGGTGATGCCTAGCAACATGATGGAGGGGTACAGCAGAATGAAGTTGTTTACCTCATGGTGCACAGGAAGGAGGAGATGAGAGAGAGGTGAAGAGGGAGATCGAGTTCCAATATACTGATCAAGAGAACATGCCCAGTGACCTACTTCCTCTCAGCAATCCCCACTTCCCAAAGTTTCTATCACCTTCCTCCTTGGTCCCACGTGCTGGCCTTTGTATAGGCCTTGGGGGACATTTCAGATCCAAACCATCGTATCTCCTCTCCTTTCTACTGCGATCCTCTCACCTCTTCATCCTGCCTCTTCTGCTTGCTTAAGGCAAGTATACATGAGAAAGAGTCCTGTCCAGTCTTTTAAGAAATTTTATTTATTTATATATATTTAATGTATATAAGTGTTTTGTCTGCAGTATGTATGCACACCATTTGTACGACTGATGCCCATGGAGACCAGAAGAGGACTTTGGATTCCCTGTAACTGGAGTTGAACATGGTTGTGAGGCACTGTACAGGTGCTGGGAATCAAACCTGGGTCCTTTGCAAGAGCAGCTGGTGCTCTTAACCATTGAGCCATCTCTTTATTTATTCTTTCCACTAAATCATGGTTGACACCTTCAACAATCTAATCTCCCCTGAGGAGCCCCAGCCCAGGCTTTGGGCTCTGGGTGTCCATCTTATCTGCTGTTACAAATCACCCTGTCATTTCTAAGGCTCGATGTGACCTATAACTTCCTATCACAGGTGGGTTTGGGGCTTGAGTGCTGGAGATGGGCAGGTAAATTCACATCAGGCACAAAACAAAATCAGCAAAATCCACACAAAACCCCCTTGCTTACCTAGAGCAAAATTTAATTTATTTTTAAATGTTTAATGCTGTTCTTTAATGGAGGGTTTGGTAGAAAGTGAAAATGCCATCTCCCTCAGCATACAAGCACTACAATATTTGAAAACAAAAGGGGCTTATTCTTTGTGCCAGTCTTAAATTCCATCACCTTGGCTGGCACAGCTGAGCACGGTAATGAGTGCTGAGAGGCAATCTGAGGACAGGGATCAGGTATTAAATATGGACAGTTCCTGCCCAGAGATGAGTGATCCTTGCAGAGCCCCCACAGAAAGGGTCTCTCCAGTGAGCTTGTCAGGGTTGGGCAGACAGTTGGCTGCAATGTAGCGAAGGGAAACTTGGTTTAAAGATTCCAGGCACATGGTTGCTGCCTCCAGCAAGCTAGATTTGTAGACTGGCATTTTTTTTCCCCTTGGGTGGATTCCAGATGTTGCATAACATTTCTAAGCTACAGAATGGTAGATGGGGACTTTGTCTCCTTGTTTTGAGTGCATACAATGTGCGTAGCGGTTAAGCACTGTCAAGCAGCCTCCTAAAAGCTGAGCTTGCATGCAAGAATGACTGGGAAAGGAGGCTGAGAGTTCAGATGTTTTAAAATCAGGACATATGCATCAGAGCTCTGGATTCTTGCCAACCCCAAGCACTCCCCAGTACACATCCCCTTACGAGTAATATGTGGAACACATGTACACAAACACACAGCCTCTTATATTCTATTAATTGCTCTTAGAATGACCAGGAACTTTAAAAAACACAACTTGTTGAGTTCAGATATATCCAAGGGTCTGTACAGTTACATAGTTTATATCTATAGCATTAAGTAGGAACTGCAGCCCCAAGCAGGCCACAACTTTTCTCTAGTACCCAAAATGCACATAGGCATTTAAGGTCCATATCTCTCTGAATACAAACACACTTACTCTAAAAGATTAATTGCTTATTTGGAATATTTTCCTCAGCATCCACCTTCTATGTGGCAACCCTACTCAGGACACCTGTGCTGAGGAACTCTTTAAGGGTGCACATTGGAAAACGCTGGGTTTTAGGGTAAGGATTAATCAATCTGAGAGTTCGATAGGCATAACCAGAGATCCTGGAGAAGGTGCTGTTTGGACAAGAAAAAGGAAGAGGGCCACAGCCTGGGGGAAAACTGAGTGGGCCTGTGCATGAGGAGGGCTGCAGAGCTGACAGTGCACTGGGCTTGCATGGCGTCTCCTGGAGGAGCAGGGAGCTCCTTAGTGAAGTAGTTCTGTCCCTGACAAGGATGGGCAGAGTGCTTCCTGGACAGTTATAGGATCTGAGGTGTTCAAGCATCTCCTGAGTGTCCTACAACGAAGGCTGACTATGTGGGTGAGGGTAGAATCATGGGGATCCGTAAGTACAAACCCTAATAGGATGTACTGGAATCAACACTTCCTGTTGAAATTCAAACTCCCAGGAACATAGATGCTTTCATCTGTTCCAACTCTCCCTCCTCCCTCTTTCTCATTTGTTTTCTCTCTTCTTTTTCATTAAGTCATCATTTAAAAATATTTATTTTTTATTTTATGTATATAAGTGTTTTGGCTGCATGTCTGTTTGTACACCATGCACATGCAGTGCCTGTGGAGGCCAGATAAGAGCATCCGATCCTCTGGAAGGAGAGTTACAGATGGTTGTGAGCCCCCATGTGGGTGCTGGGAACTGAACTCAGGTCCTCTGCAAGAGCAAAGTGCTCTTGACAGGGGAACCACCTCTCCATTCCCCCAAAGCCATTGATGTTTAAAATAATGTATTTATTTATTATTATTATTATTTTAAAGTACAGTTTGACTACATAGCCCCAGCAAGCATCTAATTTGTGACAACCCACCTTTCTTAGCATTCTCGGTGCTGGGACAAGGGTTCACCACCATGGCACGGTAAAATAGCATATTTATTGAAACACAACTCACACATCACAGAACTCACTTTTTAGTCTAATCACAAGGTTGTACACGTTTGCACTGATCTCAGAGCCCTTGACCACCCTGTAATCACTGTCTCGTTTATGAATTAGTATCCTTCCCATTTCTCCTCCCACTCGTCCCTGGCAGCCATCAATCTCCTTTCTATGTCTGTTGACTTACTGTTCTGGATAACATGAACTGAGCCACATGACAAGAGAAGTTTTATGCCTGTCTTCTTTCATTTGGAATTTTCAAGGCATCCACTGCATAGCATGTGTGGACTTAATTGCCTTTATCTCGGAGTCCGCTGTGAAGCTCAAGGACATTAACCATTTAACCCATCACAAGGTTAAATGTGTGAATGGTTCCCACTTTGGGTTATCATGATCAATACTGCTCTGAATTTCGGGTGCAAGTTCTTGTGCAGACACATGCTGTTAATTCTCTTGAATGTGTATCTAGGAGTGGAGGGAATTGCTGAGTCATAGCAACCATTCTGGGGTTTTGTTTCCTTACAGTTAAACAAAATGTAGTTTAATATTTTGAGGGCCTGATAAGCAGATTCAAAGTGGCCATAATATCTCACATCCCCACTGGCTGTGGGAAAATCTGTTTGCTTCATAGTCACCAACATTTGCTCTTGTCTTTTTAAAAATGCAGTCTTCCTTCTGGATGTGAGGTAGAGTCTCACAGTGGCTTTGGTTTGAATTTCCCTGGTGGCTAAGGATATAGATCTTATCAGGCATTTACTGTGTCTATTTAAACATCTCGGAGAGGTAGTTATTCAAAACTATTGCCTACTTTTGAATTGGATTGTCATTTTACTTTTGAGTTGTATGAGTTCTTTGTACATTTTGAAAGCAAGTTTCTTATCATATACATGTTTACTATTCCCCTCCCTCCCTCACTTTGTCCCTCCCTTCCTTCCCCCCCCCCCTCTCTCTCTCCTTCCCTTCCTTCTTCTGTTTTTGAGACAGGATCTCACTCTAGCTCTGGTTGGCCTCAAACTTCCCCTGTTTCAGTCTTTCATGTACTGGGGTTTCAGGCATGCATTATCAACAGTGACAAAAATCCTTAAAATATTATTTCCCCTGACCAGATTATCTCACTTTATTATATATAACTCATGTATTTAGAGTATTTTTTGAAATTAAGTGGTAATGCTTAGTATTATGATTTTATATTTCTCATTTTGAAAAGAAATAGCTGGTGGCTTCTTGATTCAAATAATAAAAATAAAGCTGCATAAAACTTGTCAGTTTGGGGTGAACTCAAAAGATATTATGGTCCATGTAGGGTATATCCACCTTGGGAAAGTGGAATTTGTGCTAATATAGTGATTAATTTTCCAGGAGACAATCTATCTCAAATGATGCAGGGGAAAAAATCAATATTTTTCATTATTTGTTCATATTTGGGACTAATACATTATTTTTTGTTGATAGATGCTAAGAAACTTGTGTACATGTGTATGTGAATTCGGTTCTTAATTTCAACTTGAAATATGTTGAGTTGACATACAAGTATCAATCTCCAGGAGAAGGTCATTCTTTCTCTTTAGAGCTAAGATGTAAACTTTGACTTAAATGAAGCTTTCACTGCTGAGTGGGTAGCCTCCCAGTTTTAAAGATGATGTTCTTTTCTTTTCTTTTCTTTTCTTTTCTTTTTGTTGTTGTTTTTTTGAGATGGGGTTTATCTGTGTAGCCCTGGCTGTCCTGGAACTCGCTCTATAGATCAAGCTGGCCTCAAACTCACAGAGATCCACCTGCCTCTGCTTCCCAAGTACTGCGATTAAGGGCATGAGCCACCACCACCCAGCAATCTAAGATCTTCTTAACTCTTTTCATGGGTCTGTGACTTATAGGACCCATTGGGAGATTTATCTGAGGGTTGAAGCTTCTCCACCCTGTGTGGGTCTTTCACAGGGAAAGTAACTGGCAAAGGAGGATCCACTCCATATAGAGAGTTGATACCAGCAGTCCAGGTGTGCACAGATGTGGGACTTTGGTTTCCTCTTCTCTTCTTAAGTTCACCCTCTGATGACATATGTAAGTCAGAGCTTCAGCTACTAAACAATCATGTGACCTTAAGCAAGTGCCTCCTCCTCCTCTTCTAGACACCTCTGAGGTCTTTTTTGTCTCAGTAATCTTCAATTTGCATATTAACTCAGATCCCTTGTTCTAGTTTGCTTTCTGCTGCTGTGATAAAAACACTGACCAAAACCAACTTTGGAAAGAAAGGCGTTATTTCATTTTATACTTTCAGATCACAGTCTATCTTTGGGAAATCCGGATGTCAGTCAGGAACTCAAGACAGGAACCTGGAGTCAGGAACTGAAGCAGAGATAGTAGAAGAATATTGCTTGTTACCTTGCTGCCAGGCTTATGTTCAGTACCTTTCTTATACAGTATAGGCCCACTTGTCTAGGGATGGCACTGTCCACAGTGGGCTGGACCCTCTTACATCAATTAGCAATGGAGAAGATGACCCACAGAGCTGCCCACAGGCTAGTCTGATGAGAACAATTCTTCAGTTGAGGTTCTTTCTTCTCAGTTGTGCCAAGTTGACAACCAAGAGTAGTTATCACACCTATGTCTGGAAGCAAACACCTTGGCAAGTGTAGGAGGTAGATTGTGGGTGCTTTCAATGGTTTTTAACAGCTGCTTGGAGATGAATGCCATCACTCTTTTAGCTCTACCTAGCTAGAGTGCAAGTCTGGAGATATGAGTTTAAGAAGTGGGTAAGAGTACAATGAATCATGTTGACAAAATGTCTAGTGGGACACCTTGGGATTCTTTGGTTATAAGAGGCATAATATGGCCTTCCTTGGGTTTAGAAGTTTCCCATTAGAAAGACATGGGAGAGCATGAGCTTCAGAAGGAAGGGTAGTACCAATGAGTTTACACTGTAGGAGATACTTTGGAGAGTGGACCAGACACTTCTATGGGATAAATGGATCCCAAAGAGGGATTCTTTGAAATAGTTCATCTACCTACAATTCAAATACAGAGGGAAGTGTGACTGTCTGGCTGATCCACTGACCATCTTGACCTCTCTGCTCCTTTTGATGACTGTGATGGCACTGTGCTTCTCCATTCTTTTGGTCTGTTGCGGTTCTTGCCAGTGAATTCATAGCAGAAATGACATGTGAAAACCTGGGACATACAAACTGAGGCAAGACTTTGCAGACTTTCCTTTCTACTGCCTTTACATAATGGGAGTGTGTACTGAAAGGCAACATGTGACTACCTGGAAAGCTATTCTACACTGAGCAAAGCATCCATAGCCCCTTTAATGTGGGATGGACAGAAGAAATAAGCTATTGTTTAAGCTACTGGGAGTCTTTGAGAATTACAATGTATCAAACCACAGCAGGTTGGTTGACAGGAGACCAGCATTGCCTGGTGTCTTAGAGTTTTGTTGTTGTGAAGAGACACCATGACCTTAGAAACTCTTAAAAGGAAAACATTTAATTAGGCTGCCTTGCTTACAGTTTCAGAAGTTCAGTCCATTATCATCATGGCAGAGAGCATGGTGGTGAGGAGGTGGAGATGGTGCTGGCTACATTTTGATCAGAAGGCAACACTAAGTGTACTGAATGTCATATTGAGCAAAGCTTGAGCAAAGGAGGACTCAAAGCCCACCTCCACAGTGACACATCTCCTCCAAGGCCACAACTACTTCAACAAGGCCAAACCTCCTAATAGTGTCACTCCCATTGGGATTATGGGGGCCAATTAAATTCAAACTACTAAATCTAGCTTGGGTCTTTCACCCCTAAAGGAGTGTGTCCAAGAGAAACTTCTAACTTCCTCATAGGAAAATTTGGAATATGTTACTGACAATACAAAGGATATTTGGTAATTGTCCACCTGTTCACTGTGGTGGTTACCAGATCTATCTATGAATCAGGATCATGACCTTGACCTGGTCAAGAATGTCTGGTCTTTAATCAACTCACTTCTGAAAATAACAGCCACATGACCCCTGCATTTTAACCATCTCAACAATACCAAAATCAGCTTCTAAAACCTAGTCTTTTTGAAGAAGCTCCTCCTACCTCCAAGGATGTTCAGAGAGTCTCATTTGTCACCTACGGTATTTAATTTAGTTTTAAATCACAAAATTTCCTGAAAGGAACCTCAAAATTCAGATTATATTAAATATTAAAATACACTTTATTGCATAGCATTAAAAAGCTGCATTAAAATACTCAATAAATCATGTTCTGTTTGTGTCATGCTTCTAACATGAATAATACATGTGGGAGATGCTATGCCTTTAATGGAATGAAGAAATCTTAGGGCATTTCTAGACTTTGTTTCTCCCTACTCTCGCAGGTTGGTGCATTTTGCCATCATCTAACACATTTAGGCATCATTTGAATCAATGTGCTACCTCCAACTAGACTGCTGGGTAATTAAAAGGAATAAGAATAAGTGTATCTAATAAATTCAGAAGGCTTGCTAATTATGTGCATATTGTACTATATTAATACCACTAATAATTCAAAGGAGTACTAACATAAAAACCATCATCTAATTTGCCATGCTCTTACAGACCCACATTTTATAACATCGCCATAGGGAGAGATATGGATTAAGCAATTTTTCTTTCCTTAGGCTGTAAGAGTCATTGGAGAGCACACAGGCAATAGGTTTCCGTGCTGCTCAGGGGTGAGTGCCTGGGTATCACATGGTGATATTTCAAAGAATAAGATGAGGATGATCAATGGCGAAGATGGGTTCATCTGCTACTTAGGTCAGGGGATGTGTGTGTGGACTGGGGTCCTTCAGAAGAGCTGCTCATTGGTGGGATGGTAATCATCATTATTGTAGCTGTGTCTGTAATAGTAACCTAGAAACAACTTACAAGGCTGGCAATAGGGCTGTGCTGAATAAAGTGTGCAAAGCCCTGTAGAGGGGCTATTAGTATACAGGGAGAAGGTGGGAACCTCCATGTTGTTGTGTGACAGGATTTTTCTTGGGAAGACATAACACACACATCTACTAACCCCAAATATGAAGCCCAGGACAGACAAAAGTATGGATGCCACCAAAGTCCAACTTGGTAAGAAATGAGTTGGGGTTACTTACAGGAATATGGGTGAGGGGTGACTTAGAGGAGTCGAAATGGCTCACAGACAACTGCATCATCAAAGCCCACCCCAGCATGAATGAAAGCTCACAAAACTGGGAAACCTGGAGCACACTGCACGGCCTACAGGCAGCTCAATGGTTAGACAGGATCTTTTCTAAGTAACTCTGGTCTAAACCTCTTCCAGGCAGCTCTGTTGGTTTCTGCTTCTTCTGGGCAGCTGGTGTGGTCTCTGGGTCTTCTTTGCAGCACTGCTTTTCTGAGAGTGTGCTTTGTAACTTGTCTTGTCTGAGAAGCTTCTTTGCAACTTTTACTGCAGGGAGGTGCCTAGTGAATCTGTTCAGTTTCAGAAACTTCCTGAAGCTATTTTGAGTTATTTACCTTCTTGCCTAAGGAGCTTCCTGCAGGATGGAATGTTTAAATCTTGGAGGAGACTATTACACAACAGTTTTCATGAAGACATGGAAAAGTCTAGAACTTGTATTTTAAGTAAGTGTGGGAAAGATGGAACATTCTCTATTGAATGTAAAATTGAGAAATAGAATTGTGTTGTGTTTGTATGTACATAAACTTAAAAATCTATTTTCTGGGGCAGGAGTTAGGACTTGGAAGGAGAAAAAACTTCTTGGAATATCTGTTATGATTTGCTTAAGAAGTGTCTCTCAAAGGCTCAGTTGGTTGCTAGTTGAGAGGTGATAGGATTGGGAGTGTGCTAACTTCATCAACAGATTAACCCCGGATGAGTTGGCAGCTGAAGCTGCTGTTAGGGGCAGGGTTTAGTGGGAGGAAGTAGGTCACTGGGAATGCTTTGAAAGGTTCTTCCCCTGGGCCTCCTCCTCTCTCCCTTTGCTTCCTGTCTGCTCCATGTGATGGGCAGATACAAGGACCAAGAAACTGGTGAGTCCCTTCCCAAAGAGGAGAGTGACTGGCAGACCTTCTCTTACTGCTGTATGGTAACTGTCCCCAGGCTTAGATACAGAAATGCTCAAATGAAAGTGACAATAGACAGAGCAGACTCCAAGATGTCAGCACAGTCAGAAGCCTGTTAGAGCCAGATTATTCCAGAGAATGACAGTGCTGGGGGCTGATGAGTCACATGGTTTTCCAGGGAAGACAGCCATCTGGATTTCTACATTCCTGATCATTAACAATTCCAGATTGCCTTAATCTTACTCTAGGACCAGGAACAAGTAAACTATAAAAAGCTCTGTGACAAGGAACCTCAGTAGGTCTTCAGCTGAGCTGATCCTATGAAGCAGACTGTGCCTTGACTGTCTTTTCCTATAGGAGCCACCATGAAGACTCTTGCTCAACTTGCCCCTGCTTCCCTGATGGACCCACTGTCCCCATGTGGACATGGCTCCTTGTGGCTCTGTCTTAGGGAACTGTCAGCAAAATCCATCCATCCAATGCCAGTTGTTTTATGAACTCCAGGCTTCACTGTACTAAAAAACTAAAATAGAAGGGGAGAAAGAATAGAGGATGTAAGTAGAGGGGACAGAGAAAGCAAGTGAGGAGCAGGAAAAGGAAGGTAGGAAGAAAGAGCAGAGATGAGGGGGGAGTAAAGCAGACATGGAGGAAAGAAGGTAAAAAGGAGCAGGAGAGAGGAAGGAAGGAAAGACAGAAGGAAGGGTGAGTGGGAGGGAAGGTGTCTTAGATAAGGTTTCTATTGCATTGTGCTCAAACACCAAGACAAAAAGAAACCCAGAGAGGAAAAAGTTTATTTTACTTACACTTTCATATCCCCATTCATCATTAAAGACAGTGAGGAAAGGAACTCAAACAGGGCAGGGCCCTGGAGACAGGAGCCTACACAGAGGCCATGGAGGAGTGCTGCTTACTGGCTTGCTTTCCCTGGCTTGCTCAGCCTGCTTTCTTATAGAACCCAGGACCATCAGCCCAGGGATGGCAACAACCACAGTGGGCTGGACTCTCCCCATAACTAATTTAAAAAATGTCCTAGAGGCTTGCGATCTTATGGAGACAGTTTCTCAATGGAGGTTCCCTCCCCTCAGATGACTACAGCTTGTGTCAAGTTGACATAAAACTAGCAAGCACAGAGGGGAAGAGGGAAAAGGAAAGGAAGGAATGAAAGAAGAAAGGATGTAAATAGAGAGGACAGACAAAGGGGAGGGAGAGAAAGAAAAAGAAAAGGAGGGAGAAAGGAGAGTTGGAGAAAAAATCACAGAGAGCATAAGTAGAACAGACAAGCAGGTAAGGAAACAACTGGAGTGCTTCCAGTCAGAGGGGATGCTACCTTGGACCTTCAAGGTGGCAGAAGTGGCAGTGGGAGGGAAGGAGTGGATGACTCTGAACATTTTAAATGTAGCATCTACAGACCTTGCTCCTTGGGGTCATGGGAAGGTGTTCAAGAAAGTTTGGGGCTGGGAGGTACTCAGCAACAGGTAGTTCAGCACTGAGGAGGAATGGGAAGAATGGATCCTGGCTTGGTGTCTTGATCAGCTAAGTATCTGGGCGCCATTTCTTGAGGTAGAAGGATGGAGCAGGGAGATTTGGGTTTCCTGGATGGATTACCCAAACAAGTAGATAAACTTCATTGACTCTCAGTGACTTCATCATCACAAGGTGGATGTCCATGGCAATTTCCTAAGGTGTAGGAGCTAAGAGAGATGTGGCAGCATATGGAAGAATCCTGGAAACATAGGGAGGGACCCACGGAGCAAACAAGGTGGGAGCTATGACAGGACTTACCATGTGGTGTGAATGAGGAGGGGCTGGAGGATTGTGCAGAGGTAGGTAGAGCTGATGGTGGTGGCAGGTGAGCAACTGTGGACCTCCTAAGACCTCATCAAGGGAGAGGAGTGAGTAGATATGCATTTTAAAGATATCAGTGTGACTGGTGTGAAGGACAGGCTTAAGGAGAGAAGGAAAATATAAGAAAATCAGCCAGGTGACCAGCTTTTTGCTGGACTAAAACTGGCCATAAAAGAGACAAATGGCTGGTTAGGTAGCAGGTGAAATTGATAGTTCACGAATACAAGCATGAAAATTAATACTAAAATTTCTAAATTTTCTTTAATTTCAACCGAAATCAAAGGGAATTTGATTTCAAATCTCTGCCATACTCCTGATGGCAAAGGTAGCCACATTCAGTCCGTCTGGAGCCTATATTTCCTCTGTCCCACTTACTAGGCAGAGTCACTAGAAGTCCATGGGCCTCACATGCCACCAAGGTTCCCTAGTTTACATAGAGATGTGTGGCACTTTCCCAGCCTGTGCAGTCTTTTCATGCGTGGACATCTTCTGAGCACCGTTAGGAGAAGAAACTGGGCAGGGATGTCCGAGGTCCAATCTTCCTCTTACGTCACCTCCAGGGACAGCCTCGGTTCTCTTCTCAGTTTAGGAAACCTGTCTCTTATGGGAAAGGTATACATCTATGTGGAAGTGAGGCTTGCTACAGATCAAGCAAGGGATATCAGGTAAAGGTAAACACAGTAGTAGGTGCTGTGGCTATAGCTGGGTTGAGGACAGGAGTTTACATTTCCTGGCTATGTGTAGTAGCATGCTCGGCACACTGGGGCCAAGCACAATTGGCTTGAGCTGTAGATGAGGCAACAGGATCTCCCTTTGGCCCTAGCTGATAGAGTGCAATGAGTGATCTCACAGGAGTAGGTGGAGAATACATTCTAGACTCACTTGAACTTAGGATTGGGAGCACCAGTCTGGTTCTCAGGTTTCAGGGAAGATGAGCGGGTCCTTTGGGTCACTTTCTGAGTGGACACCAACCCCTCTAGGATCCTCCTTCCTCCTTTTCCTTTTTCTTCTTCCTTCTTGCCACTTCTTGTGACTTTTTCTTTCATTCATGTCTGCCCCCCTTTCCTCATCTCCTCTAAGGCTCCAGGCTGAGTAGAGACTCTTCTGTGCTTTTCTTTGGAGTTAAACCTGTATCTGAATAGCATGCCTCATGGTTGTTAATAAAAGGGCTTGTTCTTGCTCACCAGGAGGGAAATCATGCCTGATACTGGAGACCTAGCCAACCATCCAGAACAAGCGAGGTTATGGTTATTAGGGGAAACCCTACAAGCACCACTTTATTATACCAGCATGATTCCTAAATACATTCTAAATATTTATCCTTCTGCCTACAGATAAGTGCAGCTCTCACCTCGCATCAAAGAAGCTCCTCTTTGCATCAGACTGAGATGATTACAGAAAGCCACAACTTTCCAAAGTACAGAGAACAAGTGATTGTGGGGTTCCCAGCCCCAGTGGATCCATGTACAATACAACCTCTATACCCAAGGCTTAGGGAATATCTTGGAAGAGGAGGCAGAAAGATTGTAAGAGCCAGAGAACAGAGAATACGTGCTGTGAGACTGTGTCTTTAAGAAATGACAGTAAGGCTACAATCATGACACCTTAACAATATGACTGCTTAAACAAGACCTGAACAAGGACAGTACCAACAGACCTGCTAATATAAAAGGGGGGAATCTCATGAGACCTCAACCCTAGACAGAAAAAGAACTAGAGGTAACTAGGGAATTCTGAGATCTGGAGAAATAGTCTTTTCCAGTAAGAAGGTTCTTAACTGATTATCCAATATCAAGTGGTCATCCCTGAAATCATATACAGAATGCTAAATGTACTGAGCAGGTTGTACTTATAGAGTTAGGCACACTCACACACAAAAACACGGGTACATACACATGTGCGCGCGCACACGCACACACACACACACACACACACACACACACACACACACACACACACACACACACTTGAAGCCCCCTCCTATATATATAAAAGAAAGAGAGATCATGAATTTGAGAGGGTTCATGGACAGATACATGGGAGAGACTGGAGGGAGGAAAGAGAAAGGGGAAAATGAGTAATTATATTTTAACTTAAAAATAATCTTTAAAAAGGGAGCTTGCAACCCTTACCTGCCATGGACTTTGCCAAACTGGGAACTAGGAGAGAACATGGCTTGACCTTGGCCAGTTGCTTGTAGCTCAAGTTTCTGTCAGGTAAGGATGATGAGTGTTTCATTTTGGTTGCTAATTTTGCTAAACAAACACACACACACATACACACACACACACACACACACACACACACACACACACACACACACACACACACACACAAATCCAAACATAGCTGCGAATGCAGGGCATCCAAGCCAGTGAGGCATTGCATTTTAGCAATTGAGAGTGCCGCAGGCCTGGCTGCACTGCTGCTATTCTGAGGCCTGTATTTATTACTGAATTTGCATGACTGGGTCAGAGAGGGGCCTAAGCCAATGGCTGCGGCCATGAAGCTTGGCTGCAGGATGGTCTACTTGGCACGCTTCTTTGTAGGTAGGATTCTATGTCACATGTTGCATATTCACTAGGTCATAGCATTCACCATGTTCACATTGACATTAGAGATGCTGCAGTAAGCCACTAGCTGCCTCAGATGGCTCTTCTTAGACAGAACACATGTTTTACACTCAGCAAATAAAAGGCAGCTGCCTAGATGTGTTTTCACTGACATGAGTTTGGCTCTTTCCTCCTCAAGATGGACAGTGTCAGATCTGAATGACCTTATAAGGGCAGAGAAGTGAAGTTGGAGGAGGACTACCAATACTTAAGCACCAGAGTAAGAATCCTTAGGCAACTAGGTATACTACTCAGCACACCTGTGGACAAGTGGCACACATCTATGATGTCAGGAGTAACAATTGTCTGCCCCTAACATAACTCCAGACAAATTGTGAGAAAGGAACTCAGAACTGGGAGTGGAGAGATGGCTCACTGGTTAAGAACATATACTGCTCTTTCAGGGGATGAGTTCAGTTCCCAGCACCTCTATCAGAAAGATCCTGTGTAACTCCAATTCTAGTGGGTCTGATGCCCTGGCCACCTTAGGCACTGAACTGATATATAGATACACATACTTATGTACATAATTAAAAGAAAAAAATAAAATAATCAAAAAGAGAAAGAAGCTCAGAGCCTGCAGAGACCAGACAAAAAAATGCATGTGTTGTTGCTGGAGGGCTTCTCTCCAGGTTCCATCAAACCCTGCAGTCCTACAATCCACATATAAAATAATCACTCAGACACTTATATCACTTATAAACTGTATGGCTGTGGCAGGCTTCTTGCTGACTGTTCTTATATCTTTAATTAACCCATTTCTATAAATCTATACCTTGCCACGTGGCTGGTGGCTTACCGGCGTCTTTACATGCTGCTTATTCTGGCAGTGGCTGCAGTGTCCCTCCCCCCTTCTTCCTGTTTCCCCAATTCTCCTCTCTCCTTGTCCCACCTATACTTCCTGTCTGGTCACTGGCCATCAGTGTTTTATTTATATAGAACAATATCCACAGCACTTCCCCTTTTCTTCCTTTTTTAAAAAGGAAGGTTTTAACTTTAACATGGTAAAAGTACATATAACAAAACAATTATCGAGCAAGAATTACAGTTACAATATTAAAGAAGATGTCCTATCTATCTTATATTTGTGAGTTTAAGGTTTTATATCTAACTTATCTTTTATCATAACTGAGGAAATTACAACTATCTAGTCTTCAACCACCAGATATTGGAGAAATTATTTTGGCCACTCCACATAGTTAAAAGGATATTTATTTAATGGCGTAACTCACAAATTAAGTAATAGGTAGGTCGCAGGGTCTGGGGAAGGTATATTGCAGTCCAGTGGTGTTCTCTGGAGCTCTGCTCAGTCAACCTCCACCGTTCAGCATCCTGGCACAGAGAGAGGGCTGGCCTATCCAGCTCTCAGGTCTCCCGGTGCCTCCCCTGGCCCCGCCTCGTAGGCGTGGAAGTTGCCAGAGTCTCAATGGGGGTTGGAACTTCCAGATCCAAGCTGGAATGGCTACCCACTACATCTCCCCCTTTTTGTCTAAATAAGAAGGTTCTAAACTAATACAAGACTATATACAAAGGAATGGTTATCAAATATTGTCCAGGAATAATGAGGGATAATGACCTAGATAAGATGGAACTACAACCAATGCAAACAATATCAAGCAAGAAACACATACTAAAATCCAGAGAAGTATAGAGCATAGGTAAATGGCATGTTATAAAGATCATTCAAAGGTGTCCTATCCTAAAAAACCGGAATCTAATACTTAAAATGTTCTATCTAAGATATTATATATACTAAGTTCTAACTATAACTGCTAGTCTTCAGTCCCATCAAAGACCTGAGAAGGAACATAATGGTACCTGAGAAATGATAGATGGATGCAAGCAACTTTCAGGAATCTTGTAAGAGTAGACCAAGACAGCTGGCAGCCTGGACAGTCACCTAATGTTTCTCAGCATTGTTGGTGCATTCAAATTGGCTACAGGCCTAGAGTATCTGACAGACCATTTTTAGAAGCAGGAATTCTGAGAGACCATCTTACCCTGTCTTGGCAGAGTACAGTGGTCACTTTCCTTGTGTCCCGCTTGTCCAGAAAGGACAGCATTGCATTTGTACTGTCAGCCTTCAAGGCAAGGGCAGTTCTTTGCCCAGTAGGCCATTTTGTGCCCAAAAGACAAACTTCCAAATGGAAATGTCTTAGAAGCCCAACTTTCCCTTGGGATCAATTGGTGCAGCCAGGAGCAATTGTGTCTCACGTCAACAGAATTCTAAGTTATTTAAATGCCATATTCTCTAGGTCTATGAAGTGTTTGAAGATTACCTATTTATCTGAAATATATCTATGTATACCTAGAAGACTTAACTAACATGGCTACAAATATGATTATCATAGATGACTAATTATTAATCTATTTTTAATTATCCATTACAATTTTAAATGAGTTAAACATAATACCTCAAACAAGAATAGAAATATATATATATGTATATATATATATATATATATATATATATATATATATATACAGTATAACAAAATTAACTTCAAGTTTGTATCAATAAACTAAAATTTATACCAATGTAAAACATTTTAAATATAAACTAAAATCTATACCAATGTAAAACATTTTAAACAAGTTGTTCTTTAAAAGTAGGTTCATTAATCTACCCTTTTATCTTATCATCTCCATATCCTCCTATATATCTATATCATATCCCCTTTTCTTTTTTAGAAAGAGATCACATTTATAATCAACCTGTTTTAAATAAAAATATTGGTTTTTCTCTGTCCCACACCAGAGGGCTCTTCTGATTTGGGACACAAGAATCTCTTAACCATTTTTTTTTAAGCAATATGTCTGGGTTTAGAGGGGGAGTGAGCCAATTCTACCTCTAAAGCCAGCTTGGTATATTTGGGAACTTGGGCGTAGCATCTCTTACTACTTCCTGCTGGAGGGGGACGCTGTATCTTATGGGGATGCAAAGAAAATTTTAGGCCTATGGGGTAGTCCGTGAGGCTGTATTGTATGAACCAGTTGCCTTGAAACTGCTCTGGATGTTGGATCATCTGGGCCATGGTGTCATCTGAGACCTTTCAGGGGGTCTTGGCTGGTGAAACCTGATGTATCTTAATCTGGAACAAATCCACAGCCTCTGGCTTCGTGTGGAAACAAAAGCAGAACCTCTTTTCCAAAGCAACATATCCTTAAATCCAAATTTTGAAGTCAAGGTACCTTTAAAATATACATTTTGGCATAACTCAACAGCTTTTGCAATCAAATGTTTTTCTTCAGTTACGAATATCAAAGAGAACATAATCCAGATTGTTTGTGTGGTAGCCATCTTTATGTGGCTTATTTTTTATATTATCTTGAGCCTATTGCTTTAAACTGCACCATTCTAAGACTGAAACGGCGTTGTGGCTGCTGGCTCCGCCCATTTTAGCTTACCAACATGGCGTTTTCCGCCAGTTCTGTGAGTCATCAAGTCTCAGAAATAGTGGGTCTAAGCTTTTATCAAAGCAGCATGTAGCCCAGAAACCTTTTTGTTTTTTTCTAAATAATAGTAAAGACTAAATCTACCACACAGCTTAATGTGCCGCTGGCAGACACCTCATTACCGCCATGCTGCCGGTCAAACACAAACGCCAGGAACCCGCCAGTGTTCAAACCTGAGTTTTCTGCCCGTATGAGACATGAAGCAGAAACCTGGTTTTGGCTCTGTTTAGAATTGGTTATTAAGTATTCTCAGGTTTAAGGTGGAAAGGCTACCCACTACAATGTGTTTATTGCAGATGTGAGCCAGGACACAAATTCGGAACTGCTTACACTGTAAATCTCACAACCTGATGCTGTAACCAGCTAGCAAGAAGATGTATAAGTAAGCAAATGACCAAGCAGACACTTGGGGGAAAAGGCCCAGGTCGTAAGGCTGTGAGCCCTGGAAATGAGTCTTTATTCCTATTTAGAATTGCTTAGTGTTCACAGAAGGCCTTGTGCCTTGGGTGTCAGTGGAAATATCTGACAGGTAAAGGGCGAGAGGCAAATACTGTGGCAGGAAGAATAAAGGGAGTTAAGTCCCTCAGCACCCTTGCTAGCCAGCACTGGGGAGGGTGAACCATCTGCAGATGCCTATTGAGGTGCCATGGCCCTGTCGATGGATGAGGACCTGGCAAGGAAGGCAGCTGAATCTGAAGTCTCCAGCCGGTGGCAGCTCTGCCCGGAGGGCAGCTTTCACTGATGAGACTATTCATTAATACGGGTTCATCAGCATCCAGCAGACAGCCCTGGGCCATTTGTTTGCTTGTCAAGCTGGGCGTTGCTCTCTGCCAGGCTGCAAGAAGCTGACATTAATATTTTTATCAGTCTGACTTTGGGAGGTCAGGTGGGATTATTACAGATGACATCTCCCTGATCTTAGCAAATAAAATGGATTAAAATGTGCTGAATCAGAAAGTCTGGCCCAACAGTTAAAAGCTACAATATATTATGGTGTGAGATCATGTCCGATTGCCTCAAATGGAAAGCATTGTTTTAGCTCAGAAGACTCCAGAGTTCTGATTCTAGAGAAACAGGAGAGTTCTGGGAGGGTGTTGGAAAGGGTGTGATGGTGTGTTTTGTATCTGGGATTGTCTTCCTGTCAGTCATAGGCTCCTTGAATGTGACTGGATTCTTCCCCCACTTTCACTTTCATTCTGTATATGGACTTGATTGGGCCACAGGGTGCCCACACATGGGCCCACACATTACCTTGCGCATTCTCATGATAGAAGCTCACATCTGAGCAAGATGGACACTTGAATCAGCAGACTAAACTAAAACAAGGGTGGGTGGTCCTTTCCCAATCTGTTGAAGGTGTCCATAGAATAACAGGTTAAGTGAGAAAGGATTGTTCCTTTCTGCCTGTCTCTTACCTGAGAAGCCTGTCTTTCCTGCCTTGGGTCTTGTGTTATATTGAAGTACCAGCTTTCCAGGTCTGGACTCAGCCTCCATAATGGTGTGAGCCAATTCCTTACCATATATGTATACATATACACACACATGTCTAATTGGTTCTGTTTCTCTGGAAAACACTGACTAATGTTATATACAAAGTGTATAAACAAATTATGAAATCAGGCAAGAGCCAAGGAAAACTCTGGAAGCTCTCCACATCAGATGGTGCAGCCTCACCAATGTATGCATTCTTAGAGACCATCTGATTCAGTCTTTATGCTGCAGGTTGAGAAGAGAGAGAAGAGTGAGAGGTCATTGACTGTGCTGTAGGCAGAGACATGTACAATGGCTAAGCTCAGTCCAGCCAGACCTGCTAAGTCTGGGTCGTGCTCTTCCATCTGCATGCTCCTACGTGTATGTAGGCATATGCATGCACAAACACTTATATCTGCAAGCATATATGATAAATGCACGCACACATAATCAAACATGCTGAACATGCACACATGCTCATGTGCACATACACACGTACATGTGTGTAATATGTACATAGACATACTGTTCAGACCTTCCTAGATCTTCAAAGAGAAGCCAGATAACCAAGGTCACCAATGCTGCATCATGAAGGCGGCACATCTTCAGTCCTGATTCCTGTTACCAACAAGGTCTCTGGAGGTTGTATCAGTGACTGCCTGGCTGGTGTGAGCTGCCAAGGAGCACCAAGCCAAGACACATCTGGATTGACTATGGCTGTAGTTCCACTCAGGTGCCTGTGGCTGCTGAATTCAAAGGTGGGGCATAGAATTCCTGCCCCTGCTGTACAGTTTGTGTCCTGTATGTTGAGGGAGGTGACTTCTGACTGCATGCTAAATGAGTTAGGAAGGGTCAAGTCCCAATGCAGCTCACCAATGTCCTAACTTCAGCCTTAGAAAATGCAGGCTCATGAATATGTGCTGTTTGTGGCATTTTGTTACACAGTAATGTAAAATTAGCACTAATCCCTGAATGACTGCAGGCTCTGGGAGGCAGAGTCACCACCTCCATCCCTGTGGCTCAACAGCAGAGGGCTTTAGACCAAACTTGGTTTTATGTCTGCTTTATCCTACCCTGTAGGAAGGGACTCAGACTCAGAGAAGGCCAGTGTTCTCACAGTGTACAGAAACAGAAAAGCACAGGTGGCCATAAGCAGTGGACTCCTCGCCAAGGTCATGATGGTTTTTGTGGAGTTGAGGAATTGAAATTCTACATCTCATTCTTGGAAGAGAGAAGCCAGCACCCGGGCAGAGCTGGGTCTGCCCAGCTCTGCCCCCACATTCAGAGCAGGTCTTCCCACCCCAGTTGCTGTCTCACATGTCAATTATCTCTGCAAATACCCTCACAGACACACCCAACGCTGTGCTTTACTAATCACCCAGATGTCTTAAATCCTGTCAGGTTGACAGTCAAGGGGAACCATCACAGGTAGGTCATCTTTTCTCTATTGGTGCCTGTTTTAGGAATTGATGCAGTATATAAAATAAAAGCCAAGCATATCCATGTGGGTGCTGGTAGTGATGGTTGGAAGAAGTGAGAGAAGTGGAAGACAAACCTCCACCCTCCATCCACACCTGGAAGCACTGAGAGTAGATAGAGGCGGGCTCACACTTGTGGAAGGCTTGCCTCTGAACAGCCTCATCCCACCTCTGCTCCAGCATCACAGCTGCCTCCCTTCCCATCCCAGAGGGCCATAAGCATGATCTCACTTAGAGAGATTCATTCTAGAATAATGTGCTCCCATTTGAAGCCTTACCTCTTTTTCTGGACTTGGGGAAGAAAATGCTCCCCACTCTCCTAGGAATGGAAATACCAGAGTCAGTTCCTGGCCAGCTGCAACAAACTTGACCAACTGTTGTTTCTGAACTTAAGATACCATCCAGGTGTCACTGGACTCTGGAGACCAGTTACATCTCAGGACCCATGTAGTACCCAGGCTCTCTCTGTGGGGTACCTTTCCTTTAGATGCTCCTAGGGCTGCCCCTATCTGAACACACATCTCCTATCCCTCTGCAGAACACTCTCTGCAGAACACTCTCTCCACAGCCTGGGTCACACTAGTTGTACCTTACTTACTTTCATTCTTTCCAAGCACAACCTGTAGAGACTCAAGTTTCTCTTGCATCTCTGTGCTGACTCCACCCAGGCCCAGCATGGGACCTGTCCAACATGGATGGGCAGGGGAGAAAGGCAGCAACTCCCTAAGCAGTAACGGAGTGGGGGAGCTCACCACTTTGTAGAGGCAGTGGTAGCTCCCACAGCTGCATTTCATCTGAGGTCTGCAGAGCAAGCCCAGAGCGGCCTTTACTTGAGGGAGGCGGTAGCGTCCACTAGTCCAGAAGCTCTCCCCAGGGACTTTCAGTTTCCTCTCCTATGCTTTCGTTAGCCAGATTTTTGCTGTTGTTGCAACCACTTGTTTAAGATAACTCGAAAGGAAGGATTTATCATGGCCCACATTTTAAGAATTTTGGTCTGGGGTCAGCTCGCTCCACAAGCCTGTGAGAAGGCAGGGATTTCATGTGGAGAGGGCCTGGGAGAGCAAAGCTGTTTCTTTATAGTGGGAGGGAGGGAGAAGAGAGAAGAAGGGAAGGAAGAAGGGGAAAGAGAGAGGGAAGGAGGGAGAGGGAGAAGAAGGGAGGAGAGAGGAGAGGAGAGGAGAGGAGAGGAGAGGAGAGGAGAGGAGAGGAGAGGAGAGGAGAGGAGAGGAGAGGAGAGGAGAGGAGGACAAGATAAATGCTCCAAAGGCACGCCCCCTAAGCTACTCTCTTCCCCTACTCAGGCTTCACCTTCCACAGTTTTCACCCCTTCCCAATACTCCATTCCATTATGAAACTGATGAGGTCAAAGCATCTTGTGATTCAATCTTCTCCGAAGCCTCACTTCTGAACATGGCAGTGGGGGCTAAGTCTTCAGCTCATTAAGAACATTTCATATCCAAGCCACATTTCAGGAAAATGACCACTGTTTTGGCCTGGCTTGGGGATGTCGTTCCTAACACTTTTACAGGAACCTCTATCCAGCAGGCTATCTGGGCCATGGGTCCTGCTCCAGGCTCAGAGGGAGGACGCCAGGGGAGCGGCAGAAGGGGGGTGATTTCCACACTGCCCTCACTCTCCACTCTCCATTTCCCTTTATAATGTCAGAGCATATTCTGTAAATATTGTCACTGCCGACAAGAGCATCAATTCCTTCACAAAGGCTATTCTGAATTCTAGAAACGTATAGAAAGCAGTGCACTGCTCCCAGGTGTGAATGGGATCTTCCTTCCTAGAAATACAAAGAAGGGAATGAGCTGATTATTGTTTCCTGAAAACAGAGAAAAGCTGTCCACTGCTGTCCTCAAATGGGTGCCATTGCTGTTCCACCCACCTGGGAAGCATCATTGGGGAGGCCTGTCCTTTGGCCTCCACCAGAGGGGACTATTGACATTGTATCATAGAAATCCCACCCCTGTAGGTGGCCTGGGTGAACTAACTTTGTCAGCTGTGCTGCTGACGGCCCCTCACGGTCCCCTTGACACATTTCTTTCTCTCACGTTCCATTGCTCCCACCAGTTTTTGTTACCACACCGGTCATCTGAGTCTAGCTCCAATCACTTTCTCCAACAGGGTTACCACTTTTATTGTGTGTGTGGTGTTGATGTTTGAACCCAGGACTCTGGGCAAGTACTTGCTACTGAGCTATAGCCCAGACCTTGGATATGTGAGATAGGGTCTTGTTAGGTAACCCTGGCTAATCTTGAGCTCCAGATACTCCTGTGCCATGATGCTCCTCACATCTGTGGTTTCTTGAGTGACCACCCCGTTTTCATGTCTGCCACCCTCACAACCACTGCCCACACTGCACTGCATGGCCTGTGTCTGATCCTGTTTCTCACAACCTATCACTTTTTATGTATTTTGTACCCTGTCCCCCCACCACACTCACACCAAAGCTGGAATCTTCCTGCAGTTTTGAGGCACTGTGTATTCAAGCCTTTGGCCCTTGTTCCCTGGGCTCTAGTCACTCAGTGTCTCTCCGCCTAACAAGCACTTTTAAAAAAATCTTTTTTAAAAATTATTTGTTTACTTTGATTTTATGTGCATTGGTGTTTCGCCTGCATGATTGTCTGTGTGAGGGTGTCAGGTCTTGGAATCTCATTCCCGCCCCACTGCCTTCAAACATGCTGCTTCTTCTGTCTGCATCATGGTAGTTCAGACCTTCCTTCAGCTCATTTCATTGCCTTCATCAGTCTAGTCAATGTGTGTGTGTCCTTTTCAGAAGGCTCCACTGAGCACCCCAACTGTTCTAGGTGTTATTTTGTGGATCTGGAGTGTTCTTTGGCTTCTTGATGCTGTGTTCTCTGTCTGTAGACTGGCGTTTTTGCATCCAGGAGAGTGTCATATGTTTGGACGTGCAGTCCTTGAGAGTCTAGGAACATGGATTCTGCTTTCTGAGGTGGGGAGCAGGTTGCTCCTCTGTGTACATCACTGGCTGTGTTTTCACTTTGAAATAAAAGGTGGGACTGTGCCTAGGAGCTTAGTCAGTGGACCCTGGACCCGTTTTCCAAAGAGACCTCTGAGATGATACAACCCCAGGGTTTTGCTGGCAGGTGTAGGCCACAAGTAAGTGGAGGATTCTGGGCCAGACAAGGAGCAGCAGGTCTGACAGTGACAAATTCTTCACCAGGGTGATTGGAGGGACAGACACTGTGAGCTCCTGGCCCAGAGAGGCACAACCACTGGGATATTTATAAATTGCACTGGACTGAGCACAGGGAAATGGAAGGGGACCCCATGAAGTGCCAGTTTAGACTTGAGGAAACCCTTATGTAGAGGACGGACTGTTTTTGAGATTGAATTCAAGGCACTTAAAGTGAAGACTCTTGAACTATTTCATGCATGCATTTGTCAACACTTTAGCCATTGCTTTGAGTGTTGCTTAGAAATGGACCTGTGAGCAACCCTGCTTCAGGGAGGGCACAGTCTGACAGGGGTGCAAAGTGAAGTTCTTCCTGGGCCGCCACCCTGCCCTGTTAGTTGTGTGTTGAAGCTGTACAGAATTTTCCAGATTGGGCCTGGGAAACCCAGAAAACATCAAGTGGGCAGAACACCAAGATGAGAAGGACCCATCCTTTGCATAAAGGCTAACGTGGGAAATCAAATGCTGACTCACTCCCAAGTGGAAGGAACTTTTCCCTGAAGTGTGTCTCTAGGCTCCAGAAGGGAGCCTTTAAAGGGATGAACCCCAGGAAAGAAGACCATTGTGATTTAAATCTCTGGGTGTGTCTTGAGGAACTTTCCAGGGATGACTGGAACCAGTGGGAGAATCCAATGGATTGATGTTCTCATATTCATTGTCTATGGCTTCACAATACAGTGGCATTATTAGGCAGATGAGAGATAGGACTGGGGCCTGGCTAGAAGTCCTTGAGGTTATATATCACTTCATCATCTTCTGCTTCCTGTCTGCCATGAAGTGAATGACTTCTAACCACCACAGGTCCCCACTACCAAGCACAAGGGTCCAAGCAACCAAGGACTGAAACTGTGAGCCAAAGTACCCTTTTACTCTTTAATTGCTTTTGCTGGGTATCAGATCACAGTGATGCAAAGCGACTAATTTAGTCGTGTTCCTACCCATCCACAGAGGAGTAAGTAGGGCAGAAAGAAGAGGGAGTAAGGATCCTTCATCCTCCTGACACCCGCACTCCAGGTAGCTTCTACAAGTCTGGCACACTCAAGAGCATGTCCGACAGGATGTGATGTGATCTCCCTAGCATGCTGAGGCCTCCTTTACCCACCTTGATCCTTTAAACCTCTCTAAAAGCAGGGAGGTTGATGATAGTATGAGTTGTTACCAACATGTACTTAACCAAGTGTGTTCACAATTCAGATCCAACGTTGCTGGGGTGAAAAATGAAATAATAATGGCAGCATTTGCTAAAAACTTCTCGTAACTTTGCAAACTTGGGCCCATTCTTGGGAGGGAGAAGGAGCAAGATCCATTGTACACAGACCAACTGAGGCATAGATACGAGATTCTCGCAGCCCATGAGAAGCAGAGCCCAGGTGTGAGCAGGGGTGGGGGTGGGAGCTGCAAGGTCTGTGTACAGCTCCACTCTGCAGCCTGCAGATGGTTGGAGCTGGGCCTCACAGGAGGCATCAAAGGGTTGTTCCGTGACAGCTGACAGTGATTGGTAATATCAACAGCTCCATCGTTTAATTAGTCCTTGAAAACAATCCATTCACTTACCTAGTTTAAATCTGTCACACTCTGCCGACATGCCAGGACTGTTAAAGAGCTCCTTCTTTGCAACTAGTTTAAGCTGAAGTCTAACCTTATCCATGTCATAACATGTGCTGGATTTAGGGAGGTGGCAATTAAAAACTGCTCACTCATCGGCAAAAGAGAAGCTTGCTGCTGCATCTCTGTGACTGTTCAACTGGCTCCCCTTTTCTTATCTTGAGTGACCCCCACTAGTTGCCTCAGCATTCAGCTGGCTTGCACTCTCCCTCACTGCCCAAGAGGTCTCCCTCACTGGCTTTGTTAAGTGGGCCGGCCTCTTCTGCCTTGTTTTCTTGGAGTATGTTCATATTTTCTCTCATCTGGGGATGAGGCACCAAGCTGCTTTCTTTTCCCTGCATGAGGTCTCTGTATGGCTGGTTGGTCTCTTCCTCTTTCCTCACATTCGATTGGTGGCCCTTTCATGTCACTTACTGTCCCTTAATGCATTATGAGAATGAATGAATAAATAAGTGAATGATACTTTTCTCTTATAATTTTGCATTTGCCATTCCTAAATTGATTCTATTTTAAGTTTAAAAAAACAAAAAACAAAAAACAAAAAAAAACACAAAAAAAACCCTCTAGGATCCCCTTTCCCCCACAAAAAAATCACTAGCTCACTGGTTTAAATGAGCTTAGCTATTATAATAATGTGTGTCGACACAGCCAGAATGAAAGGACTGGTTAATTAATACAGGCACAGGCACAGAAGCAGGAGCTCCCTGGCTTGGAAGTCTAGTGGTGCAGCTGGGCCTCCCTGAGGAATTCATCCCTGAGCCTCACTGAAGAGCTGACCTGGGGCCATGTTACAGTTGGCGAATAGGTGTCAAGCCACTGGCTGGTGGAGGAAAGCAGCATTGAGTGTGCAGTGCATCTTGCCCAGACTCCCTGCAGAGTGGTGCTGCTTTGGCAACGTGGATGTGGATGGAGGCATGGAAGGGGGGAGCCATCTGGGAGGCCAGGCTGAGGACCATCCAGACCGTCAGGCATTATTGTGAGTAGGAGCCTGGGGAAAGGTGGCCTGGATACAGGTGTAGGGTTGCAGCACTGCCTTGGGGGAACTTAATAATTTCCCTGGCCTCATTTGCAATGTGATTGTGAGGTTTACAGAGTCCTGGGCTGCTCTTTCAGCTGTAGGACAACATTTGGCGCTGATTTTCATAGTCAGGGATCATCGAAGATTGCTTGCTCCTGTGGATTTCACAGCTTACAGACCTGCGGTTGACATTCCAGGTGATAGTCACTCTTTCCTTCACCTTGCCAGGGCTCTGAGTGAGAGGTGTTGTCTGCTCTTATTCCCAGTAAGCAGGGAGGCTTGGTGAAGTATGGAGCTGGCTGGGCTCCTGGCAGTGTCAAAGGGAAGGGAAAGCCACCGTCTGGTGACAACTTCAGCCTTGACAGAAGAGATCTCAATATCTAATCATGACCCTATCATACTGGGCCACATCCACCTCAGCCAGGGAGCTGCCCTGTGACAGGGACACAGGTGTGTCAACCAATTTGTCACCACTGTGACAAAATACCTGAGAAAGTGGAATGAAAGGAAGAAAGATTATTTTTGGCTCACAGTTTCATGAGCAGCTGACTCCACTGTTCTAGGTCATTGGCAAGGCAGAACCATCTTGTCAGGGGTGCCTCAAGGAAGCTGCCCACCCCATGACAGACAGGAAGCAAAGGTAAGAGAAAGAGGGGTCCAAGGACCAAGAATTTCCCTTTCAAGTCAGATTCCCAATGATTCACTTCTCTAATCAAGCCCTACCTCCCTCAGTTCTAGCTCATCTCCATTAGTCTTCCGGATCACAAATCCATCTGTGGATCAATCCTTCAAGTCATAGCCCTGAGGATCCATCACTTCTTAGTAAACCCACCATAGAGAAGTCAAGCCAGACTTCAGTGAAATGAACCCTGATGTCTTTTGTTTTTAGCCAGGAAACCTGTCCTCCTCTGGCTAGTTCAGAAGCTTCAAAAAGCCCTTTCCCAGAGACTTGTGCATCCCTTGCAACGCAGAAGCAGAGTATCCACTGAGGAGCAGCCTTTGCACTTTCTCCTTGCTGGTGTGTTCATATGCATAGTTATCTTTTAGCTTTCCCATGGCTCAGATAGTTCGGTCCTGGTTTACTATACCATGTCTAGACAGCATGAGTTCCAGGCATGGATTGTCTAAGGGTATAAGTTTTAAATTGTGTCCATGTTTCTTGAGATTCAACTTGTCTGTCTCACTCTGTGACCTTGTGAAAAAAATGCAGAGTTTCTGCATCCTCCTACATGCTGATCTGTCAGTGTAAGCAGGTGGACAGGATTAGATAACTCAATGAGTGACCACTACAGTATCCAGCACTAGAGAATTGGACAAATGAATGTGTTATCATCCATCTTCTTTGATTAGAATGCACACACACACACACACACTCACCTGATTTGAGATGGCTTTGAAATGACAAAGAAAAGGGAAGTCTTCATTTTCCTTCCTTCCTCCTCTCCTCTCTTCTCCTCCCACCTCTCTTCCCCTCTCTCTCGTGCCAATTTTAAGAAACACAGTGATATTGCAAGCTACTCTTATGGAACACTTTCTCATTCCTGGCCATTATAAAGTGTTTTGCATACATTAATAAGTTGTGATAATTAACGGAAGGGATATACTCAGAAGTACTTAAAACAGTGTCTGTCATACAATAGACACTTCATAAATGTTAACTAATGAGGCCATGCATGTATTTAGAGTGGATGAGGTTACTTGCTTTCTGTTAGACACACCCCCACCCAACACCCACAACAACACACACACAGAGCTTAGTTCATATTTGTGCATGTGTGTGTGTGTGTGTGTGTGTGTGTGTGTGTGTGTGTGTGTGTGTGTTTTAACTCATTCTTTCTTTGGCTACCTAGATGAGAATTCCCAGAGGGTACAGGATTTCCCTGAGTGTTTTTGCTTGTTTTTAAAGTTATTTATCTGGGTGAATGGGTCAAGCAACTCTTTGTTTCTCCAAATTTCTCAAAACTGCAGCTTTTGGAGCTTGTCACTTGGAAGTGTTTCTGGAAACAGGATAGCCAGTGGCTTGGCTTGTCGGCTGTGAGTGCAGTCCTTGCCAGTTGCTTCTGCTGGACTGTCTTCTCTTCAGCTTTGAGCTGAACAGTCAGGAAACACACAGTCCCCAAGGTGTGCTGGAAAGCAAGTGCTGGACTGGCTAATTCCTAATCTACTCACTGATGGAAACTGCAACCTGAGGACTGAGGTCCTGGTCACACAAATGTACTATAATGCTTAGTTAGCAAGCCCCTGGGACAATCCAGAGCCCAACCCTGGAGTGCCCAGGGTAGAACACATGCAAACAAGAACGGTTCTTGTTAGTGGGAACTATTGCACTAAAATCATGGCTACTGAAGAGGATGTGTTAAGGATGTTATACCCGTGATCAAATCAGGTGTGAGTATTCTTATACCCAATCTGTAGGTGAAGGAGCAGATCCTTAGACAGAAGCTCAGATCTCTAAGACTTACCAGCATGAAACAGTTAGGGGGAGTTAGGTGAGATCTGACCCCTGACACTGATTTTAAAGATGGAGAACTGCTCATTTTACCCAAAGAACTAGGCTGCCAGGGCTCAACTAAGCAGGCATCAAAAACCTCAAGAGGTCCCAAAGGAGTGAGTGAGGGGTACTACGGGACATGGAAGTTTCATCCATGTCAGTCAATCTCCCCAACACCTAGCATGTATTAGTTTATCAAGAACGTCTCAATACTCACTCAGTCTGACTTTCTCCATGAGCACTAGGGACCTACTGCTTCTCCAGCATGGAGAGGGCCTATCACTAAAGCCAGTTCCACTCCTTTGGCCACTAGAGCTGTGTGACAGCCAGCATGATGCTGAGCAGGGCAAAGAGCACACAGTTGCAAAAGCCAGATGGTTGTTTCTGAATCCAATTCCCGCCTGCTGCCAACCTGCTTTGAAATACAATCCATCACTCACCATGATAGATGCCTTTGAACTTAGGAACTCAGCTCTTGAGAAGTGGAGAAGGGAAATTGCATAGCAACTGTTCTATTCCTCCAAGAGAGGTTCTACTATGGCCTGAGGTGGTGACAGCTTTGAAAATGGTGTCAGAGCTCAAATTAGTGCTGAGCAGGCATGGGGCACTGGAGTCTTCAGGGTGTACTGCTCTGATGCATGGCTGAGGTGACCCGGGACACAGTCACCCACACTTCCATCAGCAGCCCTGCGGACAACTTTGGATTCAGTTAGAAAATCTAAAATCTCCAAAGACTCCTGAAAGAACATTTGATAAAGGGGGAGTAGGGGAGTGGGTGGAGTGTGATGGGGAGAGAATAAGAGAGACAAAGTAGAAGTCTAGAGTGGCCAGATAGAAACTGCCAGGAAAAGAGGTCAGCCAGGCCTGCCTAGCATGCCAAGGTTCTTACAAGTGTTTCACATCTAGTCTTTGACTCAGCAACATTACAGAGGATGAGAAAGAACAATCATCTTATAAGAAGTGACAAAAAGGCAGTTAAGAAGGAAGTGAAAGGATGAGAAAGCATGGGGGTGGGGGGACATGAGAGGAGTACCACTGTGCTCCAAGTGCGAGATTCTAGGAAAACACTAGACAAGAACTCATAGAACTCAACTTGCGTCCCATGGCTTCAAAGCTCATATTTTTGAAGTGAGTCTTGCTGATTGGCAGTGCAACTCATTTAGAAGATTCAAGGTAGGGCTAGAGAGATGACACAGCAGTTAAGAGAGAACACTTACAGAGGACCAGAGTTATATCCCTAACATCCATATCAGGCAGCTCACAACCCCCTTTAACTCCAATTCCAGTGGATCAGACACCCTCCTCTTCTGGTCTCTGTGGGTACCTGCAATCACTTGGTGTACATATGCATAAAAATAAATACATAGAAGGTTCAAGATGATTCCTAAGGACATTTAGGGCAAAACTTTGTTTGGATAAATCTCTACTGTGTAAGACATGCTCCATGGTCAAAAACTGCTGCCCACAGCAGAAGCTCATGTGTCCATCATGGCAACTGATGGTTTTTCCATGAATAGTAGCTTTCTGCTCTATGCTAATTTTATTAAAATTTGCCACAATCAGATCTGGGTGCCCTCTTAAGCTCAGTGACAAGTCTATCAAACCTGGAAGACAATGAAAGCCAAGACACAGGATGTGCAGACCAAAGCCTTGGAAAGAGAAGTCAGTGATTCCAGACTATACTGGGCCTAACAGCGTAGAGGCTCAGTGTAGTAGGACAGGCCTATAGGGTCAAGGAAATTGGCTCAGACCAGTTGCTAAGGCATGCACATAACAATACCCCTTATGAGCCAATCTGAAGTCTGCCTGGGGGCCTAGCAACAGAAGCTGTCAGAGTACCTGATCAATGTCAGAGTTCCTGATCATGCCCAGCCAATGAGGGATGACCACACAGACTGGGTGCTTGGAGGAGGGCATATATATAAAATTCCCTGTTACTGAATAAGTGAGTTCGCTATTTGCCTTCAGCAGACTCCTGGTGTCTGTGCCGTTGACGCCGCTCCTTCTCACTCCATCCTCTGAGGGAGCCATCAGAATCCAAGCAACAGCTCAGCAGCTCAGCAAAACTGCCACAGGAGTGCAGGCACGGCCCAAGGAAGTTGTCAGAGTTCTGTGAGGGAGACAGTGGTTCTGGAAAAGCCTGAGGGCAAAACAGGTGCTAAGGTCAAATGAGCTGAAAGATACCAACCAGCAGTTCAGGAATCCATACAAAATTCAGATTTTTAAGTACCAAGAACAACAAAAGTTCTGATTTGGGAAAACTGCAACAAGACTTCTTTTTATACTTCATTTGTAGATAAATCCACATATTAACAGTGTTGTGTCCAGATTATTTAACTAGTTCTTTTATTATCCTAGCAGCAAAGGTTTGGTTGGTCACAATTCTTCTTACAGCCAGTAATGGAAGTGCTTGTGAACCCAAGCAAAAGCAAAAACAAACAAGTCAAAACACAGGCAAGTGGAGTGGATTGTTCCATTGAAAGGGAATTCCAGGGGGTGGGTGAAGCCTAGAAAGCTCTGCCATGAAACATCTTGGAGTCTAGCTCTCTCCTAGGCATTTGCTCCTGCCTCCCTCTAGGGAAACACAACTATCCCTGTCAGTCTCCTCTTCTGCTGCTAGAGGGAGGGAGCTAGCTTCCCCTAATTGGTCAAGGAAGTGTCAGGTGTCAGAACAGTCAGAGGTACTGAAGGGCTGAGTGGGATGAGCATTTGCCAGTGACTCCTGGAGAAACAAGACTGCAGCTCACTGGCTCAACAGATACCCTCATGTGAGCAAATGGCAGTTTTTCCTTTTGTGAAGACAAACTGGGGTGGAATGAGCGAAATGAAGCCCTGGGTTTCTACCCTTGCCCACTGCACCATTTTAGAATTTATCCAACATTTTCTGAAGTTTTTCTTCTGTGGGATGGTGGTGAATCTTTTGCTTCCATCACCTTGCCATGCCTCTGTGAAAGTGTTAATCTTAATTTGTGTGTGTGTGTGTGTGTGTGTGCGCGCGCGCGCGCGTGCACGCGTGCACACATGCAACTCTATTAGGTTTTTCTTATTTATTTGTTGTTTAATTTATTTATACATTTATCTATTAATCTATTTATTTGTGTGCATGTGTTTAGGGGGGCATGTGGAGGTCAAAAGACAGTTTAAGGGAGTTGATTCTTTCTTTTTATCATAGGTCTTGGGGACCAAACTCAGATTGTCAGGCGCAGCAGCAAGTGTCTTTGCTGGCTGAGCTATCTTGCTGGTCCTGTGTAAGGTTATTTATTCAGGCATAATTTTTGAGTACTTACTACATCCTAGACACCTGTGATGGCTAATCTTGATTGTCAAACTGATTACACATGGACTCAACTAAACCCCAAGCAGCTGGACAGGGCTGTGAGGGATTTCCTGATCATTTGAGGTAAGAAGAATTATCCCAAGTCTGGCTCTTTGGAAGGAGGAAGACCCAGCCTCAATCTGGGCCACACTTTCTGGTTGTAGCCTAAGTGGGAGAAGGAAGATTTTGGTTTTTGCCTGCTAAGCCCAACTCTCCTGTTGCTGAGGCTCTTCTTCATTGGTGTTAGAACCTACTTCTTCGGGACTCCAACATAAACTGAAGACCAGCAGTTCTTCAGGAAGCATCCAGGACTCTGGCACCAAATTTGGGGCTACTGAGATACTCATTCCTATAGACTGAACAACTACTGGATTCTTTGATTTTCTGTCAGAGACAGCAGCTGTTCGGATATTTGGACCACAGCCTATAAGCCACTCCAATAAATCTCCCTTAGTGAACACACACACACACACACACACACACACACACACACACACACACACACACACACTATCAGTTCTATCCCTTTAGAGAACCACGAGTAATTCAATACCATTTGAGGGGGCAGTAGACTGCAATTAACAACTTGGGGACATTGTAAACCCTGGCAAGGGCGAATCTGAGGATAATGCTGCATCTGGGATTGTTCAGTGATCACAGGATGATTAGTACTATGCAGCAGAAAAACATGGTGACGGAGAGGGTCTGGAGTGGAGGGTGGCTGCAGGTGAGGCAGGCAGAGGAGTCTGTGCTGAGGAAGGGGCTGAGTGTCAGCAGTCATCTAGCCCTCTGGGGTGACAAAAATAGCAGCACGATCAGGAAACACCTATGGGAACAGATCTGAGGAAGTGAAAAGAGATACTGGTCAGAGTGTGCTCAGGAGTGGCAGGAGCTGAGCACTCTTTTCCAAAAAATAAGTCCTTTGCCAAGCTTGGTCTCACTCAGGAAGCCCCTGGGACACTGTATTAAAACTGGGCCTTAGCCCACATCAAATTTTGACCCAAACTAAGCAGTTTAATTTATTATATATTGTTTTCAAATGGAAAATTAACTTTATGATACATTTTGTTAAGTATTGACAAATCCGTGGTCCCTCAACGGGGACAGAATATATTTCCATCACCTCTAAAGCTCCAGCATGTCTTTCTGCAGCTGATCCACACTCTAGCCTCATTCACATGGAAGCATTTGCATTCATCCTCATTGCTATTGTTTGCACATTCAATCAGGTCATTGAGTTACAAGTTACGTGCATGGGCCACATTTTAAGAAATTGTGAAACTTTTTCCCCAGTGACTATATAATTTGGACACTAATGAGGATTGTGTAATGGCTGCATGTGCTCTACAATGGTTGGTATGTTTACTTTTAGATGTTCTGCTACCTATAAGAGAATTATTTCATGATGATACTGGTCTTTCCCCAAAACGTCCTTGCCTAGGTTTGATATCAAATATTCCTGGTTTCATAAAGCTGAGTTGGAATGCATTTCCTTCTTGTGTAGAATGTATAGATGACCTTTCTTCTTCTTCAAAAATAATTTTTATTTATTTATATATGTGTATATATTTATTTATATAATTTTTTATATATTTATATGTTTACCTAAGTATATGTGCACCACATGCATGCAGTACCTGAGGTGGCCAGAAGAGGGAATCAGATTAACTTGGAACTGGAGTTACAGGCTGTTGTGTGCCACCCAATGTGGGTGCTAGGAACTGAACTCAAGTTCTCTGCAAAAGCAGCAAGTGCTCTTAATTGTTGAGCCTGTTCTCCAGTCCTGTGACTTTTTCTTCTTTAAATATTTGGCAGTGCACGTGGAAGACAGCTGGGTCTGTCTCCATCTTTACTATGAAGCTAATCCCTTCATTCCTCCATTCAGTTTTTCTCTCTATCCCCCTCCCCTTTGTGGTGCTGGAGTTCAAAACCAGAGTATTGTACTTAGTAGGCAAGCACAATACCACTAAGCTCCACCTAGCTGAGAAGATTAAAACACATTAGTGATTAACTCCAAGTTACCAATAACGCATCAGTGTTGCATTAAGGAAGCAAATCAAAGCACTTCTTCTTGGAGTCCTTTAACCAAGAATGAGTCCAGATTTAAATTCTCTGCTTCATGCTCTCAATGTCTTCCGTCTGTCTGTTTTATAATTGTGACTCTATTGCCCACCTGAAGGCTCTTGTGAATCTATCTGTCCCTGTGTGTGTGTCTGTCCCTAATGAAGGGCTTCATTCTGAATTTATTGAACAGCACAGAAATCACATGGGGGAAGGAATAGTATAGTTTACAAAAATCTTTAACAGAGTTCTACAAGGGATTAAGTCACCGTCTCCAACTGATCCAGACAACAAACATCATTGTTTATCCACCAAGAACCATAAATAGATGCTTTCGACCTTTATGGTAGATTTTAGGATGTTGCTTTCATCTTCTGTATTTGCTGCTCTCAGCAAATGATACATGGGTTATTCTGGGTCAAGGGCATAGAAGAGTACATAACTTAAGATCAAAGCTATGCATTAGCATAGGTGGTAAAAACTGATTACATGGCAAATCCAAGGCAAGTAAAGTTACATTGTCACTTAAAAGCAGAAGCCGGCTAGACAAACAGGCAAAGGGCATAGCAGGATAGCAGTCTTGTAACTTTGGCTGTGAGGTCCAGCAAAAGTTCCAGTCTCTTAGAATGTAGGAGCTATTTTCAGAACATCTTATTGCCACATTTAGCCCTTAGACTTCCAATACAATGTCTTACTCTGGGACCAGGGCTAGCCTGGAGTGTAGTGGTATTTGCTCTGCCCATGACTTTGGGCTACACAGCCGGAAGGAGGCAGTACTTCTTGACATTGTACCTGACCTCTTGAAAGGAAAGGGAGAGGGGTCATGAGGCCCCTCCTTCCTGCTTCATGCTTCCTGGTGTGATTGAACTGCTAGATGGATTTGTTCCTGGTCAGATCAGAGGAAGACTTCAGCTGTCTACTCAGTTCTGTATTCATGAGTGTATTTTCTACATTTATATCCTAATAAATTCTCCAATACTCCTTAAGCAGATTCCCATGGATTTCTTGCTTTACTGGTGTTTTGATTCTTCTACCTCAGTGCTCCCTCACACCTGAGTCCTGAGGTCATGCAGATAGGTCTTCAGTGCAGACAGGCCTGTTGCTCCACTCCTAGCCAGAGTGAGCCCAGCTTAGCTGGCCTTGAGCTGTCTTGCACTTCACAGGGTGAGAGGGCATAGGGCTGGGGACAGCAACTGTACTTACAGCTGGGTGACTTTTCTGTTCTCCACAGAGGTCACTGGGAATTGCAGGTCTCCTCCGCTGGCATGAGTGATTCCGAAGCTAAAGTTGTGGGCCCTAAGTGAGCACAAGGAGGGCAGAACTTCAGAAGTGCTCTGGGTCAGGACAGGGCAGGGTGCTACAGAAAGTGTGTCTGTGTGACCATTGCTGGCACCATGCCTGAAGAAATCTCAATACAGTCCTAGATTTGGATGCCTCTGGTATTTGTTATGATTTATGTTCTTGTTCTAATTACTATTTTTTCATGAGAAATGTTGTTTGTATAAAATTGTAGTCCTCCTTCAAGTGGAACTCCAGAGTGTAAGACTGTGCCTTCCAAGCTGGCTTTGCAGCTCAGCCCTCAGCATCCTCCCCAGGCCCTCCCCACACCTCAACATGGTCCCCTCCCTAGGCCCATTAAGACGGCAACATGCCCCACCTCCAGGCCCTCTCTGCCTTTGGTATGCCCCCTAAGTTCTCCCCAGTCCTAAACATGCCTCCCAGTCCCTCCAGCTCTCAACATGTCTTTACCAGGTCCTCCAGCCCTCAGCATGCCTTCCATGTGCTCTCAGCCTTTAGTAACCCCTCCAAGCTCTCCCAAGTCTTCAACATGCCCCCACCCAAACCATCCAAGACCTTAGCATGGCCCCACCAGGCCCTTCAGCCCTGAGCATGCCCCAGACCACTCAGCATACCCTCACTAGGCCCTCTCCAGCCCTTAGCATGTCCTTCCCAGCCCTCTGGATGATTTCCCTTCTCATCATGGTCTCCCTCCTCTAGGCCCACTAAGACCTCTCAGCATTCCCTACTCCCAGGACCTCTCTGCTTTTGGCATACCTCCACCCGAGCTCTCCTCAGTTTTCAACATGTCTCCCAAGCTCTTCCATCCCCAAGTGTGTCTTTACCAAGCCCTCCCAGCCCTCGCCATGCCCCTAGGCCTCCCTAGCTCCTAGTCTGTCTCCCAGGCCCTTATGGTGTCAGAGTCCTGGCTCTCATGGGTACAATTGTACCTTTAACTTTAATAGTCTTTTCTCCTGAATGTTCTCTATGTTGTGTGATCCACCCTGAAGAGCTGGCTTGATGATGGTGAGGGGACAGGTCTAAAAACCTTCTCTGTTGGAAACCTGGAGAGCAAGGATAGAGCTTAGAGTGGTCAGGGAAGGCCATCTAGCAGACGTGGGGCTGCAGTTTAGATTGGAGGGTAACACTGTAAGACAGAGGATCAGGCACCCACGCAGGCAGTGAAGACCTCAAAGGAGATTCCTGCTCAGAAGAGAGGCAGGTACCAGGACTACAGTGTGACAGATGAGAGCTGGATATCCTAGGCTCCCTGCCCCTTCCAGCTAAGCTAATTTTCATATTATTTTAAGTCTACGCATAGAATGATAAATTCAAACAGCACAAAAGTTATGTCTTTTGCTTTGCTTGGATCCTCCTCCTACACACACACACACACACACACACACACACACACACACACACACACACTATTCTGCAGCTGTTATGTACAAGTACATACCTGTTAGAGCTCCCTCCACACCTGGGGCTCTGCATCAGCCTGTTGTCCTGAACACTCAGTATCAGGGGTGTTCTGAATTGGTGTCCCTATTGCTTTGGCTCTGCTTGCCTATAAAATCCCACAGGTCTGGGTGACCCTGTCCCACTTGGTGACATTGTGTGCACCACAGGACCCAGGCAAGTTTTGTAGCTTCAGTGACTCAGTTTCCTCAGTTGCAAAATTCCCTTCTTAGAGACAGCTAAAGGATTAATAAAGGGAGTGTGTGTAAAGCCACTTTGCACTTTAGGGTACAGAGAGCACACAGTGGCAACTGATGTCCTCCCAGTGAGACAGGAGACCCACCAATCCTGAAGACAGAAGAGCCTGCCCATGTGTCAGTCTTATCTCAACCCTGCACCCACCCTCTTGCTCTGGGGTCTTCTCTGTTGTTACGGCTCCAAAGAAGGAGGGAGTACCAGCTAAATATCACCCAGGCGGTGGGCCACCTTTCTGTTCATTTAAATGCTCAGGTTGGACTCTGCTCAAGCATGAGGCTAGCTGGTAAGCACACTTCTCTGGTTCTGCCCAGTGGTCCCCTCCCACACTAGGCCACCCTCAGCCCATGGCTTTGTGTGGAAGCAGTGCCATGCTGGGATCTCGTGTGGAGATGAAAATTAAGGGATAAATACACAGGTTTAATAATATTCTGTCATCCTGACAGGCTCCAGCGCTCATCTGTGATATTTTAATCCACTTTGCATGCTTTCAACATTAAAACTTCTGACAAAGTTTGGCCAGGAAGATAATATCATTATATAACAGCCTTGTACTGTGTCTGTGATTCTAAACACAAATTTATTTGCTTTTATCACTCTGGACTAAAGAGAAAGAAAATGAACCATTAGAGGGAAGGCTTCTATTATCCCCCCTCTAATTCTCCCATGGAAGCCTCCTCTTTGCCTTTCATCTCCTGCTCCACACTCGCAGGCAGAACTCTGCTATCTGCTCCAGCGCTGCCTCCGAGGTTAATATTTCAATTCTGTCCTTCCGCCTCAGCTGTGCAGATGAATTAAACCAGTGCTGGCAGGAGGAGAGAATTAAATAAACTGTAAAATAAAACCACCACCCTTCCCTCTGCTGTACTGCACCCCAGCACAGTTCTCACATGAAGACCCCAAGGCTTCACAAATAGCTGCCCTTAACTACTTGTAGACAGAAGTTCAGGTGGCTCAGGCTGTTTCCACACAGTCTCCTGTCATTCACCCAGCCTTTGGTTCCTAACCCTGTGGCAGGCTCTGTCCTCTCAGGCTAGAGAGAGTGTGGTGTCCCTGTCCCAATATGAGGGGATGAATAGTAACTTGTGAGTGACAGGACAAGAGGGTAGCTGAGAAAATATCCTACAAATGGAAAAAGGAAAGCAACATTAAATGCCTTTTAGGCCTCTCAAAGTTTGAAATTTTTCTCTGTGAACTAGGAAGCCATTGGCATCAGGCGGTAGAACAAGACTGGCTGGTGGAAGAGTAGTTCAGAGACAGGAGCTGCAATCCAGGGGGGAAGAATGGGAGTCGTACATAGTGGGTGGCACTCACGGCAATCCTAGCACTCAGGAGGTTGAGGCAGGAGGAGCATGGGTTCAGGTGCAGCCTGGACTATGCAGAAAGACCCTGGTTCAAAAACAAACGGCAACAGAGAAGGATGGCTGGGTCTGAGGTGAGAGCAAGCGAAGAGAGCAGGACTGAGCAGGTTCAGGAGTGTGGAGGAAGACGCCACCAGAGCTGTGTGGCTCCATTCGGTCCCCACGTTCCCTGTCTAGCCCACAACAGGGAAATTGATTCTGCTTGAAAAGTCTACTGCTCTGCTCTGCAGTAGAACAGCTTCCTCACTCTGAGAACTTTGTGGTGAGGAGACTTCAGGGTGGAGACAATGTGGATGGAACAGAATTGGACCAAAATGTGTCCTGATGCCCAGGTCTAGGCAAGGAACTGGGGAGACCTTCTACCATATGCTGGTTGGAGTCCCAGTTCCCTGGCTCAGAGCATCTTGGATTTAGGCTGAGGCATAGGCTGAGACAGTATACCTTCCTGACAGGGGACATTCAGTTGGGTTTCGTTGCAGCTCCCTCCCCTTGCTGGGTTGTGGCCGCTGACAGTAACCTCCAGGTCTGCTGCCAACCTCATCTGAGATGGAGGAAGCACCCTTCTTGGTCTCAGCCCAGCTCAAAGGAGGGGCTAACTGTGGGCCTGGCACTTTAAATTGAGGGTTTCCTGTTAACTCTGAACAGACTTGTACCCAGGTTTTGAACTCAATGGCCCAGCATGCAGAATGACTGAGAGAATGGAGCCAGCAGGTTCTGTGGCTGACTGAGAAGACAGCCCAGTGTAGAACGTGTCCAGTCCCTTGAGTCAAGGCCTGATTTTCTTAATGGCACTTAGAAGCTGAATGTCATCTGGGAGCTTTGCTGGTAATTGCTACAAAATTCAAATTCAGACACTTTTCACAGGGAGGCCTGGTTTGGGCCCCAGAGCCTTCATTTATTGTGTGACCTTGCTAATGGTCTTCTGACCTTCAGGATAGAAACTTATGTTTTCAGTGAGTCTTTGTTCTGCCTAATAATGGGAACAGGTATGTCTCTGACTCTTTCCCCTGCTCTTGGGGATCTTTCCATCCTATTGGGTTGCGTTGTCCAGCCTCAGTAGGAGGGCTTTTGCTGTGTCTTATTGTATCTTATTTTGTCCTGTTTGGCTGTTGTCTCTTTAAGGGGTGCTCTTTTCTGAAGAGGAAACTGAGGGGGAATGGATCTGGGGGACAGAGGAAGGCAGGGGGTTCTGGAGTATTGGAGGGAGGAGAAAGTGTGGTTTGGATGTATTGTATGAGAGAAGAATCTATGTTCAAAAAAATAAAAATTAATTAAAAAGAGAATGCAACTGAGCCATTCACCCCTTACTTTCCAAGGCAACCCATTGCACAGGCATTCAGAGTCAGTAGCCCTACCATTCTTCTGCCCATTTCCAAGGACACAACATCTACCTGAGTGTGATATGATGCATGGTTTTCAAGGAGGCTTGGATAAGGTAGGGGCTTCACTCTAAATGAGCTTAGGTGGGGGTGGGAGGCTTCAGGAAAGAAGAAAATTAGGGCTGTGTGAGAGAGAAGCCTGTTCAAATGACAGTGATCCTGATCCTGGATTGAGCTATCCTACTCCCCTTATACATGTCAGCAATTAAAGTGTCATGCCAGCCTTAGTTTATTTGGACTTCCTGTCTCTTGCATCAAAAACTATCCTTCTTTGTGTAGAACAGGATGAAAACAGATGCAGAAGGACTATAGACTGCCACAAAAAAAGATGCTGATGGGGAGCTCACCATCCACTGTGTTTCACTTCTACAAACTCAGCCCTCCACACCCTACATGGGCTCTAGAAGTCTATGAAGCAGCCAAGCTATGAGTGAGGGGGTCAAGTGCCAGCTGTGTGCTGGGCACACCGCTAAGGGCTCACTCACAGGAATTCAGAATCTTCTCACAACTATCTGAGACCCTGTTGTATTTGCCCACATTCCCAGGATTCTCTCTAACAAAAGGGCCAGATTTAGGACTGCGCCTCCACCAGCGCCCCCCCCCCCATCCCCTCACCCCATCTCCCGCAGGCACAGGCATGTGTGGCTGTGAGGCTTGCTGGCCTTTGAGGTAGGAGGCCAGGGTTCTCCTGAGGGAGTGCCCTGAGGAAGTCTGCTTTCTACAAGCATGGCTCTCACAGGATTGTGTGTTCCGCTGGGGAAAATTTTGGAGCTGTCACTGGGTTGGGAAGTAAAAAGAATGTGGTAGAGATCACACCATTAAATATTAATTTATTTTCTTTGTTTTAATTAGAGTCTTTCCCATATAGGCAGGTAGAAGGACAGAGCCTTCAGAGTCCTCTTTGTTGTATTTAAAAACCTCTCACACAATCAGTACAATAATTAAGAAGCACTGTTTTTATTTTGTTTTGTTTTGTTTTTTCTTCTAGCAAAGGGAGCTAATTATTTCAGCCTTGTGCTGATTGATCCATTTTTATGAGCAGTTTTAAAACCTTAAAGTTTTATTTTGTGCATCATTTCAGAGCAGGTCAGGGTGAATCATGCTTAGCAATTGGCAACAGCACAGCAATGAGTGGGAAATGTCCCAAAGTCCAAAGATTGGCTCCAGCCTTGCCATTGACAGGACCATGTTGGCCTTAACCACACAGAATTCCTGATAAGCACAGAGAAGAAGCACTGAGAATTTCACAAGTTTCTTAGCCAAGTAACAACTGTATCATCCCTGAGTTCTAACTGAAGAGGCTGTCCCCTACCCCAGAGTCAGTCCATCTGCACAGGGCAAAGTCTGTCTGTCTGTCTGGCAACATTCACTCAGTGACTCCTGCCATCTCTTGATCATTTAATTTATTTTCTGGGCCTCATCAGCCTGGCCACTCCAATAAACCCAAGCCTGTGGACTACAAGTCCTTCCTGCCCTCTGGCTAGGCAGAGGGTGACCTGGTTCCCTCAGGGACATAGACTTGGCATCTACCCCTAACATATGGTGAGTAGTGAGCATGCTGGGAAGAGAATAGGTGAGGAAGCATTAGAGAAAGGAAAGAAGGAAAGATAACACTCTGCACTGACGGACATTTAAAAATAGAGTTATATGTGTGGGGAAATACCTCTGTGGAATGTCTCCTATCCAAGGCAGGTGGGCCCAGTGGGAGAGTTATGCTTGCTGAGAGGACAATGGCTGTGAAGATCCAAACAGAGACAAAGGGCCTCAAATCCTCCCTGTCCAGGTTTGGATGTGAAATGTCTCCCCAAAGGGATCATGGCTTGAAGTCTTGGTTGTAGTGTTCTGAGATAGGCTCTCGGGGAAATAGCTAGATTATGAGAAGCCCTGGCTTATCCCATGGGCAAATTCTTAATTTGGAGGCATTTTTGGGAGGTTATATAAACTTCTGGAGGTGTGGCCTAGAGGAGAAAGCTGGGGCATGTCTTTCAGGGATCTCGCCTGTCTCTTTCTCTGTTTCTGCCTTATTTCAGGCCAAAAGTGATGGGTCAGCCCAGTTAAATCTTCCCTCCATTCCACTTAATTCTTTCATGTATGTGCCACGGAAATGAGAAACTCATGGATATGTTCCCCATTTGAGTAAAAGAAATAGAGATGTGGGGCAGGGAACTAGTAGATGAAGAATACTCTAGCAGAAAGAGAAAATGAAGACATGAGTGAGAGACAGAGAGGAACCCAGGCCAGCAGTCAAACCTGGCCCTATTATAGGCAAGATACAATCTCTTCCCAGTTTCACACAAAATGGCATGTGACCATCAGTATTCTTTAGCCTATGGAGAAGGTTTTTGGGAGGAGGGGAGGTCTATGGAGTTGGGAAATGCTGCCCAGTTGAATTTTGATGTAGACCAAATTAAATGTAGATAAACCTGCCATCTTTTTCCTCAGCCTCTTGTGATCACAGTGACTGTGTGGCCCAGTAAGTATGGTGACTAGCTTTGTTTGTCAACTTGATACAATTTAGAATCACCTGGGAAGAGAATATCAAGGAGGGATGGTTTATACTGTGTTGGTTTGTGGGAATGTCTATAGAAGAATATCTTAATTAAGTTCATTGACTTGGTAAGACCCATCCCACTGGGGGTGGCACCATTCCCTAGGCAGAGGTTCTTGTATAAGAGAGGAGAAAGCTAAATGAGTATAAGCAAGCAAGCAAGCAAGCAAGTGGTATGCATGCATTTATTTCTCTCTGCTCTTGATCAGTGCTTTGCAATCCTGCCATGACACCCCATCACTCCTATGTTGGTCTATATCTTGGAATTAATGAATAAACTCCCCTCCTCAAAGCTACTTTTTGTCAGAGTACTTTTTATCACAGCCCCAGAAAGGAAACTGAAGCAGTGAGTTAAACTCTAGCTCTCCTGATGCTGGTTTATATAAGTCTTCACCATTTTATCCATCAGTCTCTGCTTTCTCATCTATAAGATAGGGCAAGAAACAACTTCTCCTCTCAGAGGTCAGTGGTCAGGTTAATACACAAGTGCACAAAGCATTCAAACTAGGACATACCAAATAAAAAGCCAAATATTATCTCCATATCGTCACTCATTTCTAGCCAAAGGGATTACACATAAAAATAAAAGGTTTAAGATATTCCTAGGAGGGCTACCAGATAAAATATAGGACTTCTAGTTCAAGCTTAATTTTAGATAACAATAAATAATTTGAAATTAAAATTTCAATAACCCTCCTAAATATGTAGCTGGTAAATTCATCCACCTAATTCTTGGCCTGTCTCTAAGCTTCTATGACTGGAAATCTATTTTAAGATAATCGTAAATGCAAGAAAAAAATTGTGCAAGAAAATTTCCTTGGAGTGTCTGAAAATATACATTAAAAGTTGTGTGCAAATAATATGCGCAATGTTGGCAAAAATAATAAATAAATTAGAGTGTATCTGCTTAATTGAATAGCACAGAGCCGTTAAGAATGGTGTGTCTGAAGTATATGTAAGAATAAGGGTAATGTATATGAAATAAGAGAAAAATGAGAGAATAAGTTTAAATAAACAGTGGCTGGAGAGATATCTCAGTGGTTAAGAGCATTTGCTGCTCTTCCAGAAGTTTGATTCCCAGTACCCACATAGTGGCTCACAACCTCCTGTAAATACAATGCACTCTGGATCTACAGAAGACACTTAAGCTTTCAGCATGGAACTGGAGGTGGAGTCCTGAAAAAATGGGGTGACCTGAAGAAAAAGTTGGCTTTAAGAAGCAGATAAAAGCGATTCTAGGTATGCAACAATTAGACACCAACTGCATCAATTACCTGATATTTGGGGTGTTCCCTAATCTCCAGCTCTTCAGGCAAGGATCTGGATGACTGGAGAGACGAGTCTTCTTCAAAGGCATGTCTGCTGACCTGATATGGTAGCCAACTTCCTGTTTCTGTGATAAAAATGCCAAACATAAATCAATTTCTAGGATGAAAGATTTATTTTGGCTTATGGTTTTTGAGGTTTCAGACCCTTGCTGGTTGGCTTCATTGTTTATACTCTTGTGGTAGAGCAGAAACATCATGGCAAAACTGTGTAGTAGAGGCAAGCTCCTGGCAGCCAGGAAGCATGGAAAGGTACAGGAAAGGACTTAGGGCAAGGTATACCCCAGTGACCTTCAACTACTCCTCACTTACTGATCGCACCTCCTAACAGCCCATTTGGTTAGGGACTCATGAACGAGATCAGGACTCTCATGACCCAATCACCTCCCAGCAGCCCCTCCTCTGAGCCAAGCCTTTCCTGAACCAGGCCTTCTAGGAATGTTTTCTATCCAAACCACAAACTTGATAAAAAGGCATCTTCAATTCCTAGAGTAGGATTGGCACCCTTCAGAGCAAAGTTAAGTCTGGAATCATTTGAAAGTTGCACACTCAGACTGGATGTCTCTCTGTCTGTCTCTTTGTCTCTGTTTCTGTCTCCTTGTCTTTCTCCTGTTCCCCTCTTTTATTTTCCTAATTTACAAACTCTTCTTTGAAAAAAGTTCATGGTTTTCCCTGCTGAGACTTTGCCTAATGAAGTATTTCATGGTATTCTCGCCTTTAAAAAGAATGAGGGTAGATGTTTATTAAATTAATTTTGGCTTTAATGTATTTCCTCCATATTTCATGCTGTGGTCACAACTGTTTCTGCAAATGACTTTTTCCAAGATGCCTGATTTGCTTTTAATTGCCTCTGTCCCTTTGTTTGGTTCCCCGCTACACTTGTTATTTCTGTTTGTTTAGTACTTGAAGCCCAGAGATGTGCCAGGTAAAGGCTTTACCCTCTGAGGAGTCAAGACTGTGACTTGAAAGGGTGGAAAAGCATCATCTTGAATAGTGGGCACCAAGTGTGACTATTTTCCTGTGACTCCAAGAGTCAAACCACGACTTCTAAAACACCATAGACTGGGTCTAGAATGTTCTCAGAAAGAAGCTTTATCTTCCACTGAATTATTTTCAAGGCTGATTAACATTTCAATGGCTGTGGACAGTTTTGGATGTTGTAAGTCTACAGCCAAATTATCTCCAGCCAATTCTTAGCTCTCTTAATGGCCATTTATTACCCTTCTCTGTACCTAGCCTGACAGCTTTGTGACCATTAGGCTAATCGTTTGAGTGTACAGACACCAGCTCACCAACTGAAAGACCGAGAATGCCTTTGAGCATCTGAGGCCTCGGGCAGATATTTCCCCACTTTGCTTTAAACCATCTACCAAAGCACTTTTAAGTACCTTGATTTATGTCTTTGCTATATACTCTGAAAACGTCATCAAACTGTTACCAATTAGAACATGGGATTTTGAGTGGCCTAAATCTGAGTCCCCTGCTCAATATTTTGCTCCAGAATAAGTTAAGCTGACTTTTATCCTGTTTGATAGTTGTGTTCTGGCCTCCATAGCACACACTGTCTCAAATGCTCCCCGTTTTGGAGAGGTGTTTGGCCTTGACCTACGAAGTCATTACAAGAGAGAGAGGGCTCATGCCTATTTAAGGGTCAAAGAGACTTGACAAATGTTTTCCAGCTGGTGACTATGCCTGTGGACATGTGTTCCCACCTTAAATATTGCTCCTCCATACCAATTGTATCTCCACAAAAGAAGAGAGTCCAGCCCTTAAATCACGTTTATGTCTTAAATAGTTGAGCTTTTAAAAGAGAAGTGGGCTATAGTGGTATACATGGGTAAAATCAGCACTTGGGTAGCAGAGGCAGGAAGTTTTCAATTTCCATGTGCCTTGGTTCCATAGGAAGTTCCAAGCCAGTCTAGGCCACATAGCAGGCCTCAAGCTATCCTGAGATACATAGTAAGACCTTGTGGCAAAAATACAAGTCAAGCAAAATCTCAAATCAAAGCAAACCAAATCAAGCAAAGAAAAACAAACAATAACAAAAGACAAAACAAAACAGCAACAAAAACTACCAATAAACCAACAAACAAAAACAAAAATAAATTAACAAAAGACCCAAACTACAAAAGAAAAATATTCTAAAGTAATCCACACTTGTTGGAGAGCAAACAAAAAACTAGTGTGCATGTACATGTGTGCATGTACATGTGTGTGTGTTCACAAGCCTGTATATACCCATTGACTAGCACTCTCACCCCAGGTGGAAGGACAGGAAGGGTTAGCTAGGCTATTCTCCAACAATGTAGGCAAACCTGGAACTCTGGCCACTACTTGCCCAGTCATCTTTAGCAAGTAGTATCTCCTTCATCTAAGGGTTCCTTTGGAAAACACTCCCCTAACTCTGAGGGCATCTCTACAGATGGTGGAGCAGCTGAGACCACCCCAGTCACGTGACCTAGATGCTCCAATCAGAGCCACAATCCTGAAAAGTCTCCTGAGAGAACTGAGCTCTGCTTCTAAAGGCTGTGCAGCTGAAGGTGACCCTGCTGCCACCAGGCCACTTGGGTGTGAGGGCTCCTTCACACAAGGAAGAGAGCTGGGAGCTAGAGTAGCTAATCCCAGCCTGGGCTTTTCTGTTTCATGACCCAAAGCATCCCTTTTTACCAATTCCCATTGGAATTGAAGAATAATTTTCTGAAGAAAATCCGAGGTGGGAATGGAAGGCCACATACTTATCAGAGTAGACACAGGACAGCTTTAGAAGAAAATTATTTTTTTAACTGCCTGGCTCAGCATTTACTGGAAAAACTGCAGGAGGGGACATTTTTCCCCTAAGGATTTCTGATCTGTGTTCTTTGTAGTCCAAGAACAAGCTTTAGAAGTTTCATTCTTCTGAAATCTGTCACAGTTCCCTTTCTGGCACAGCATATGATCTAGTTGGTTAACATCCACTTTTAGTGGAAAAGATTGTATATTCCGCAGTTTGGGGCAGCATTCTAAAAATACTGAGTAGGTTGGGGCATTGGTAATGTTCTTCAGAGAGTCCACATTTTTCAGTGGTTTCCTATTTATTAAAAAAAAAAAAAGGTGTGTCATAATGTCATGATGCTGGCTTTATGTATTTCTCTTTTAATTTCACCTGTCTTTGTGTGTGTTTGAGGTATTCTGTTACATTGTAATGGTTTTAAAAAATAATTGGTGATATTATTGTCATCATCATCATCGTCAACATTATTATTGTTGTTATTTGAGACAGAGTCTACTTATTCCTAATTGTCCTGGAACTCACTAGGTAGACCAAACCAGCCTTGAGCTCATAGAGATCCACCTGCCTCTGCCTCCCAAGTTCTGGGATTAAAAATATGCACCACCATACCTAAGGAGTATTTCTCTAAGGAGTATTTATTTTCATTTTATGTGTTTGGGTTATTGCCTGCTCCTATGTCTATACACATGTGTGCAATGCCTGAGGAGGCCAGAAGAGTGAGTCAGAGCCTCTGGAACTGGAGTTACAGTTGTTGTGAACCACCAGGTATATGTTTAGATCCCAACCCAGGTCCTTTGGAAAAAGAGCCAGGGCTCTTAAACATTGAGACCTCTCTCCACCTCCAATGATGATTGGTTTTCATATCAATTTTAATGCCACAACTTAGAATCACATGAATAGGGACCCTCATTTGAAGAAGCATCTTGATTGATGTGGATGATTTGTCTCTCACTTGCTTGGTTAATGTTTTGCCACTGAGTTCATTTATTTTTTGCTGCTACTGATTCTTTTATTGATACCAAAACAGTGTTTACAGGCTTCTATCATGGACCAATGATTAGAACTCTCCAGGAACCTGCCAGGATTTTGGCAATGAATTGGGACTGCTGAGGCACCCAGCCCTATGGACTGGGCAACTACTAGATCCTCATTTTCTCAGTGAGAGACAACTATTGTGGGGCTCCTCCAATAGCTGAGGCACTGAGCCTCAAGGACAGAACAACTAGCAGATTCTCAGCCTCTCAGGTGTGATTCAGCTGTTATTAACATTTCAACGAAAGCAGGTTCAATAAATTATTTATATATACACATGTACTTATATACTCATCCTATGAGTTCTGCTAATATTTGTTATTTACTAATTAATTTATATCTTAGTTTTCAAGCATCTTTTATTTTAATTGTTTACAAGCATGTAAAATAACCTCTAAAAGTCTCTCTCTGTTAGGAATCTGTCCAAACATGGCCATTTTCTTATGACTGCTTTTTGCTCCCTTTTCTTTCTATGTCTAGTAATACCGAATTGAAAACTAGACACTGTAGTTTTAGTGAATCTAAATTCTGTTGTGTTTGAGGTGTGCAATGTATGTGTGTGTGTGTGTGTGTGTGTGTGTGTGTGTGTGTGTATTATAGTCAGTATAAGATTTAATTTTCAGAGTTCAAATTGCAAATTATAACTCCCTTGTACACAATAAATACAATAATGTATACTCTGTATATACACTTGTATACAGAGTGGGCCCCTGTTCTTCCTCACAATGGCATTTATTCTGGTATTGTGGGTTTTTCCTTTATGCCTGTATAATTTGGTGGTTAACCGATGATTTTAACAGGACAAAGCTAACTGTGTCTGTGGTTTCATTCTTCCTGGACACCCCCCCCCCCCCGCCCCCTGCACTGCAACTTCCCAGCACTAGCCAGCTGTGGGCCTCGGCCTCTGACATGCTGAATCTTTAACATCGTGTCTTTCTTCTCTTTCCTGAGCAGGTGCCCACAGTTGGAGTGTACACATGATTTAAAATGGTCAAATTCACAGGTTTAGTTGTTTTTTTTTTAAGATTTATTTTTTAAAAATATTTTTATTAAATTTTTTCATTTATTTTTACATACCAACCACAGTTTCCCCTCCTTCCTCTCCTCCTGTTCCTTCTCCCCACCTCCTTCCTAACCCCCATCTACTCTCAAAAAGGGTAAGGCCTTCCATGGGAGTCAACAAAGCATGGCATATCAAGTTGAGGCAGGACCAAGCTCCTCCCTCCTGCATCAAGGCTGAGTGAGGCATCCCACCATAAGGAATAGGTTCCAAAAAGGCAGCTCATGTGCCAGGGAGAAATTCTGGTCCCACTGCTAGGGACCCTACAAACAGACCAAGCTACACAACTGTCACTCATATGTAGAGGGCCTAGGTGGGTCCCATGCAGGTTCCTTACCTATCTGAGCTCTCATGAGCTTAGGTCAGCTGTGTCTGTGGGTTTCCCTGCCATGATCTTGAGCCCCTTGCTCATATGAGCCCTCTTCCCTCTCTTCAGCTGGACTCGTGCAGCTTGGCCCAGTGCTTGGCTGTGGATCTCTGCATCTGCTTCCATCAGTTACTGGATGAAGGCTCTATGATGACAATTAGGGTAGTCACCAATCTGATTGCAGGAGAAGGCTGGTTCAGGTACACTCTCCACTATTTGTCTAGGAGTACATTTCCCCCCAATCTGTACCTCTTTTTTTGTTCAGTGTCCCCGACACTCCTCGTGTACATACCACGTAACTGTCAATCAGGAATGTTCCCAAGATTCGCCTCTGTAAGTTCTCTGAGTAGAACTCTGTCCCCAAAGTAGCAGTGGTAAGAAGTCTGGGTTTAGTTATGATGGAAGAGGAGGCATTCCCTGATGTCTTTCCACTGCTGCATCCTTCCCTACAGAGGGTGCAGTAACAAGGCACCATCTTGGCAGAAGACAGCAGCCCTCAATGGTCAATTGCACCTATTGGTCCCTTGATGTACATCTGTGAGAAACAGATTTCTGTATTTTTTTAAAAATCACTCAATATTTGGTAACAGTGGTACAACAAACTGAGGAAGCAACATAGAAAAGAGCCAAAAAAGAAAAGACAAGTCTCTCTTAGTTACCAAAAGAAGGCTAACTGAGTTTGTCTGTAGCCAAGAGCTCAAAAGCTTCTTCTGGGACCGGTGACCATTTGGGACCAATTGGGAACCTTGTTTAATCAGACACAGTGAGTGATCTTAGAGTGGTGGGAGTCCCAGGAACTGGTCTCTGATGCTGTCTGAAACCAATAGAGAATAGACCCTTTCCGTGCCCTAATTCTTCCTCACAAGACTGCTTCTTGGGTAAGGCTGTATAAAATAGCTAGTTTAAAGTCAACTTATGCTGTATGTAACCCTGTCTGTAAAACAAAACAAAAAAGTAAACAAAAGTAATAAATCAGAAAGCCAGCAAAAAATTATATCATGTATTTGTACTCAAAATACAAATTTTAACTGGGTGGTAGTGGCACATGCCTTTAATCCCAGAACTTGGGAGGCAGAGGCAGGTGGATCTCTATGAGTATGAGGCTAGCCTAATCTACAAAACAAGTTCCAGGCGAGCCAAGGCTACACAGAGAGACCCAGTCTCAAAAAACTAAGGGGGGAATAAAAGGAAGTTCAAGATGCAAATTTTAATTATCTTTATTCCATACACAGTGTATATAGCAACCACCTATACAGTGAGACAATGGGCCTTGTTACCTAGAGATGACTGAAGTACAAAGGAGAAACAAGAAGGTTAGGTGCAAACACTCCAGTACCTGTGAGTTTCCATGTTCTCACATCCCGGAATCCGTCCCCTGTGGATACCGGGGAACAATTTAACAATAAAACACAACATCTAGCCTTGAAACGCCTTCCTGTTTGATCTTCAGTTGTTCTTCCCCCAAGCTTTGACCCAGGCTCACAAATTCAGAAATCAGAAGGAATAATATGCCAGTTCCAAGGGCCTTTCATTCTTCAAGTGCGAAGTGGGGACAGACAGTAGCCACTGTGCATGGGAACCTGTGTCATCGCACAGAGGCTCCTGAGGTATGGCCCTTGTGTGTCCTGTTCTTACTGTCATTTGTTACACAGTGGCTGCGAGCACCTGCTGTGTGCCAGTGCAGTGCGAGCAAGATAAATGCAGCCTCGTCCTGGAGAGAGCATCCCCTGGGTAGTGGGCAGACGCAACAAGGTACTCCACACATGAACTTGGCATCTGAGATGTGACCCGAAGGGTGTTTCGAACACTTTAATCTCATTGCCTTCTTTGCATGCACTTCATGTAGCCGTCTCTGTGTGGGTTTCCAGGATGCTGCTTAATCTGAGCCTTCATCTTGTCACTTTGACCTCCACTTCCATCTTGACTGACAATCTCTTGTTATAGCTCTCCATGAGCACCCTCCACAGCCCAACCCATGGAATCAGGTGCAGATTGGCCTGACCAAACTATGCCAAGGAGCTTTTGAGTAAATTCAAGTCCAGCATCATCTGTAGCTTTTGCAATTCTAGGAACGATGAATTTCCCGTTTATATTAAATATGGAGGCATTCAAATATGAAGGAGGAGAGCCAACACAAATTATAACTGACATGGTTACTGAATCCACAGCTATTGATTCTGACAAGCTGGGCCCATTCACCAAGGTCTCTGCCTGTGAGCATGCAGAGCCAAGCTCACTGTGAGGATGGAAGTGGGGCAAAAGCTGCGAAATCTGGGCAGCTGCAGTGTTTTTATTTTCCTTCTCCTTCAGGAGCTCTTGATCAAAGGCTTTTCAGAGAATGATAGGAAAGCAGAAGGAATGCTTAGATACTGCACAGGGACAAAGGACAGCACCCTAAATAGAGAAAGGCAGCCTTGCAGGGAGTTGTTGAAATACACAACCAGTTGCAGTGTGTTTATATGGGAGGTGAGGTTGCCAAACACTGTGAAGACACAGAAGAGAGGAGGTGAGGGGATGGGGACAGACACAGCATCCAATCCATTCGCTCTGTAACTAGGAGAGGAGGTGAGGGGATGGGGATAGACACGACATCCATCCGCTCTGTAACTAGGAGAGGAGACTGGCAGCATGAGGCCAGGAGGTGAGAAGCTGTACTTGGTGGGACAGTGTGCGGTTTTCTGTGCACTGTGACCATGCTGGGCCTCGGCTGGCAGGCATCTTGTCCTAGCACCAGCTCTGACTGGCATCGCATGGACACAGTGTGGCACTGCCATTCCAGCTGTGACTCTGGCTTCTGCCTCTAAACCCGTAGTGCGAGCCAGCTAGGGTTGTGTTCAGCAGTTACACATGGAAAACATTCTGTCATTAGTGCCTGCCAGGCCACACTTAACCCCGTGAGGGTGGGAGTATGAGGCCAGTGCTTTTGCCTCCACACAGAGGGTCCTGATCACAATAAAGGAAATTCCTCAGAAGGCCTGAATGGAGTATGCCCAGTCTCCATACAGTGACACACTCAAGGTATCTGTGTGTTGAGTCTTTTCCTGTCTTGTTTCATTCATTTGTCCTCTAGTCTAGCTTCCTGGGCTCACATTCCCAAGTTTAGACACAAATGTCTATCCAGGCTCTGCTCTTAGAGTAATTCAGACTAAGACAGCAACATGTCTTATCAGCCCATGCTTAAGTCACGGAGTTCATCTCTTGTCTATCAAAACCTATCTCCTTGGGGCCACTGAGAAGGCCTAGGGGCTTAAGGCATTTACCACCAAGGCTGATGAGCTGAGTTTGATCTCTGGGACCCCCATGGTCAAAGAAGAGAAATGACTCCCACAAGTTGCCTTCTGACCTCTGTGTGTGCTGTGATATGCATGAATCTGTTCCCTTCAGAGCCAATTTTATTTCTCTCCTGGTACTTCCAAACATCCCATAACATATGTTCTGGCTCTTCCTGTAACACCTTGCTGTGTACCTTGTCCCTTCCACCAGAAACATTGCCTCCTAAAGAGAACCACATTATGACCTAGGAAACTGACAAGGCTCAGGAAGTAACAGAGTTTAGAAGTCTGAGGACCCTCCCTTGAAAGTCACAAGATTCACCAGGTCTCTCCTCAAGGTTATAGAAGCAGTTAACAGTTTGGAGTGAGAAGAGAGGATTCTCTCTTCAAGTTGGTCAGAGAGCTCCAGGATGCACCAGCACTTAGCTTTTTTGGCAATTTATCTGTCTTTGAGTAACTCCTACTCAAGTAAGTAACCTTAATAAATTCATTGGTTCACGAAATTAGACGTGGGTGGAATGGTCTTGTTGGTCTGCCATCAGTGCCATGATTGACTTGAATAAATGTTTGTTCATGTCTCTTCAGGAAGAGTTCCATGAAACACATCATTCTGGCCCCTGCTAATGTACCACTACCACAACACAGAAGCCCTGTGTTAGTCAGACTTTCTGTCATGCTGTGACAGAGTGCTTCACATCAACAAATGAGAAAGGACTTGTTCTCGCTTATGCTTTCAGACCATATTTTGGGCCCTGCTAATTCTGGGCTCATGGTGAAGAATACCACAATGGTAGGAGGGTGTGGAAGAGAAAGGGGCTGCTCACTGTATGACAAAAAGGAAGCAGAAGGAATACAGGAGAGTTTGTGGCATGCTATAGCCCCCAAGGATCTGCATGCAGCCACCTACTGAACATAGCTAGCTTCCAACTCCTAAAGTTTCCAGAACCTTCCAAAATAGTACTACCCACTAGGAGCCAAGCATTTAATGCATGAGCCTTTGGGAGATATTTTATATTTAAGCCATAACAAGCTCTTACTGATCTGCCAATGTAAACATCTTCACTCCCAACTCCAGACACCATCCAAGTAAAGGTAGCCTATCTCTAAAACCCATCTTCTTGGAAGAAATGACATGTACCCTGAGTTGAGTTTTAATGTAATTATGTTTCCTTGTGCACTGGGGATTGGATTACACCAGCAAGCTTTCCCCCCAGTTATACTAGGCTTTAATACACTGGGAATAAATTGCCTGTTATTAGACCCCCAAAAGTCTGGTCCAGGTTTATAAAATTAGTCTGCACTAGGTTTTCATTGTTATCTCTTTGTGGGGTTCACTTTCCTGTATAACACCTGCAAGAACTCCCTCACCCAATGACCTAACTTCTTTACACTAGTCCCCACTTTCTAAAAGATCCACTCTCCCCAAAGTAGCACAGGCTGAGCACCAAGCATCAGTATGTGGGCCTTTGTGGGACATGTATAATCTAAACCAAACATTGAGATAAAACTAAAATATGATCTAATATAGAGATGCACATTTTAAGATACTGGGTAACAAATCCATTTTAATACTTTGAGGAATCAAAGATATCATGGTTGTGGGTCCGATTTGACCCATAGCCCTCTGCTGGTAAACTCTGCTACAGTGTTGCAGAGTTCCTGAAAAGTCCTACCTGTCTTGCTCACCTGGTTGCTCAGAATCACACGCTTTTAGGACAATGAGAGCTGGGAGGGAATCTGACTGATTAATTTTCCACCATTTGTAGATGCATACATCCAAGATGCCAAAGAAGGTGCAGTAAACCTGTCTTGGATAATTAACCTTTTTGAGAAGCAAGCATGTTCCACACTTAATATCCAAGAAGGTGGAATGTATCTAGAGTGGCTGTAAATAAAAGAGATGGAGAGCCTGGTTGCCTTTTCCAGATTCGTTATAGCAGATCATAGCTAATTAATTCATAATGCTATTGAATTGATACCGTGTCATTCGTGTTCATGCAAATTGCCTCATAACTCATGTTAAAAGACAAACAGTGAGTAGGCTGAACCTTCAGGAAAGCAGCTGTTCAGGGAAGACAAAGTAAAAAGGTTATGGATTCATGCTTCCACAGATAATGTTGTGGTGTGGATGCTTCCACTGGAAACTCCTACAGTTGATTACTTGGTCATAAAAACCAAAAGTCCTCTATGCAGTAAGTGACTGGGTATGGGTTATCTCCACCCTATGTTTAAAAGTAACTTTATGGAGTAAGTTAACAGGTTTCTCATTCCTCACCTGAGTCAGGAAGAGTATTACAAGGGACCCTTGATCTCCAAACTGGCTGTTAGTGGCATCCATGTTGAGGTGATTCCTGGCCCACCTGCAAGGAGGAGTGAAGGTTTCTTCTCTGTACCGGACCATTGCTTTCTGAAACAGCCCTCTCTGGCCTTCCCATGTCCCAGGATCACAAGTCATTTCATCATCTATTCGCTTGCTATTTATTCAGCTGCATGCTGTTGTGGGGACACAATGGTGAACAAAAGCGATAAGGTGAACAGAGCTCTGATGGCGTTGCTCACAATCCAACAGTTGAACACTGCCTTTATTTTGGAGTTTATGGGGTGGACAGGAGTCACACTAAGAATCATTACAGCACTAATCTGGCTGCAGCAGACACCCCAAGCCTCATGGATGCTGCCCAGAAAAAAAAAAAAAAAAGAATGGACAATTGAGAGTGACAAGGACTATGGAGCATGAGAAGACCAGTTTAAGTTGTCAATGGGAAGCTCTGAGAACCTTGTAGCAAAAGGAGACCAATTTTGTGATGCTCAGGTTGGAGGAGGAACAGCTGGGGCAAGGTCCCTGAGGCTGGGCTAGGTTTGGTGTGCCAGGAGCCTAGAGTGTGCCCAGGAACACGAGATCATAGTGGGCAAGTACTGAAGGTTCAGAGTCGTGAGCAGGGCAGTGGGGCTCAGCTAGAATCCTAAGCCATTTTCCTCTATGAATTATAGGTCCTTGTATAGATTCCTTCCTATTCTTTTTTTTTTAATTTATTTATTTATTTTGTTTACAGTGTTCTGCCCGCATGTATGCCTACAGGCCAGAAGAGGGCACCAGATCTCATTACAGATGGTTGTGAGCCACCACGTGGGTGCTGAGAATTGAACTCAGGACCTTTGGAAGAGCAGCCAGTGCTCTTAAGCTCTGAGCCATCTCTCCAGCCCTTCTTTTTTTTTTTAATGAAAGATTTATTTATTTTTATTTTATGTATATGGCTGTTTTGCCTACATGCACGTCTGTATACCGTGTGCATGCAGTGCCCACACTGGCAAGAAAAGGGCATCAGATCCCCTGGCACTGGAGTTACAGATAGTTGTGAGCCACCCCATGGGAATCACACCTGGTGCCCTGGAAGAGCTGACACACATGTGTGCAAGTGCATATAAATAAAATGTAAGAAAAACATTAAAACCAGCATCTATTATGCCATTCTATGTTATGACTTTATATCATGGCAAAGGCATTTTATGAACACACTTCAATCTAGTTATCTCTACATAGTAGACATTCCCCTATTCTAAACATTACTGTGGTGAACGTTTTGAACATTCATCTCCATACACTTGTCTGAAGTGTCAAACACATTCCTACAACAGGGGTGACTGGATCAAAGATTTTGAGCTGTGAATGAAAATCATAAAACTCCATCTAAAAACCTGTGGGGTCTTGTGGGACAGATGGAGAGGGACTCTCACCTCCCAGTAAGTCAGAGCTCTAGGTACAACCCTGCTGTCTCCCAGCTCCATCCACCTTGGCCAAAGCCCAGGACTCTTTGTGGCCTTGTCACCAGCGAGTCAAACTATGTCCTTTTGGATTTGAGTTGTGATTCCAGAAATGCACAAGCTGATGCATGGTTGAGTATTTGGCCTTGCCACAAGACAAACAAAATTACAGGAGAAGGCAGTTCGGGGTGAAAAGTCACATCTCAATCTCAGCAGAGAGGATAGTGAAACCTGACCTTTACAACTTTAGATGATCATTCTTGCTTTCCTGAAAGAGATTTCCCAAGGATGCCCACCCTTTTGAGGTCATTCTGGGCAGCACTTCTCCATGCAGGAGCTCACAAAGGACTATATGTCTCCCTTAGATGTATTTGCCCAGGGCTGAGATGTTCAAATGTTTCCACTGGGATCTGTGGCAATGTCACCACTGCCTTCTTTCAGGTCCTGTGATGTCTCTCTTGTACTCTCTCCCATCCCACTCACAGAGAGAGCCTTGGTGCTATTACCCTTCCTGGGTCTCAGGTTCTGCCTCCTATCAGACAATTCACTGGTACATTACCTCAGGAATCCAAGGAGGCAGCATAAGCATTTGCTGATGGTTTTTTTTTTCCACTAGTATACACTTCCTGGGCTTGTCAATATGTGTAAAGTACCCACTGTGGGTTAACTAGAAGGGTCTCAGCTGTTCTTACAGAACTGTGGGCAGAGCAATACTTGTGTAGAGGAAACAAAAGGTTACAAGTCTATCCCCACCCTAAGGAGCTGATTTAGTGGAGAAAATAGAGGAGAATGCAGAAATGCCAGAACCTAAATGAGAGTGTCAGCCATTCAGACTCCAGGAGTGCAGAGGAGGGAGATGGGGAATCACAAATGATAGAGAGAAATACTAATTGGCATACACCAGCTTCACCAGAGATGGCATGGCACGTTCCTCTTCTTGTTTGCTCTATGAACCTTGTAAGCCCCTTTTGAACATGAGAAAACAGATCAAGAAGACAGGAAATAAGGGAGAGTGGCTGGAGGATATGGAGCTTGTATGGGAATGAGGCCCATAGATCAATGGTGAAGGACCATTAGAGGCCTAGGGTGGGACAGGAAGCTTCAGCCTGTGTGCAGAGTCTCCAGACCCTTCCAATTTCATGCCTTTCACCATCCTGATCCCTCTAGCTCCAACATCAGCAGGGCAAACCATCAGTTATTCAGACTGGAATTGGACAAATTTAATTGCAAAGAATTAAATAAGTTGTAGATCAATACTTTCTGAATGATCAATTAATCATTCCCCATAATTAAAACGACCAATGCTTAATACCATTCAGTTATATTTTATTGTGCAGATTTCAACTTCACAGCTTTTAGGTGATTGTATTGATTGTGGCTATCCTTAACCACACCTGGCAACCAGATAATTGATAAATCAGCACACCTTGTTATAGGATATCTGGTTTAAGGAACATAGCCCCAGCTAAGAAGGCAGATTGCATCCAGTTTGGTCTCTTTCAGGGTGCTAGAAGTTGGACATTGGACATGGCATCGTTTCATTGCTGTACTGAGTTCCTTCTTTTGTGAAAGAAGATAGGCTAGGCAACTGGGCTTACAGAATAGGCAGGTGGAGGAACTCAGGTGGTTCTTTAAATTTTCATTTTAACTTTCATTTTCGTCACACATGTTTTATAACTTAACTTAGCCAGGAATGCTTAGCAAATTGTTCATAGGATTGCAGGATGAAAGAGCCTTTGGCTACACATGGCCACTGCCTTCATCATTACCTTGAGCAACGAATTAAACACCAAGCACTTGGCAATTTGCTTCCCCAACTTTGAAATAAGTACAAATAACCTATAAATTGATGATCCCAGCAGCCAGGCTGGGTGAGTGGTGTTTGAATTTAATTTCCATTTGTGTTACCTAGGTGTCGTTATGACAGGGAAATGATGAATAGTGACTGTGTATGCAGATCCTGCATAGGCCCTGCATGGGTGTGGGCTTTTTGCTTTTCTCCCCCATGCTCCAGGTCTGCAGGAACTGTGGTTTGAAACACACATTGAGACTTAATTCCCAGTGTAACTAAACTGAAGTACAGGGCCCTGTCTGAGAGGTGATTAAGCCTTTGAGACAGATCAACACTTTTCTTATCATAGTGCCTCCTCTGTACTTGCTTCTAGATTGGTAGTGATAAGAGCATCCTGTTACATCCAGGCAGCATCTCCCCAGATGCCATTTCTTCACACACCCATGTGTCTTTCACACCTTCTCCTTCCATGTAAAGATAATCACTGTGCTGTGACAAGAAAGCTTAGATTTTCAACCTCTAATAGTGCAAGCTAAACCTCTTTACTTTTTAAAGTTCCCAGTCTCAGATTTTTGTAATAGTAACACAAAATTAATAGTGATGATGATGATGATGATAACAAAGATATGCCTAGGAATAGCTTGGAGACTTGGGGAGCTTGAACCTCCAGATTGAAGGGAGTCTGCTGAATTCCTCCCTGCAAAAGTGGGGTTTAGGCATCAGAGTTTCAGGATCTCAGCCTCTATTGAGTTATAGGCAAAACTTGCATAGAATTTTGGATCTGAGACTGAGCTGAGTATGTCTAAAAGTTTATGCTTGAGAAAAAAAGGAAAGAAGCTACAGAGCTCTGAAACTCCCAGGTGGAAAGACAGAGTCAGGAAGGGATCATTACATCATTTTCTGGCCTCTATAAGGCTGCTCGGGGTTTATCAGAGGCACATCCATCCACTTTACCCTACCCCTGGGCATGTTAAATTTGCCATCCAAACACCCTCTTAGAACCATCTTTCCCAGAGTATTCCCACTCTGCACAAAGAGGATCATGTTCCAAGACTTCCTGTCACCTTAGGCTCGCTCACCTTCCATTCGGCATCCTCACAGTCGTCTTGGGGATCCTGTGAGTAGATGTTTAGTGGCTAGCCTCTTCTCCAGTGCAGCTCAGTCAGTCAGCATGTAGATCCTGAGTTCTTTCACATCATTCCTAAGTCCCCAGCCTCTAGCCATAATCTGACACCTCAAGGCTGCTTAACAGTCATTTGATGAACAAACCCATATTGTAAACTTCTCCTGGGACAGAGATGTCTTATCTGTAAACAAAAAAAAAATTGTTGAAGGAGGTGATTTCAGAGTTCCCTTTAGTGATACTATCTCATGCCAAACAAGGAACTCCTTACCCACACTCTGCTTTTTATTTTTCCTCTATAAGACATATAACTTTTGGATATATTATATATTTTCCCACCCACCTTTCTCAGCTAGAATGCAAAGCCAATGCTACACCCATTTGTCATTGTCTATATGACTTTATCCCCAGGGATAGGCACTCTATTGAATGAATGAGGAAATCCATATTTCCAAATGAGGAAACTGAGGTGGAGGGCTTCAGTGACATACCCAAGTGACTTGTGCAGCAGGCGATGGAGTTTGCCTCAGACAGAGGCAGCCTGACGCAGCAGCCCAGGCTCCCAGCAAGTGTTCTGTACAAATGAGATCAATCAACTGGATGAGTTTTTCAGGGGACACATAATGCAATTTAGGTGTTAAAAATGGGGGAGTTTGTGGTGCTCTTGCTGTAGCTTGCTTGGCAAGAGATGGGTATGTGGCTGATGGGGAAACTGATATGATTTTCAACAAAGCCTGCAAATTAATCATACTTAATGAATGTGACTAATGCATTAAAGGAAGGACCGATTAAAATATTAGCACATCTGAACTCCTCCTCCCTGGATAATTTCTTCTCCTCCCTAGGGTTACCATATTTCAAAGAGGTAGGGGCAGGGAATTACGGAAATGGAGCTTATGGAACAGCAATGCATTTTAAATCGCTTAAACTGGGAACATTCTGTGCCGTTCTCAAGCGGCTGTCAGTCTTCACATCTCACTGCTCAAGCGAGGGACGTGGGCTGGGGGTGGGGGTGGAGGCTGAAGCTGTCACAGAGCCAGGGACTGGAGCTGGGAAGCCAGGCATTTCCCTGGGTAATGGTGTGGAAACAAAAGACAGGCGTGGGGCCCCATCACAGGGAGGCAGTTGCCATTCTGTGTAGGCTCAAGGTGACATGAAAATGGCTAAGGAGGAATGTCCCCCAGGGTGGGCCTCACAGGCTCTGCATGTTATCCAGGTCCACAGATAGAAATGTTGAGTTGCTAGTAAGGGACACCAGAGGAGAATCCTAACAGTGTCCTTAGAACTCACTGCCCCACTCACACCCATCAGCTAGATAGATGCTTCTCAGAATACACCTCACGGTCTTGGGACCAGGCAGTCCACTGCCTGTTGGCATTTTCTGTTTGGGGCAGTGAGTCTAACTTTCTCATAGAACAGTGCCAGCCCGAGGACCCACATTAAGAAGCCTCAGTGAATAGGCAGGAAATGACAGAATGAAATGGCTACAATAGGAAAGGACTCAGACATGCAAGTGAGCATCTTCTCTAACTGATGGCACCCTTGACCCTTCCCTGGGTGAGGACCCAAGCTCAGTGTGACTGGATCTCCCGATTTTAAAAACCAGACAAATGTGTGTTAGTTTCATATCACTGCCGCAGCAAAGACTGTGGCTTAGAACAGCACAAGCTTTTTGTTTTATGACTGTGGTCAAATCCTGAGGTATGTCTGGAGGGCTGGGTTTCTGCTGGCAGATGGAGTGGATTCTTTGTTTCTATACCTTTCTAGACCTAACATTTGTATTCTTCAGTGTTAGAACCTGCTGTGGGATGGTCTGTATGTCAAATTGCTCTTATTGGTCAATAAATAAAACACCGATTGGCCAGTGGATAGGCAGGAAGTATAAGCGGGACTAAAAGAGAGGAGAAAAGAAAGAACAGGAAGGCAGAAGGAGTCACTGCCAGCCACTGCCATGACAAGAAGCATGTGAAGACGCTGGTAAGCCACAAGCCATGTGGCAAGATATAGATTTATAGAGATGGATTAATTTAAGATATAAGAACAGTTAGCAAGAAGCCTGCCATGGCCATACAGTTTGTAAGCAATACAAATCTCTGTGTTTACTTGGTTGGGTCTGAGCGGCTGTGGGACTGGCGGGTGATAGAGATTTGTCCTGACTGTGGGCAAGGCAAGAAAACTCTAGCTACAAGAACCTCTTCCTCCAAACATTTAAATTATTTCAAGTTATAATGACTATTTGGATGTGTATGCAATTGCGTGCCTGTGGATTCTCATCCAGGTCAGAGGACAACTTGCAGGAATTTGTTTCTTTCCTTCTTTCTGCCATGTGGGTCCTGGGAACTGAACTCAAGTCCTCAGGCTTGGGGGCAAAAATCTTTTCACATTGATCCATCTTATTGTACCCTCCAACCATGTTTAAAGTCAACAGTTTAGTGTCTCTCTCCTCTTGGAATTTCTGCTTTTTTTTTTTTTAATAACTCTATGATTATATAGGCTCACAGAACTATCCAGGGTGCTCTTCTTGTCTCAAGCTTTTACTCATGTCTATAGCGGCCCTTTGCTACAGAAGTAACAACCCACAGAGTCTCAGGTTCCAGTAGCTAGGACTGGGCACTTGAGAAGGGGCCTGTTTTAGTTTGCTTTCTATTGTTGTGGCAAACTCTTTGAGTAAAAGTAACTTGGGAAGGGAAGGGTTTATCTCAACTTAGAGCCTATAGTTCATCATGAAGTTGAGAGACAAGGAGTTAGATATACTCTTTGGTATAAGCAGACAGATGGGGAGAGGGGCCATAGCTAGGAAATAAAGGTATGAATTTCCAATATAGCTGGCTTCTTCCTTACCCTCCTACAAAAAAGGCTGGGAGCTTAAGGCAAAAGCCTATAAGCAAGCCTCTTGCTGATGAACTGTCTCAACAAGTTCAAAGCCACACTGCAGATCTGGGCCAATCAACTACCCTGGCTTTTTTCAAAATGGCCAATCCTAAAATAAAGGAAGAAAACCTTCAGAGGCTTTAAATCCCCCAGACCTCATAGAGGGATCTTTTTGAGTCTTCACTCTGCTTTGCAGAAGGTCTTTTGCCCTGTGTGTCTGCTGTGTTCATGTTTCCTCACCCCCAATAAATGCTTTCCTTCAACTGCTGATTCTGTCTGCAGCGCTTCAGATTTCTCTGCGGCTACCTGGTGTACTTCAGATCTTTTCTAACCTTTCAGTACTTTAACTGGCAGAGAAAATGAACACCATCAACACCCCAACCCTCTATCAAAGAGACCTCAGGGCAGGTAATCAAGACAGGAATCTGGAGGCAAGAATTGAAACAGAAACCTTGGAGGAGCACTTTTTACTGACTTTCTCTTCATGGTTTGCTCAGCCTATCTTTTTATATAACTCAACAGCACCTAGCCAGTATAGACGGAGGTAGAGCCTTTTGATCAGACTGCCCAGTCCCAAATAAATACACAAAATCTTCTATTAATTACAGAATGCTTGGCCAATGGCTCAGGCTTATTTCTAACTAGTTCTTATATTTAAATTAGCCCATTTCTCTTAATCAGTGTATTGCCACATTGCCTGTGACTTTACCGGTTCTCTGGTGTCATGCTTCTTGGGCAGCTCATCTAGTCTCCCTCTGATTCCTCTCCTCTTCCTTGGAGTCCTCAGTTTGATTGTACCACCTAAACTTATCCTGCCTTGCCATAGGCCAAAACTGCTTTATTATAAACCAATGGGAGCAATACATATTCACAGTATACAGAAGGACCATCCCACAGCAGCCCAGAAGTAGTACCACCCAGAATGGGCTGGGTCTTACCACAATAATTGTTAATCTAGAAATGCCTCTCTACCCTCGCACCCCCTTTCAGGTTGCCTACAGGCAAGTTTGATGAAAGCATTTTCTCAATTGAGTTTCCTTTTCCCAGATCACTTCAGCAGTGTCAAAACACTAACCAGCACGGGGCTTACTCATCTGCCACATTCATATGCTATATCTATGTGTTGATATCATGCTTTGTAAATGCTGGCAACTAATTCTACAGTTTACAGCATCATGTAGGCCAGTCCTACATGTGTCCATAAGAAGGTTAGAGGAAAGAGATTAGGCCTCCAGTCTGACTTCTGATTGAAATAGATCATCCATTAATTTATAGACAGCCTCCTGTATCTACCTCCTCTTTGCCTTTGTTCATAAATATGCTTTGCCTTAGAAACTTCTAGACAACTGAATGGCTTGCCAAATGCTTATGTCCCCAAGCATATGTCTATTTTCCCTCTTACTGTAAAAAATAATATTTATTAAGTTTTGGTTGCACAAAAAACATGGAAGTAGGTCTTTTGCAAGTACTGTTTCTTTCAGTCCTCTCAGCAATATGAGGAATCTGAAGTCCAGCAGCTGCCCAGCTGCACAGCTAGCAAGAGGCAGAGCCAGCATAGAAACCTGGTAATCTGGTTGTCTGAATCCTTAGCCTCAAGGAAAAGGAAGCTAAAGCATGAATGCTCACAGCCCCTCTGTTAAAAGCTAAAGGTGGTTCAGAACTTGTGGGAGTGGCCAAATGACTGGTCCAACTTGAGACCCATGCCATGAGAGGGAGCCCACCCTGGACCCTGCCGGGAGGGCCAGGACCCAGAGACCTAGGATAGAACCAAACATGACTGGAAAAAAAAAAGGCAATGAAATGATTCCTGATGATATCCTGCTATACTTGTAGACCAGATCCTAGTATAATTGTCATCAGAGAGGCTTCATCCAGCAGCTGATGGGAGCAGACGCAGAGATCCATAGCCAAACATTAGGCAGAGGTTGGTATCCCTATGAGGCCTGTTCTTTTCTGAAGGGAAACAGAGGAGGAATGGATCTGGGGGAGAGGAGAGATAGGGGATAGGAACTGGGAGGGGAGGAGGGGGGTAAACTGAGGTTAGATGTAATGTGTGAGAGAAGATTAAATGAACAGATAGATAGATGATAGATAGATAGATAGATAGATAGATAGATAGATAGATAGATAGATAGATAGATAGTCAGATAAGCAAATTAAATAGACCTATAACCCCTAGTGAAATAGATACAGACATTAAAACTCTCCATCTTATTTAGGATTTTATTGCTGTGAAGACACACCATGACTACAGCAATTCTTTGATTTTTTTTAAAGAAAATTTTATTGATTCTTTGTGAATTTCATATCATGCACTCCAGTCCTGCTCATCTCCTAGTCCTTCTGTGTCTGCCACTCACTCTTGTAGTGAGTGCCTCCCCCAAAGGAAAGCTAAAAAAATTAAAATAAGATAAATAATAATTTAAAAAAGGAAAAACACTTTGCTCTTCCATCTTTCCTGCCTCTCCATCACCTGTTCATTCATCTTGGTAGCACTGGAAGCTGTTGTGTATCATGGAACACATCCTTTTGTCCAGACAGCATTACTTGCAAGTGTTCATTGTGTAATGAGTTGTTGGCCAGGTTCGAGACCTCTGGCTTTGGTACACAGTTAAACTGGATCCCTACCAACATCCCTCTCTGATATCCTACTGTTGCCCCAAGTCATGGAGATCCTGCTACTATGGTTGTGCTGGATCAATCCCTTCAAACACTCTGGTAGATCGTAGATGGGATAATGCTGGGGTGTACCAACTCCAAGCCCTGGATGTGTGCCTGAGTGACAGCTGAGTTGGTCTGTCCGGGCTGATGGGACCACTCCTCTCAGTGAGTTGTGGAGCCAGCTCTCCCAAGCTCATGATGAGTGGTGGGGGTGAGCTTTCCTAAGTGTAGGGGGCCAGCTCTCCTATAACTGGCCAGCGGGGCCAGTTTTCCCTAACCGAGGTCTGGATCCTGGGCACCTGCATTGTCTTTGGTGGTAACTGGAGCCTTGGACATTGATACAGATCCTGACTGCGATGAAAGACTTGTATGATTAAAAACTTCAAGTCTCTGAAGAACATATCAGAAGATGGAGAGCTCTCTTATACTCATGGATCACTAGGATTACCACAGTAAAAGTGGCCGTCCTACCAAAGCAACCTACAGATTCAATTTAATCCCCACCAAAATTTCAACGAAATTCTTTACAGACCTTGATAGGGCAATTCTCAACTTCATATGGAAAAACAAAAAACCCAGGATAACTAAAATAATCCTGTACAATAAAAGGAACTGCTGGAGGTATCTTCATCCTTGAGTTCAAGTTGTGCTACAGAGCTAGGTATAGTATACACGCCTACATACTATAGTGTACTATAGTACAGCTATGCTACAGCTATAGTATTGGCATAAATATAGATTTGTTGATCAATGGAATCAAATTGAAGATGTAGACATAAATCCACACACCCACAAAGATGTGATTTTTGATAAAGAAGCCAGAAATATACACTGGAAAATTAAAAAAAAAAAAAAACCACAGCATCTTCAACAAATCATGCTGATCAAATTGGACATGTGTAAGTAGAATGAAAATAGATCCACACTGTTGTTGGTTGTTTTAACTCTTTAGGGAACCTGCCACCCAGCTCCCAAATAAATACACAGAGGCTTATTATTTTCTTACTTATAACTGCCCTGTCTTAGCATGGCTTGTTTCTAGCCAACTTTTCTTACCTTTAATTACCTGTCTATCTTTGTTTCTGGACTTTTATCTTTATCTATTTCTGTACACCTTTCTTTATTTCTTTCTCCATGGCTTGCTGTGTAGCTGGGTGACTGATCCCTGGAGGCCTTCTTTCCTCTCTATCCTAGATCCTCTCTCCCAGATTTCTCCTTCTATTTATTCTCTACGCCCACCAGCCCTGCCAATCCTTTCTCCTGCCTTGCTATTGGCCATTCATCTCTTTATTAGATCATCAAGTGTTTTAGACAAGCAAAGTAACACAGCTTTATGGAGTTAAACAAATGCAACATAAAAGAATGCAACACATCTTTGCATCATTAAACAAATATTCTACAGCATAATCAAATGTAGCACATCTTAAAATAATATTCTACAATACCATATTTATCACCCTGCACATATTTCAAGTCTAAGTGTATTAAAGACCCCAATATAACATTAGACATACTGAACCTGATAAAATAGAAAGTGGGGAACGGCCATGAATGCACTGGCACAGGAGACCACTTTCTGAAAGAGCACCAATAGTGCAGGCACTAAGATGAACAGTTAATAAATGGGACTTCATGAAACTGATTAGCTTCTGTAAGGCAATGGACAACCGAAAATGTATAAAGAACTCAAGAAACTAGATATCTAAAAACCAAATAATCCAGTTAAAAATGGAGCACATACCTAAACATGGAATTTTCAATAGAGGAATCTCAAATAGCTAGGAAGCACTTAAAGAAATGTTCTACATCCTTAGCCATCAGGGAAATGTAAATCAAAACTACTTGGAGATTCCATCTTACACCTGTCAGAATGGCTAAGATCAATAACACAAGTGACAGCTCATGCTGGCTATATGTGGAGCAAAGGGAATACAACTCTATTGCTCGTGGGAATGCAAACTTTTACAGCCACTTTGGAAATCAATATGGTGGTTCCTCACAAAACTGGGAATTGATTTACCTCAAGGCCCAGCTACACCACTTTTGGACATATACCCAAATGAAACTCTACCCTACCACAAGGACCTTTGCTCAACTACGTTCATTGTGGCCTTATTCACAATTGCTAGAAACTAGAAATAACCTAAATGTCCTTCAACTGAAGAATAGGTAGAGAAATTGTGGTACATTTACAGAATGGCATATTGCTAAGCTATTAAAAAATGACATCATAAAATTTGCAGGCAAAATGGATGAAACTAGAAAAAAATCATCCTGAGTAAGATAACCCAAATCCAGAATGATAAGCATGCTGTGTATCCACTTATAAGTGGCTATTAGCTGTTAAGTAAATGATAATAAAACTACAATCCATAGAACCGGAGATGTTAGGTAAAGAAGAAGGTTATAGGGAGAAAGTATTGATCTCTCCGGGAAGGAGAAATAGAATAGATTCCATGGGTGGAATGAGGTAGGTGAGGATGGGAGCAGGAGGGATTGTATTAGGGGAGGGTTGGAGGGCGAGAGTGCAGGGAGAGGCAGCTGGAATGTGGGTGCATTTGGGTGGCAGTGTGGAAACTAGTGCAGTGGAAACTTCTTGGACTCTGTGAAGATGACCCTAGTGAGGACTCCTAGTAGTGGAGGATACGGAGTTTGAACTGGCTGTCTTTTATAGGCAGGCAAGGCTTCTAAAATGGTGGGTTGAGTCACTGGCTGAGGAGGTCCCAAAGAGATCCCTAAAAAACCCAGGCTGTTGCTAGGACAAAAGGCAGCTTTTTGAAAACTGACAGTGGGGCCTCATTGCCGAGGATAATATTCACACAGCTCACTAAGTGGAGAGAGGTTGAGCTGGTGCAGGCATGGAGACTTCACCCACACAAGGTAGTTTCTTTGGGGTGAGAAGGTACTCTGAAGATGCAGAAAGAGGAACCTGGACACCAACCCAGTACAAAACCCTTCACCTACCATCTGTCCTGACTTCACAGTGTGCCGGGGCAGTGGTGGCACAGAATATGTGGCAGTGGCCAATCAATGTTTGGTTTAACATGGGGCCTGACCCATGAGAGAGAGCCCATGCCCTACACTGCCAGGATAGCCAGGAACCAAAGACTGGACAGCCCAGAGACCTAGTGTAGAGCCAAACAAGACTGGCAAAAAACAAAACAAAACAAAACAACAACAACAAATAAACAAAATAATGAAATGATTCTTAATGATATTCTGCTGTACTCATAGATCAGCACCTTTCCTGTCATCATCAGAGCTTCCTCTGCCAGCTGACAGGAACAGGTGCAGAGACTCACAGCCAGACATTATGAGGAGAGATAGTCTAAATTGGGGCTTTTCATCAGGTCCCTTCCCTTGGAGATCAGGGAATCCTATGGAAGAGGAGGAGGGAAGAGTCAGAGGGGATGGAAGACACCAGGAGAACATGACCCACTGAATCAACTAAGCAAGTCTTACATGGTTTCATAGAGATTGAAACCGCAAACATGGGGCCTGCATGGGTCTACACTAGGTCCTCCGTGAATGTATTAGTTATGGCTGTTAGCTTGGTTTCTTATGAGACTCCTAACAGTGGGAGTGGTTGAATCTGATCCTTTTGCTTGCTCTTGAGACTCTTTTCCTTCTATTGGGTTGCCTTGTTCAGCCTGTTATGAGGGCTTTTGTCTTGTCATATTGTGTCTTGTTTTGCTCTGTTTGACTATAGTCTCTTAGAGGCCTGCTCTTTTCTGCAGAGCAAACTAGGGGTCAGTGAATCTGAGGAAGTGCAGAGATGGGGCAGAGCTAGGAGGAGTGGAGGGATGGGAAAAGAATCTATTAAAAATAGCTAATAACTGCTGAGGGAGGTGAGCTCTCCAGTGCAGGAAGCCTGTCACTGCTAGGTGCTTGCTCCTTCCCCACTAGAGGACAGATATTTAGCTCTATTCCTCTTTCTGCCATGACACTAGACTAGAACATAATCAAATATGTGCTTGCATTTATCAGAAATGTGTCTTGGTTTAGGTAATTCATCTTCATGTCACTTTTATTCATCTAGAATGGGGACATGTTCACAACACTTATCGTGTGACAGATAGTATATATTGATTAACATTTATTTACTGGGGTTTTAACCTATTGCATAACATATGCTAGGCAAATATTCATTGAGCACTATTCCAAGCCCTCTTTCTGATTTTTATTTTGAAACCTGATCTCATTTAGTTGCTCAGTCAGGCTGAACTTGAACTTGCGATTCTCCTGCCTTCATATTCTGAGTATTAAAATGATGAATATTTGCCATGGTACCCAGCCTATCTGTCTGTTTGTCTGTCTATCTATCTATCTATCTATCTATCTATCTATCTATCTATCTATCTATCTATCTATCTATCTATCTATCATCTATGGAAGGTTTTGTTTTGGTTTATGGTTCCAGAAGAATAAAAATTCATCATAGCCTTGAGGCATGGCTGCAGGCAGGAGGCATGGTCACTGGTATAGGATGTTGAACACTCAGCTTGTTTATTTTTTTGAGATGTTTCTTCTCTGTGTTGTCCAGTCCAGTCTTAGACTCCCAACCCTCCTGCCTCACTGAGATTACAGGTGTTCTCCACCAGGTCTGGCTTTTATTAGTCCATTTAATCATTAAAATGATTTTGGGGCAGATGGTACTCCCATATTATAGAAGAAAGACTGAGGTACAACAGAGGTTATAGAACTGGCCTCAGGGCATGACTAGGGAGCAGTGAAACTGGAATTAAACTAAGGGGAATCACTCCTTCTCTGCTTAGCCCACTGGGAGGTCATGAATGCCTTGGGAAGGGGCATTCATTCGTTCATTCCTTCTCTACTCTGTCACTCTCAGCATGAGCTTATGAATTGAGTGACTGTGTAGCACTCAAGCTGTGCATTGTTGTGATCCATGCCCTGTTTATTCTGTTGCTGCTGGGGTAAGATCAGTTCTAGCTGCATGGCAGGGTAGGTCAGGTGGCTCCTGAGGGAGTAGTACCCAGTGTGGCAGCACAGCAGAGTCCCCAAAGCTACAAGGATGGTCAGACTTGAGCCCTGAGCAGAGCCATTGGGGAAAGTGGCCTATGTGTAAACTGTGTACCTAGAATGTAACTGAAATGAGTGAGCAGGGGCACGCTACTTTGTGTTAGACCTCCTCAAATAGGCTCTGCACACATCAGGATATTTTCCTCTCCCAGTAACTGTGTAAGGTGGGCATCATTATTACTGCCTTGGCTTTATAGATGAAGAAACTGAGGCACAGAGGTTCAGAAACTTGTACAGGTCACAGGTCCATACAAAGTACTAAGTAGTAGCTTCCACAGGGGTTGTGTCACAGTCCCACCACCAGTATACATGTTTGCATTCATACTTACTTTACATTCAACTTAACTCATTATTTTGAAATTAACACAAACATGTTTTTCATTGATATGTACACTATTTTATGTCTTTAAAAAGGTAATATGTGTGCAATACTAGCATTTGTTAGCAGAGACAGAAAGGGGAGGGAAAGAAGAGGGTTCCAGAGCAGAAAATAGCATATAATTACTGTAAATATCTTTTAGCACATATAGGTCATGACTTCAATGACAGCTAATGCTAAGAAAACAAAGAGAAAGCATGCTTGTGTAATGAACCCTAATGGTCTCAGCACCTAGCACTGCCAAGCAGTTTTCTCTGTATCCCCATCCCATTTGTCCATCCCATACCATCTGAAACAAATCAAAAGGAAAGCATGTTTCAATAATGAAACCAGACTAAAAATCATAGTCAACATCCTATTACAGCAAAAATTCATAATCATAATGTATTAAATTGATAGAATTGTGTTCAAACTTCATTTTTTTTTGTTTCATGAATAGACTTGCTTTTTTATTTGTTTGTAGATACACTTAGCATTTCCAATTAATGCTTTCTTCTTTATCAAATTATATTAAAGTAGATTATAACACATGAAGATAAAATGGTAATTATACCAAGTATAAAATAACTTATCAAAACAATAGTTTTACCATTCTTTTTTATTTCATTTCAAATTAAAATATAATTACAGCATTTCTCCCCTCCCTTTCCTTCCTCCATCCCCTCCTACTCCCCTAGCTCCCTCTCAAATCCATGGCTTTCTTTTTTTAATTTTTATTGTTTCATATTTATATAAAAATTAATAAATATGTAAATGTAACCTACATAGTCCATTGAGTGCTGTTTGTATGTTTATGTTTTGGGAGCTGACCGCTCAATATTGAGTAACCAGTTAGGGTGCTCAGCCCTGAGGAAGACTAATTATCCCTCTTATAGTCTTTTATTGCCTGTAGCTCTTCATCAGGGAGGGGGTATGTGATTTTCCTATCTATGTTGGCATGTAAACTTATAGCGGACTATGTGGGGTCTAGCCCCTTGACAGCCTGCTCCCAGGGTCCGAGAAGAATCTATGACCAGATGATAATCTAATCTTTGATGATATTACATAAATCCATGTATACAAAACTCTTTAGTTCATACATTTTATTTTTTTGAGTCGGTTCTCTCTCTACACAGCTTCTTTTCTGCTCTCATGCGTAGCTCCTCTCTGTCCCTTCTCTTTTTGTCCTATACTAGTTCTAACTAAGCTCCTTTTGCCTCTCCTCATCTTTATCTTCATTTCTCTCCATTTTGGTTCTTTCCGTTCCTCTCCTGGAACCAGTCTGTGTCTTCCCCTTAGCCTGACTTGTACAATACAGCGCAAAAACTTCCAAGGACCCAACTAGAGCCAAGAAAGCCAGCTTCATTTGCAACCCAAAAGTGGAGTGAATAGAAAAGGTGGGGTCAGATAAGGCCTGGAATAAGTCACTAAGGGAATTTATGTGCTCACAATATATTCTTTTAAGTGATTAGGTGAGTCTATCATAAATATGCTCAAACTACAAGCTCTTACAGATGGTTAGGTAAATGAGTTTATATGTCATTAAAATAAAACTGTCTATATTTTCCTGTGCCCCCATATATACTGGCAGGGTGGGGTATCTTTGCATGGAGCTAGGAAGCCTGTCTCAAAGCTACTTTGCATTTAGTATGCAAAAAGCCCTTTTGTTCTGAATCAATTGCTCTGGAATACCATTTGGGCTCAGAGAGAAAGGAGGGCCTGAGTTTCATTTGCACAAGAAATAAAGCTGTGCATCTACACATCTGCCTGTCTCTTAAGTATAGAGGTAAGGGTGTTACCTTAGGTAAGGGTGTTACCTTAGTTCAGATCAGCAGTAGGTCTGAGAAACTTATATTGTTTGCTGTTATGATGCATGAATTATGGGTGCACAAGAAATTGATAGCAGGAAACAGCTGATATACAAAAAGCCAAGAAACATCAAATATTCCTTGATATTTGACTTCTTGTAGCATAAATCTTAAATGATCTTATTAATAAAATCAAACCCAGAGCAAGGTGCAAGGGTGAATGCTGGAAGATCAGAGAAGCAGAACAGGCCACAGCCACCTCACCTTGCCAATTCCTCAGCTGATCCTGTTTCCTCAGACTGGAAGCCTCTGAGTCCTTATCCAAATGGATCTCAGCTGAACTGCTTCTTGAAAGCCTGAAAACTTAACCAGGCTAGTTCCTGGTTTTCACAGCTTTTATACTTTTTTGCTTCCTGCCATCACTTCCTGGAATTAAAGGCTCTTGTTACCATGCCTGGATGTTTCCAGTGTGGCCTTGAACTCACAGAGATCCAGATGGATCTCTGCCTCTGGAATGTTAAGATTAAAGGGGTGTGTGCCACCATTTTCTGGGCCTCTATATCTAGTGGCTGGCTGTTCTGTTCTCTGACCCCAGATAAGTTTATTAGTGTGCACAATATTTTGGGGAACACAATATCACCACAACTTCTCCTCCAGAAAGATTCATTAATCTTTCTAGGTATAGATTTATCATATACAGTTGAATCTCTATTTCATATTGAAAGACCCTAACCCTTCAGGCTTACACCCCCAAGCCTCAGGAAAAGAAAAACTTCAAGCACCAGGAAATGAGAAACTAAAAATCTAGTTCCAAGGGCAACCTGACTCAGCCATTACTCAATCTCCCCTGCAGCCATATAACAATGTAAAAAGATTTCTGTTAAGAGATGTGCTCAACTGTGACTGGGATAGTTGCAGGTGTTCCAGGTGTTCCACTGTGACCTGTGTATAAACTCCACTTCTGCCTTGATACCCCACTTGAGGTTTCAGGAAGAATGTACCTGTAGACGTATCTGTACACCCTCTGTGATCACTCTGTGATCAGACCATGATCTTGTGAAACGAAATTGTATGGGAATTGTAATCTTGTGGGTTTTGTGGGTTTTTCCTTTATAAGCCCCCATGTGGCTGCAGTAAGATGCGGCTCTTGCTCTCAGGACAAGAGTTTGCTCTTCTGTACAGAAGCTTTAATAGTAAAACCTCATGCTATTGCATCAACTGGACTGGAGTCTGGGTTCTTGGGGTGCCCACTCCACTCGAGACCCCCAGATTTTGGGGTCCAACAATATTTTTGCAGCCTACAGCATAAGCTGGTGTTATCATTGTTCAGATCTTATTTGGGTAGCAATGTTGTTCATGGTGACTTTAGCAATAGAGACGTACCTTCAACTTTTGGTGAGCAACTAAGGGCAACAGCAATCATCTATGCCATTTGGGAGTTTCTTGGACTCACCTGACTAACAGCTTGAAAGGAGTCTTCTTATCTGGTACTGGGGCTTTTGTAAGATAATTTGTGGTTCTTGGGGGATAACATATGTGTGTGTGTGTGTGTGTGTGTGTGTGTGTGTGTGTGTGTACATATATATGTATATACTTATATGTAATGCATTTCATGTAAATTAAGGTAAATACAAAATAATGATTCAATATTACTTTTCAAACATCCTTAATGTCATTTATACCTCTTTCCTCTCCTTCTATATTGTACTCCCTCTCCCCTCCCACATGTTTTTCCATTTCCCTCTTCATATGAGACTCAAATCCTACCATTATTTGAGTGTATTCCCCACCCACTATTGTCCCTTTTTACTTTCTGGGTTTCTATTACTAAAGGTTATATACTCAGATTTGAAGATTTGGAGCTAGGAGTCACAAATAAGAGAGAACATGCAATGCTTATCATTCTGGGTCTGGTTTAACGTATTCAATATACTGTTTTCTAGTCCTATCAATTTACTAGGCTGCTCAGCAACACCTGAATTAACTCACTTTTATGCTCACTTTTGAAAAACAAAATAACATATCTCACTGTAGTGAAAACCAGTATCAATGTTAATACAAAATATTATTATTATTATTATATTGCATCTGGATTCACTTGTATGCTGGTAACTTTAAATTCAAGACTTGTTTGTGTTTTTTGTTTCTTTGTTTTCCAGACAGGGTTTCTCAATATAGTCCTGGCTGTTCTGGAACTCACTCTGTAGACCAGTCTGGCCTCAAATTCACAGAGATCTGCCTGTCTCTGCCTCATGAGTGCTGGGATTAAATGCCTGTGGCACTACTGCCTGGTCAAGATATTTTTGTTGTTGGTGGTGGTGATTTTTTTTTTTTTTGAGAGAGAGAGATTTAGCAACTGTAAGAGGGATTGTGGTTTTATTAGCCCCAACTGGAGCTGTCCTTTCTTTGGCGTAATCAGCACTGAAATAGACGTTAAAAGTTAATAACTTCCATACCATGAAATAGAAAGTTATTTAGAGGTCACTCCCTGTACCCCATAAAATCTCACTTGAAGAAACTCACAGGTTCAGAGCACAGACTAGGTGACTACTTCACATTTGCTGGCCATCCAGCCCTAAGCACAGGATTGAAGATTAATCCTTACTGGTCAACAGTTTATTACAATAGCTATTCCTCTATAGGGACCTGGATTGCAAATAAGCCAGGCATACAACCATACAATAAATACATAGTATATCCTTAATCATAAACCTTCAAATGAATGATAAAGGGCACTGGTGGCGGTGCTGGTTATTACCACACGAAAAGGTCACAAGCCACAGCCATGCTACTTGGTAGCAGAGAGCTTTATTAGGAGGAAGCGGGGTGGGGGAATAAAGGCCTGGGAAAGAGCACATGCAGAGGGCAGAGAGAAAGAAAGATGGTAGGGGGTTAGAGAGAGCAGAGCAGAGAGAGAGGGTAGGGTTCCCGGTAAAGCAGGATTACGGAGCTACACCATGCACGTGTTGACTGAGTGACCATGCTGCATGCATATAGTTGCCAACGCACATTGATGACGTAAGATGTGAGACCCTTTGCTTAACTCCTGAAGTGCAAATGTGCTGTCATGTAGTTAGAGTAAGAGCAGAATTCTAACAATTTCTAATCAGCAAACTTTGCATCCAGGTTTCTGGTCTTTATGCTGTTGTATGTTCATGGTATAAATCATTTTGGTAAGCTCATCATGGCTACTGTGTGGTGATATACAGACCTTTGGAACTATCATTAACCCCATTTAAATTGCTATAATGTGGGCTGGAGAGATGTTTCAGAGGATAAGTAAGAGCACTTGGCTGCTCTTTCAGAGAACCTGAGTTCAGTTCCCAGCACCCATATGGTGGCTCACAACCATCTGTAACTGCTTCCAGAGGATCCAATGCCTTTTCTGATCTTGGTGGGCTCCTCCACATATATACATACACTTGGGCACACAAATACACATAAAATCAATAAATATTTAAAAGAATAAAAAGATAAAAATAAATTGCTATAATTGTTTATGCCTAGGTCTAATTGATGAACTTTTGGCCTTAACTTAAAGATTCTTGGCCACAATGTATTACTTTCTTTCTGCCTCAGTTTTTTTCGGGTGGTGATCATCATGCCTGCACTCAGACAAGCCCTTCCACTCCCGGCCCACCTCCCTTCCTGACCCTGCCTCCCTCTTGGCCTTGCCTCCTTCTTGGCCCCACCCCACTAATCTTGTGTTGGCCATGGGCCTGCCTTTTTTAGTCCTTCCTGCCCCAGCCTGTGGTGGTATTGTATTCCCCAAAATATTGTGCACTCTAATAAACTTATCTGGGGTCAGAGAACAGAACAGCCACAATATTAAATATAGAGGATAGGCAGTGGTAGCACATGCCTTTAATCCTAGCATTCCAGAGGCAGAAATCCATCTGTTCAAGGATACAGCCAAGCATGGTGACTCACGCCTTTAATCCCAGAAAGCGAGCCTTTAATCCCAGGGAGTAATGGTAGAAAGAAAAGATATATAAGGCATGAAGACCAGAAACTAGAAGCATTTGGCTGGTTAAGCTTTCAGGCTTTGGAGCAGCAGTTCAGCTGAGACCCATTCTGGATAAGGACTCAGAGGCTTCCAGTCTGAGGAAACAGGATCAGCTGAGGAACTGGCAAGGTGAGGTAGCCGTGGCTGGTTCTGCTTCTCTGATCTTCTAGCATTAACCCCAATAACTGGCCTCAGATTTGTTTTTATTAGTAAGTTCCTTTAAGATTCATGCTACCACCAGCCCTATGGAGAGGTCAGAGCCCAGCCTCCCTCCGGTGATTCTACAGCCTGGCGCCTACCAAGTAACTTTTGCTGCAGGCGCTCTGATGCTGCAGGTCCTGTGCCTCCTTGCATCTGCTGTTGTCCTCTGGTATGTCTCCCACAAGGACCTGTTTGCACCTGTTAGATAGGCTGTTTTTTGTGGGGTGGTGGACACACTGTGGTCTCTGGATGTGAAATAACCCTCACTGTACCTAGAGCTGCCTAGGAGCCAGGGTGGGAGGCTTAAAATGCCTCAGTGGGCCTCTGGTAAGTGGGTGGAGAGCAAAAGAGGAGGTGTGCTGTGGTGCCAGCAGGGCAGTGGAGGGGAGAGTGGGAGGGCAGAGAGGTGTTGGGGGCGGGAGGGTGGGAGAGTGATCTGGTTCTGGCCTGCAGACACAAAGGGAAAAGCTAGTGGTGGATCGCAGGCCTCAGGATCCTTTCCATGATCTTCGATCCAGGTCCCCTCCAGCAGGCTGCATGTTACACTGTGACAGCTAACATTATGTTTAAAATTTAAACTTACTATGCTTGAGAAATTAAACGAACAAACAAAATCCCAATGCCCAAAATGCCTCTAGCCTGTAAGCCCCTAGTTTATACAAGCTATACCCTAGTAGTCCACTTTACCTTCCCCAGACTTTGAAGACCATTCTAAACATCTTGTGAAATTGAACTGCTGTTCTTGGAGGATAGTAGGCTAACCACTATTTCTGCTTTTATAATCTAGCTTGTTTACTCTGCTCAAAAAGATGCCCAGGACAACTGCAAGATACCTATGTTAAAGTAAGCCTCTGTCTACATGTAGTCAGAATATATGTAATCTTGTTGTTTCTGCCTTTATAAGCCTTGGCTAATGTGGCTAGCTGCTACACCTTGAATATCCCAGATCTTGGGATGCAGTCCTGGTGCCAGGTACCAACACCAGTACCTGAATAAAAGCCTCTTCTTTGTTAAATACACTCATATATTTGTTAAACATATGGTCAGACTGGTGAGTGTCTGAACGACTCCAGATCCATAATAATACCTTCATGGTTAAGTTCAAGACTGGCTTCCTGACTCCAAAAAGTCTGGCAGAGATACTTTTATAAAGTTGTCTTAGTTAGGGTTTCTATTGCTGTGAAGAGACATATGACCATAGCAACTCTTACAAAGGAAAACATTTAATTGAGGTGGTGGCTCACAGTTTCAGAGATTCAGTTCATAATCATCAAGGCAGGGAGCTTGGCGGCATGCAGGCACACATGCTGCTCGCTACATCTTGATCAGAAAGCAACAGGAAATGGACTGTGACACTGGGTGGTATCTTGAGCATTGGAAACCTCAAAGCCCGCCTCTACAGTGACACACTTCCTCCATCAAGGCCATACTTACTCCAACAAAGCCACACCTCCTAATACTGCCATTCCCTATGAGCTTATGGGGGCCAATTACTTTCAAACTACCCCAGGAATTCTAAACATTTTTCTTTACCTGGGAAAAGAATGTCATAAGGATATCATGAAGCTTTCAGGAAAGAAAAATGCATATGAAGTCATTGGTACAGTATGGATGCTTAATACAAGCTCAGAATAAGAAGTGTAATCCACACTTGGAAGTTATTCTCTTCACTTAGGATCCCTTTCAGTGTCTTTGCTCTCTGAAGACTCCATCCCTACTTCTCCCCAAACAAAACAAGAATAGTGGCAGCCCTAGAGACAGTTCCAGGGTAGAGGGTCAACAGTATTTTCAGGCCCCTGGCCAAAGGGTTTCACTACCTTATTTAATCCTGAGATCAATGATGTTCTGTTTTATTGATAAGAAAACACCATGTACAGTTAGGGTTCAAAGATTCAATAGGGTGTGGCCTCATCATAGGAGATGTTCCACCATAGCTCACTTTACCTTAGATGCCTAACATCTTCTCTGCAAGCTGTATTGGAGAATAAAATAGCAACATTCGGACAGTGTACCTATAGGTTAGCTCCTAAGGTTGATAAACATCAGATTTCTGGTGTTTCCTGCAATAGGGGCCTGTTTTCTACACAGGTGGTTAGCTACACTCTCTCCACCACTATATTTACTGCTTGGATCCACTCACTGTTGAGTTTGTAACTATTCTAAATGTTAGTCAAAGCTGTCTCCTTACACAACATTTTACTCTACATTCATTCACCCCTACTTCTGTCCCCTCCCCTCTTTTCCTTCCTAACTCTTTCCTTTCTTGCTTTTTTTAATCCCTGGAGGCAGAGTGTCACTATGGAGCCCAAGATGGCCTCAAATTCATGATCCTTCTGCCTCAGTCTCTCCAGTGCTGGAATTACAAGCATGAGCCATTGCTCATGGCCCTCCTCTGAAGTGTTCATAATCTTTCTACTCAATTTTCATACCCATTTCTTACTAATCCATTCAATATTAATTTAGGATCAGGTCAATAAGATGTTGTTTTTGTTGATTCATTTATGTCTTTATGTTGTAGAATATTTTCTGCTCTGTTTTGTTTTATTAATGATTCCTCCAAACTTGAGGTTAAGGTAGCCTTTGTTTTTCTGTACCCCACAGTCTCAGTTCATGCCAGATATTGCTGTGAGTGAATGCTTGCTACTGAGCATCATTAGGTTTTGAAGAAGCTATTCAGGACATGAGTATAGTACCCTAGCCCATCCCACATCTGCTCTTGGGATCAGTAGATAGAACATGAGGAAGCAAAAATTGTAGAAAAAGTGAGAAGCATCTCTGTAATTTGTCAAATACCTAAAAAATTTCTAAAGAAAATCAGTGGCCTTGTAAAAAAATTTTTCCAAACCAGGCAAATAGTTTAGAACCACAAGCTAAAAGCCTTTTATTGTAATCGGTTGCTGAGCTTGTAACTTAAGTGCATGTTAAAATCCCTCTAGGGGAAGCACATGAAGAGCAGCAATGTGGTTGGGGTTGAGCAGACACTTGGCTGAGAGAGTAAGCATTCTCTATAGTCGCATCTCATTCATGAAGATTTCCAAAGCTGATCTGCTGCTCACTTAAAGAAGTCCAGAAGAGGCTAGGAATTTCTCTATTCCCTAGGTGATATTTCTGTGACTGATTTTAAGATAAGAACTAAATCCAGCACCTTTGCTTAATAAAACTTGTACAACTTACTCAGAGAATGGTTTTTATACCGTGGCAATTTCCTGGAGTTTTCTTGGTGATGTTGCTCAATAAAGAATGACCAATCTACACAAAGAAAGGTAGAGCATTAGATTTTGTTTGTCACAAGATCTCTGAATGAGAATGTCATTCTGTTTAGTGCTTTTAATGACCTTGTGTTCTAATAAAGTCTAATGGTTATGGATAGTGTTCTGAATGTCAGCTGTAAACATGGCTCCTTCGTATCGAAGGGACACATCTCTTTAGTCACTAAAGTTTAGTGTAACCCTGGCAGTGCCATGCAAAAGTCATTCATGCTTGAATTTAGAAGACAGTCTCCACTGTCAGGTTGGCATTAGGTAGGATGATAAATGCCACGATGATGACACTTTGATTCCCCAAAGCTATAGACGTAAATCTCAGGTTGTAACCAATTATGCCCTGGTCCCCTCCCAAAATGATAGGGCTTTTTTTTTTTTTTTTTCAGAAAAATACATAGTAATTTCTATAGGTTTTGTCCTTGTCAATAAATATTAACAGTTTCCCTGAAGTTATTGACCTTGAAAAGTCATGTGGAAAACAAGTGGAATATTTTGTTTAATGAGACAAATAAGAAGATGAGGACAAGGCAACCATGAAGACCAGAGCAGAATTCCTCTTATTAGAATGAAATAATATTTTATGGAATCTTTCATTTTGAAACAACATGTTTTCTAAAACTGAGGAACTTTAACATTTTTTCTAAAACATAAACATTAACACAAACACACACACACACACACACACACACACACACACACACACACACACACACACACACACACTGAAAGAGATTGCCTTTCTGAAATATACTTAAAAGTTATACCAGTAAATTCATCCTTTGGTCAGACATTTAAAGATGATATAAGAAAGAGAAAACATGGCTTCCTTTTAAGATTTACTTTTACTCTGTGTGTGTGCCTACATACATGTATGTGTATCACATGTAAGCAGTGCTCACAAGGGCCAGAAAAGTGAATATGAGTTAGGTTCCCAGCATCCACATTGGATAGCTCCCAACAGCCTGTAACTCCATCTCCATAGGAACTGACACCCTCTTCTGTCATAGGCACCTGCATACACATGGCTCACACCCTATAAACACCCACATACACACATAAAGATAAAAATCTTTACAAAGAATGCTAATTACTTGCGATTAATATTTTTTATTCATTTTAACCAGTTCTTTCAGAGAGCACTTGGGGATATAAGGCAGGCCTTTTTGCCTTAATAAAATTATCACAAGCCACCTACTAGGTAAACTAGGTGAATTTTGAGACCTCTGCTCATCCAGGGACTATAAGGAGTGCTTAGCATGGATGAATGATGTGTCTTGGTTGAGTTTTTCAGGAACTTGGAAGTATTGCTGTTTGTTGGGTCCTTTGCCTTTTTAACTCAATAAAATGAGATGTTACATATCCTGAATATGCCATATTCAGCTAACCAGGAGGCACTCAATTCACAAATGTTACCTTGTGATTTCATGTTAATATGTTAGGTGGTTTAATTGATTTTCATTTTGACTTTTTATGTGCTGGGTTTGCCAATTTTATTACTTCTGAGACCACTAAAAGTGTGTGTATGTGTGTGTGTGTGTGTGTGTGTGTGTGTGTGTGTGTGTGTGTGTGTGTAGATGGAAGTTTTCCTGTGTCCTGCAGCCACTGGGACCTAAATAAACACATACAAGCTTATATTAATTATAAACTGTTTGGCCTATTGCTCAGGCTTTTAACTAACTAGCTCTTATGCTTAAATTAACCCATAATTCTTGTCTATGTTTAGCGTCTGGTTGGTGACTGTGTCTCTCCTTTCCTTTTCCCAGAATTCTCCTAGTTTGCTACCCTGCCTACACTTCCTGCCTAATTACTGGCCAATCAGATTTTTATTAAATCAATAGGAGTAACAAATCTTTACAGTGTACAAGAGCATTATAAAACAGCATTTCCCCTTATGGATAATTGTCATCTGTTAGGGGTTAGTTATAAGTTGTAATAGGGTTGGGGGTGGAACAATAAAGTTTAGACTCAGGATTCTCTTTTGGAAAAGAAAAAAAAGGAATAGATAAGAGGATAATAAGGTAGATTATTGTGTCTACTTGTAAACTAAATCAATAACTATCAGCTTTAGATATTTTGCATTGGTATGGATTCTTGTATATTGATCTAAAATTATTTTTCTATTCCTATTTAAGATAATTTGTATATTGTTACAAATACAAATCTATATTTGTCATATTGTACATATGTTCCTACTCCTGTTTGAAATACTTTGTATATTGATACAAATGTAAAATTATATTTGTCATACTCTATGTATGTTGTACTTCTGTTAAGATATTTTGTATATTGATACATACCAGGGATATTATTTTCACATTCACATTTCTACCTCTGATTAAGATATTTTTGTATATTGTCAGAACTTCAAGGTCATTGTCCCTATACTATACATCTGTTTACAGATTGTTAATTTTTATAATCTGAAGCCTTAGACTTAAGTTATTTAGGTTGATAAGTGCTGTGGATGATTGATTGATAAATAAAGCTGATTGGCTAGTAGCCAGGCAGGAAGTATAGGCAGGACAAGGAGAGAGGAGAATTCTGGGAAGTAGAAGACTGAGGCAGAGAGATGCCACAATGAGAAGCAGATGTTAAGATGCCAGTAAGCCCTGAGCCACGTGGCAACTTATAGATTAGTAGAAATGGGTTGATTTAAGATATAAGAACAGTTAGCAAGAAGCCTGCCATGGCCATACAGTTTATAAGAAATATAAGTCTCTGTGTGTTTACTTGGTTGGGTCTGAGCGGCTGCGGGACTGGCAGGTGAGAGAGATTTGTCCTGACCGTGGGCCTGGCAGTACCAGGAAAACTCTAGTTATCCATGTTGTCATTTTTATAGTCATGTTAGTTGGGTTTTCTAGATATACAGAAATATATGTCACATGGATAGGTAATCTTCAAATAATTCATAGACCTTGGGAATACCACATTTAAATGTTTTAATAACTTATAATTCTGTTGACTTGCGACACAATTGCTCCTGGCAGCACCAGTCTATTCCTGAGAGGTTGTTGGGCATCAAAGAGACTCCATACAGAGTATGTTTTCTTCTTAGCAAAAAATGGCCTGTTGGGCAAAGAACTGTCCTTGCTTTGGCTGCTGACAGTAAGCACGCTGTATATCCCAGACAAGCAGGACACAATGAAAAGCAACTGCTGAACCTTGCCAAGACAGGATAAGGCAGTCCTTCAAATACCCTGCTTCTGAAAATGGTCTGTCAGATATTCTAGGCCTATAGGCAAAAGTGGATGCTCCAACATTGCAAAGAAACATTGGGTGACTGTCCAGGCAGCCAGCTGTCTCTGTATTTCCTTGCATTTTTTTTTTTTGGAAGTTGCTTGCTTGTACTTCCTGTTTACTCAGGTAATATTATTTTCCTTCTCAGGTCTTTGATGGGGTTAAATACTAGTTAGTTATAGTTACAATTCTCTTGTATCTTAGTTAAGAGCATATCAGGTACTAGATTCAGATTCTTCAGGATAGGACAGGCATTAGTTATCTCTGTAATTTGTCATTTACCTATGGTCTGGACATTTAGTATGTTTCTCTTGCTTGATGTTCTTGTTGGTTGTAGTTCTATTTTTGTGAATTTTATTACCCTTTCTTTCTCCTGGACAACACTTGATAATCATTTTTATTGTATATAGTTTTGTATTAGGTTTAGAAACTTTTTATTTAGAAAAAAAGGGGAAATGCTGTGGGATAATGCTCTTGTACACTATAAAGATTTGTTGCTCCTATTGATTTAATAAAATGCTGATTAGACAGTAGTCAGGCAGGAAATATAGGTAGTGTGACCAGACTAGGAAAATTTTGGAAAGAGGAAAGGAGAGACAGTCACCAACAAGATGCAGAGAAAGTAAGATGAGAATGATGGACTGAGAAAAGGTACCAAGCCACATGATAAACATAAACAAGAATTATAGGTTAATTTAAGAATAAAAGCCTAGTTAGTTATAAGCCTGATCAATAGGTCAAAAAGTTTATAATTAATATTAAACCTCTGAGTGATTATTTTATAAAAATGGTCACTCCTTGGGTAGGACTGGGCAGGACCGAGAAACTTCAGTCTGTGTTTGTGTGTGTGTGTGTGTGTGTGTGTGTGTGTGTGTGTGTGTGTGTGTGTGTGTATACACGAGTGTGTGCGCATGCATTGTCTTTCCTGATGTATCCTCCTTTCTGGGCACTTGTCTAATGTGTTTGCTTCCTGCTTGCCTTGTGATCCCTTCTTCTGCATGTCATTTCCACACAGATGCCAAGGTTCCTGGCTTCTCTGACTATCATCATGTAGTGGTGTTTAAGTGTAGCACAGTCATCTAGAGAGAGCAGGGAGTCTAGAGACAGCTTATTTTATAAGTACTATCTGCACAGGTAGCTGCACAAGAATGTCGTCCCTTATTTTCCAGTATGGGCACTTTCGCTGATGTGCTGGCCTTGTTGAAAATCAAAACCAAGTTGTCCAGTATCCCAGAAGGCAAGAATAGAGTTTTCACATGGAGTATCAAACCCTATTTTCACCATAAAACCAAGAAGAAAATTGACCAGCAGTTGAAGGGCCCATAGCATGATTCAGGCCAAGTAAAGATATCATTTTTTTTTCCTGAATACGTCATTCTGATAGTGTATCCCTCATCTTAGCAGTGCATTTGAGGGCTGTTACTGACCCTGTCATCTTGCATGATCAAGAAGAAGTCTGTTCCTTCCAGGCTTGAAGTGCCCACCCATGAGTCTACCAGTGATAACAGTGGCTGCTGGCCAGAGACAGGCTGAGGCTGCAAGCAGCTTCCCTTCTTTATTTCACCTCAGAAGAGTTGAGAGCAAGCCTCATATTCTTCCAATCTAATTAATTTAAAACCTTCAAAAGTTGTCAGTAATTTATTTCCAAATATGGATATGAAATGAATTGAATCTTGAATCCATTGTTGAGTACTTGCAAGCCTTCACTTCATAAAGCTGTTACTAAGCATTATCACGTTCAGCTACAGACTTGAAAGGTGCACTGTCTTTGATAGCTAACTTTAATTAAAAATTACAGACTGGTGTGCAAGATATTTGCAAAATTTATACTTGACTTTTAAACTTTCTTCCTTGTCCAAATATGTGTGTTGCTTTATATTAGGAATACGGATACTATAAAACTCAGCTACTAGGATGAGGAAAAATTAGTTGGTCATCCCTAAGTCCTGAGATATATTTCCCCAGGACCTTTCTCTATAAGACTCATTGTGAGTCCTATCTTTTTCTCTATCATGATGTGCATGAAAGTGTTGATTGCTGTCTTTGAGAAAAACTCTTACAAGGAGAGTTATCTGCCTTAGGGATTTCTCTGCAGGTCTGGCTATCTGTTTGCTTGACTCTGTGACAGGCCAAGATTTTAGGTCCCTCATGGGAATAATTTAGTATAATTCTTTGATTTTAAGAGGCTTTGGAGCCAGGCCACCCTGAGCTGCATAGCAATACGCCATTACAGAAAAAGCAAAAACAAAAAGCAGAGGCAATGCTGGGACCCAATAGGTGTCCATTATTCCTTCATCTGCCATGGTGTCACTTACTGTCCTCAAGGCTCCTGCAGCTCCCCTCTCAAGAAGGGGCATCTGACGGATAATGCTGCTTTTGTGGGAATGCCAGAGTTGGGTTCTTTTCAATAGTAAATACACTCAAGTATTTATCCTAGTTAGATTCACCGTCATCCAGTACCTCACTATGAGTTGTGGGCATGGGCATAGGAGAGAGGATCAGAATTATCAGCCTTGTCCCTTCTCAGTCACCTGGAATAGATTCCAGCTATACAGGTCAACCGAGTCTAGGGTATGATACTCCATGGATTCCAAAGAAGAGCAAATTTTGACTTTTGTTGAGTATCATAGCTACTCATTGGTAGATTTGGCTTGATTGTCTGGAGCTGGGCCATATTATAACTGCTGGACTCTTCCTTGTAATCTTGAGCACTCGTGAAACAGCAAACTAAATTAAGTGGGTTCTGTCCAGAGGAAGAGGACTATCAGGATTCTAGTTTTCAATGTTAATATCTTGGAGTTTGGATCCAAAAGAAAGTGCCAAAGTTTTATTACTCTATGAGTAAAATTAGCAAGTGTGATAATTAGAGACATAAAAATAGTGTTTAATATTCTAGGTCTCTCAATGACGGAGAGTGTGCCTAGTATTGGGGGCAGAGACTGAGCAAGAAGGAAGAGTTCACTGGTGAGAGACATGGATGTTAGCACTAAAAACATCTGTGTAACCAAAAAGCACAAATTATAAACTATGACACACCTAAAGTTAAATTGCTATTTTCTTTCCAACTTCATTTGATTCTATATAGTCATGGAAGGCACAAATATGAATGGGCATCACAGCCCCTTTGAGCTGCAACTGCTGTGTCTGGTAGGGTGATTGTCTTCAGTTGTGTCTGGAGTTTCCTGAGATGATGTTGAATTCCAGCCATAGGAAGTTTCTAGGAAAGGCCTGTGTTTCACAAAGGCGGGACAATTCAGGTCACCCAATATCACTTTGTTAAGGAAATAAAGGAGGCCAGGTCAGATTTTTTTAAATTTTACTTATTTTATGCATATGGGTGTTTTGTCTTCATATATGTCTGTGTACTGTATGCATGCCTGGTGCCCAAAGAGGTGGGAAAGAAACACTGAATCTCCTGGAACTGGAGCTAGAGATGGTTGTGAGCCATGTTAGTGCTGGAAATTGAACCCAGGTCATTTGGAAGTGCGACCAGTACTCTTGACCACTGAGACATCCCTCCAGCCCCTTAGGTCAGCCTTTTGCTTTATGGAGACCCTAGCTACTAGTGGGGAGAATGTCATAAGAAGTCTGACCAGTAAGTATTCTGACAACAGATCATGAACTGCTTTTTATTGTAAACATTGGGATGGTCTTGACACACGCTCTTTCATTGTGCTTCATGAAAAATTGAGATGTTGATTTTAGAGAAAACATCAAATGACTTTGGGTCTTGCTAAACATATCTTGGTGAAATATTGGAGCTAAGTCTGGGCATTTAAAAGACATTGATCTTTGGTGTTTGTGGCTGGAGAATCCCAATGTACTATTGGCACACTCATTTCCCCAAACAGTGGGAACACACTATTTATCTGAAGGCCAACCATTGTTCTTCATCCTCCCATTATTAAATCTCATTATCTGTATTTTCAGCCATTTGAATTTCATTGCATTTTCTCTATTAACCCAGAGTAAATTCCTATTTTCCAGACTACCCATGGCCCAGTACACATATTACCTATTTGCTGCAGACACCTCTGTACCCATTTTTCTGAGGCTTTCATTAGCGGTACAATCAAAGGGGCTGTACTATGGCAGACACATAGCTGTTACCACATTAGGGATGGGAGTGAATTCTGAGCATCAGTATTTCAAAGGATCATTTGGGAGGTATCGGGTGTGGGACGGGGGGCTGTTTAGTAAATGTCAGGCTTAACATTCAGACAAAAATCAGAATAATTTTTAAGCCTTTGTCTTATCTTTCTAGGACTTTAGGTCAAAGAACACATATTGTAGAATATTTAGGATTTAAATTTAGATTTCATTTCCAGAAAAAAAAAAAAAGAAAAGGAAAGGAAAGCAGGAATGAATCCAAGATCTTAAAAAGGCTGTGCTTTGTTTATTTGCTTTATACTGAACATCTTCTGCCTGTGGAAGATTTCAATGTCAAAAGCTTCATTCTTCCATGTTTTATTTCTGAAACTTTCAAAAGCAATGAACATCCCCTTGTTACTTCCTTTGCCTCATCTCTCTTATTAATGCCCCACAATGGGGTTTAGGAGGGGAACATTTTGATTAGAGGGGGAAAACATCATCCAGCAGTATCTGGCTAATTCTCTGAGGTAGGACACAGGATCACGTCCTCTTTTCAATACTCAGCACTATTTATTGGAAGCTAAGAATGTGCTCAGCAAAGGGCTGCCAGGAACATGAAGCTAAGATGGTTTTGAGTCCAGATACTTTAAAAAGACCTAAATATACCACAAAAGAAAGACCGCAATGCAAGCACTTACTTCTGTGAATACTTATAAAATAGATTGTTATAGATCGGAAACCTCTGGTCTGCAACACAAGATTCAAATTAACTTTGTGAAGGACATCTTTGTAATAACCCCACTAAAATAATGAACACAAGGCCAGTTCATCAGTGAGCTGAAACCCCCCTCAATACAAATTATGCTTTATATATACATTCTTTGCAGCAATTATCCTAATCCTGGGTCAATTTGAGTGCAAAGTTTACAATCATGTGACTTTTGAAATCCTGATTAGAATATTTGCAAAGGGTAAGACATACATGCACATAATGGATAAGTTTTTCATACATTTTTAAAAGGACGAATAAAACATTGGAAAAGGAACAAAGCTAGTGCACTTCACAAAAATCCTCCTTTTTAGGATGAGTATCTGAAAACACAGAAAGTGGAAACTTTCTGTATTTGCATATTTCAGCTCCAGTAACTCCTGTCAATAAGGGAGACCTAGCTATACCACAAAAATGTCCTTCCATGATCTCTTGTGGCTGTATTTTGGGGGCGGGGGAGGGGCGGGGGTTCTTTGAAGATTCCGTATGATCTCAGTACGTGAAAATCAGGCCAGGGAGCAATTTGTCCTTTATTAAAGAATTTCGGTTACTCAGTTAAAGTTTAAGCCTCAAGTGAGATCATGGGTATTAACAGCATACCACTGCGAAGCAACATAGATGCACATTTACAGAAGGATCACAAACACAGGGCCTTGAAAAAGTGCTTAGCCACTCAGAGGGTCAGCTAAGGTGGAGGGTTGCAGACCCATTCATGAGTCTTTAGTCCCTAAGCCTTGGTCCCTGGCAGCTCAGTTTGCATAGGTTTTGACACTTTTGTTTCAAGCTTCCCTCCCCTGCCTTTTAGTTTTGAGGGTTTATACAAGTTGACTCCAAAAGTTGGTTCTTTAAAAAATTCAGGAAGACTCTGATAAGAAGAATGTTAGATGAGAAGTGAGCCTGTCACCCCATGATGGAAGAGAATAAAGACAGTAAGCCAACAGAGTGCCTCTCTGGCAATTAAGTTATAAAGATGCAGTAACTTCTTACCAAAATGTAAAATGCCAAAATGGGTCTGAGAAGTAGAACTCTTGAATGTACAACAATTAGCAAGAATTAAATATAAACAGCACGATTGAATGGCTCCTTTTAGTTCTATGTAACCTTTAAAAGAAGTGGCTCCCAGACCTCCTATGAACACAGAATACCTAGGGATGTTGATGGTGTGTTTTCTGTTTTGTTTTGTTTCATTTTTCCAGACCAGGTTTCAGTCAGAATTATGTAATTTGAATAAATCCCCACATAGTGCCAATGCTGCTCATCCATGGACCACACTTTGAATCAGCAAAACTCTACACCTTTAGGGAGATGATTTGGGGAGGTTGGAAGATAAGACCTATGATTCACTTAGTGAATTCAGTGTAAAAGGAATAGGAAAACTTGACATTCGAAATTATACTAGCATAGCACACCCATCTCTTACTGAATAAATGAACATTTTTAAAATAAAAATATTGATAAAAGAAATCTTTTTAAAAATCCATTTTAATTTCTTTTTATTTTAAGACCAGTCCTTTTTGGTTCTACCCTAGGTCTCTGGGCTACCCTGGTATCAGTTCCTGGCCTTCCAAGAAGTGTGGGGAATGAACTCACTCTCAGGGGGTAGGCCTCAGGTTAAATCAGAAATTAGTTGGCCACTCCCACAAGCTCTGCTCCACCACTGCCCCAGCACCTCCTGCACTCAGGACAGATTGTTGGCCAAAGGTTTTGTGGCTGGTTTGGTGTCCATGTTTCTTTTTCAGTAGCCTGCAGAGTACCTTCCTGTACCAAAGAGACTAGAACTAGAATACAGGGGTGAAGGCTCCATACATGCACCAGCTCAGCCAGTTCATAAGGGAAATTGATTCGTAATTCTCCTTTTTTTGAGTCTTTACATGGTTTGGGCATCACGTTAACTGTATCTTCATAAAATATATTAGGCAATGTTCTTTTTGTTTCAATTTTGTGGAATAATTTGAAGAATTTTAGTGTTAATTCTTTGAAAGTCTAGTAGAATTATGTGCTAAAATCACCTGCCCCTGGGCTTTTTGGTATGTGGGGGGCACTGGGAGAGTTTTGATGTTTGTTTCTATTTCAGTTGGGTTATAGGTCTATATAAATGTCTTATTTGATTTTGATTTAACTTTGGTAAGTGGTACATATTGAGAAATTTACCCATTTCTTTTAGATTTTTCAATTTGGTGGAGTACAGGTTTTTAAAACATGCCTTTTTGATTTTCTAGATTTCCTTGGTGTCTGTTATTATGTTCCCCTTTTTCTTCTAATTTTGTTAATTTGAATATTCTCTCTCTTTCTCTTTTAGTTTGGATAAGGGTTTGTCTATCTTTTTTATTTTCTCAAAGAACCAGCTCTTTGTTTCATTGATTCTTTGTATTGCTTTCTTTGTTTCTACTTTATTGTTTCAGCCCTCAGTTTATTTATTTTTTGCCATCTACTCAACTTGGGTGTGTTTACTTTTTTTTGTTATAGAGCTTTCAGATATTCTGTTAAGTTGCTAGTATGAGATCTCTCCATTTTTTTTATGTAGGCTTATAGGGTTATGAACTTTCCTCTTAGCACCTCTTTCATTGTGTCCTCTAAGTTTGGGTATGCTGTTTATTAATTTTCATTGAATTATAGAAAGTCTTTCTTTGTGTCTGTCTTGACCTATTTTTCATCCATTAGAGAGTTGTTCAGTTTCCATGATTTTGTAAGTACTCTGTTGTTTCTCTTGTTGATATCCAGCTTTAATCCACTGTGGGTTGATAGGATGTAGAGAGTCCTTTTAGTTTTCTTGTATCTGTTGAGGCTTGCTTTGTGACTGAATATGTGATCAGTTTTGCAGAAATTCTTGTAAGGTACAGAGAAGAAGGTATATTCTTTGTGTTTGGTGAAATGTTCTGTAAATATTAGTTAGGTCCACAATGTCTGTTAGCTCCAGTATTTCTCTGTTTAGTTTTTATCTGGATAACCTGTCTTTTGGTGAGAGTGGATGTTGAAGTCTCCCATTATCAGTGTGTGAGGGTCAATTTGTGATTAAACTGCAGTACTGTTTCTTTTACAAACATGAAGTGTCCTTTCCCATCACTTTTGATTAGTTTTGGCTTGAAGTCTGTTTTGTTTGATATTAAAATGATTATACCAGCTTGCTTCGTAGGTCTATTTGCTTGGAACACCCTTTTCCAATCTTTTATCCTGAGGTAATAGCTATCCTTGATGCTGAGGTGTGTTTCTTGAATACAACAGAAGGATAGATCTTGTTTCAGCATCCATTATGTTATTCTATATCTTTTTATTGGGGAATTGAGACCATTGAAAGGAGTGGCTGTTTTATTCCTTAGTTTCTGTTTCCTCTCCAGATTTTCAGGGACTGTAATGGTTGTTTGTTGCTTGTTTTCCTAGGCTGATAGGCTGAGGTGTTCACAGGGAATGCTTGCTGGTGTTGGAAGCTGGGATGCAGGGACAAGTTGGGGAAGTGAAGTCAGAAGAGGATGTTACATAGGATCCACTGAAGCAAAGAGCTGGGAGAGAATGGAGGCCATAGCCAGAGATACGTTGCAGCACTAGAAATGAGACTGAAGCCTTGGTTCCAGGAGAACAGAGAGAGTGGAGAAGATCTGTGAGCAGCCCACTGGTTTTCTTGCAAGTGTGACCTGTGTTTGAGTAGGAGATATCTGCCTGAGTTGGGGGCTGGGACACAGCAACAAGTCTGGGGAGGGGATGGTCTGTGGGACTCACAGGAGACATGGATCGAGTGGGGAGGCTGCAGCTATGTTCTGTTGCAGCACTAGGGATAAGCCTCAGGGATTGGGTCTAGGAGAACAAAGATCAGAGAAGGTCTGTGGGCAGGTTACAGGTAAGAGAAATCTTAAAATAATAAGTTGAATTGATTCTAGGAATTCATGGTATTATGATATCAACATTGTTTATTAAATCAATAAAGAGAAATGTCATATAAAGATTTCATAGTTGTGGCCATGCCAGTCCCAATATAAATCTAAATAAAATAGGGAATAAAATATACTTAAGGAAAGCCTGTTTACCTAAAGCCAATAACAACTTCAAGGTCAGGACTAGCTAGTTCTTCATCCTACCGCTACTAGTAGTTAACTATTTTAGAGGCTCTAGAAAATTCAGAAAGTAGAAAAAGAAAACCTCTAGAGAAAAAAGTAAAACTATGTATGTTTTTTTCTTTATAAATTTCCAAGTTTAAATGGCCCAAATAAACACTAGAATTAAGATGGGTGGTTGGAGAGATTGCTCACCAGTTAAGAGCATTTACTGGAGCTGGAGAGATGACTCAGTGGTTAAGAGCACTGGGGGCTCTTCCAGAGGACCTGGGTTCAATTCCTAGCACCCAGATGGCAGCTCACAACTGTCTGTAACAACATTTCCAGGGGATCCATCACCCTCACATGGACATGAGTGTGGACAGAACACCAATGCACATAAAATAAAATTAAATAACAATAAAAAAGAACATTTATTGTTCTGTTGGAAGGCAAGAATTCAGTTCCCAGCATCCATATCAGTCAGCTTACAACTGACTATAGCTCCAGTATCAAAGGATCCAATGTCCATTTCTGATCTCAGTGGGAAGCTACACATCCACATGCACAGACACACATTAATCTAAAATAAAGAATTTGCTAATGTGTTGTGACTCAAAAGTAAGGCTTTTTACTACATCAAAAATAAACCCAGAATTGACATAGAACTCACAAGGCAGAAAGCAAGAACCAATTTCCACAAGTTGTCCTGTACACACACACACACACACACACACACACACACACACACACACACACACACACACACATTGAATAAATGAAATTTATTTAAAATAAAGAAAAGAAAATGAAAAAATGTGTGCTGTGGTTTGACTCCTGTGGAATTTAACTGCCACTGAGCTGGTATTAAGAGACAGCATCTTTAAAATGGGATTAGCAGGCTGAATGGATGGCTCAGGGGTTAAGAGCACTGGATGTTCATGCAGAGGACCTAGGTTTGGTTCCCAGCACCCACATAGCAGCTCATAACCATCTGTAATTTCAGTTCTAGGGCATATGATGCTGTCTTCTGACCTCTAAGGGCTCTTGCATGCACATGGTGCAATACATACACTTAGATACATATGCACAAGTAAACAAACAAACAAATATTTTTTAAAGGCAAATGTACCTGAAATGAATTAATGTCCTCCTAACATTAGGGACAGGGACTAGGGAGTGGGCCCCTTGGTGGAGTATAATTTCAGTTTGCTCTCTTTCTTTCTCTTTCCCTCAAGCTCACTTACCCTTCCTTCATGTTAACAGGTCATTGACAGATGCCAGCACCATGAATACTCTTGACTACTGAATTATTTACACTGAATTTTGTTTACAATTTACTCAGAATTTGATATTCTGTTTTGATGGCAACAAATGGATTCAAGCCAACATGTCATCTACTCCTGAGTAGATGTGATTTAAGTCAGTATTGTTCA